>NW_004955409.1:505646-530885 GCF_000276665.1 Chinchilla lanigera
AAAAAAATAGAAGATGTGAAAGAAAATGAGCGGAGAAAAGCAACTGAAGAACTGGAAGCCTGGAAGGAATGTCAGAGAAACGCTGGAGGACACGAGGGAGCTCGGAGAGAAGAGGAGGCAGGTCAAAGGGGAAAGCCGGTGGGAGAAAGAAGAAAGTTAAAGCATCAGAGTCTTCCTGGAAGTTTGACATCTAGACACAGTGCAGCAAAAGGTACGGTGATGAGTTTGGTGTTCTCTGGAGAAGTGAGCCGGTTGGTGAAGCCATGTGCACACTTGTTCTCTGTCTTGGGAAGTCTGTCTGTGCACTGTCTGGTGTTTTGATCTACTGAGGGGAGACACCCAACGCAGAGACTAGGATGAAACTTACGTCCATCTTCTCCTCGGGAGCAGTGAGCTTTTCCACTGCAGTGAGCGAGGGTCCAGTGTCAGCTTCGCCTGTGCGTGCATGTGCGTGTGTGTGTGTGTTCGTGTCCGAATGTGCTTTGTTAGGGTTTGTGTCTAGGTGTCCCCCTAAAGCCTCATGCAGTCTTGGGGCTCTTCCCAGAGGTGGCTGAATCTAGAGTGTGATTAAGGCTATGTGATCAGTTTACTGATCGGTTTGACACCACCCTAATCCCAGCTGCCTAGATGAAGTATAAAAGGGGCAGAAGCTGGGCGTGGTGGTGCACCCCTGTAATCCAGCACTCCGGAGGCTGAGGCAGGAGGATCACCGCGAGTTCGAAGCCAGCCTGGGCTACAAAGTGAGCTCCAGGCCAGCCTGAACTGCATAGCAAGACCCTGTCTCAAAAAGATAAATAAATAAATAAATAAATAAATAAATAAATAAATAAATAAATAAATAAAAGGGGCGAAAAGACACTGTTAAGGTCCGTTGTTGACTTTGCTGTCTTCTGCCTGCTATGAACTAGTTTTCTTCTGCATTGCCCACCTGTGAAGCCAGTTATGGACTAAAACCTCTACCAACTGTAAGCTAAATATACCCTTCCTTCCTTCCTTACTTTTGGGCATCAGGTGTTTCATCTCAGCAATAAGAAAAGTAACTAAGATAGTGCTTAACTTTGATCCAGACTTGGAGTGGACTAGCAGAGTCAGGAGCGTTTATTTTTTTAGAGATGAGAAACTAGGAATTTTATTAGAAGAGGTTTTCTGACATGATTTAGGAAAATGAATGCTATAAACATAGTCTTTAGTAAATAGGGATTGCTTCTGGCCTTTGACCCTGATGTTAAAAAAGAGCTAAAAGAGTCAGATGTGGTAGCTGAGCCTGTGATCCCGGCACTTGAGAGGCTGAGGCAGGAGAATTGAAAGTTCAAGGCCAGTTTGGGCTGCAGAATGAGTCCCTATCTCAAGCAAGCAAGCAAGCAAGCAAGCTAGCTAAACAGCCAGGTGTGGTAACACAGGCCTATAATCCCAGCACTCGGGAGGCTGAGGCAGGAGGATCATTTTGAGTTTGAGACATCAGCCTGGGCGACAAAGTGAGCTTAAGGCCAGCCTGAACTGCATAGCGAGACTCTGTCTCAAAAAGACAAAAAAAAAAAAGCTAAAAGTAGGAGTGTGCACTTCATCTGATTGTAGAATGTTGATATTGTTTGAGGTGGACAGCAGACCCCCAGTTCCTGGGGTGTATCCCAGGGTCCCAGGAATGCTGAGGCCTGCACATGCTCTGTTTGTCCTGTGTGCACGTGGCCGGGATGAACCCTTCCCTTTCACGGAGGGAAGCACTCGCGGCTTCTGTTTGGACACTGGTGGCCAGCACAGCTCCCTGTGTGTCTGCTCGCGCTGCATGTGCATGGCCAGGTCCCTGTGGTGCGGCCTGAAGAGTCCCCTGCAGGGTGCTGCTCCCCAAGCATGCAGGGAAGGACCCAGTTCTTTCACCCCATGGGCAGCAGGACACACTCCTGCACACAGAAACTCTGCTCAGGATTTTATATTTAATCTTTAATGTGGGCAGAGAGCTGAGGAGCAAACAGAAGAGAGCAACTCAGAACAACTAAGTAGGGAGAACCAAGATGGCAGAGTAGTGATCAGCAGCAAACACAGTCTCTGCAGGGCCCAGAACGACTTGGTGAAGAGAAAGACAGGTGGGCTCTGGGAACTGGGAGAGAACTGATAGGACAATCAGAAACCAGAGGGAAGTGGAGCAGCGGACCACAACACAGAGAAGAATCAGACAGTCTGGAAGCTCGCCTGGCAGCGGGGAAGCTGTGCTCACAGACACATGGTCGCCTCCAGGGTCGGGAGCACGGGGAGAACAACTGCGCAGGCAGCGCTCGTCCTGAGAGAAGCTCGTGCTGTTGTAACCTGCACAGACAGTGGGAGACTGTGCCCAGGAAGGGAGCCTCCCACACAGCGAGCTAGAACTGACATGGAGTCCTGGGCAGTGCCCGCCGTATTGGAGAGGATTTCACCTGGTGTCCTTTTAGGAAAAGGTTGAGTATTTAAGACTGAGCCACAGAACAACTAGAAAACAACTTCCCTTCCGAGTTCCCAGTTTTACCCTCCGTCTTAGTTACTTGTCCCTGGAACACAATACCCAGTACCTGCAGCTTGAAGGGAAGGTTCGTTTCAGCTCACAACTTGTAGAGGTTTCAGTACACGGTCGACTGGCTCCAAGGAAGGTGGCCTGGCAGACGGGCACAGCTGAGAAGTGGCTTAGTACATGGCAGCAGGGAAGCTGAGAGGAAAAAATCGAGAGAGGAGAGGAGGAGATAGACCCTTCCCAGCCACACCCACAGTAACCCACATCCGCCCACTAGGCTTCACCTCCCAACCTCACACTTAGCTGTAACCTCATCAGTACAGTAGTCCACTGGTGTCATGCCCCCGCGATCCAGGCACCTTTCCAGATCCTCACCTATGAGACCTGAGGCTTTGGGGGGGGGGTCATCTAGATATAAACCATAGCATATAAACTGACACCCTCCCACAGTGACGGGTAATGGACAACCACAGGAGACAGTCCTGAGAAGATGGGAGCTAGACACAGACTCCCTGAGAAGTTTAAACTCAGAGTGGAAAGGACACAGGGCCTGGCCCTTAGTGGTGAGAAACCAGGCCCAGGATGTGTGGTTCGCAGAGGTGGCTGGGTCTGAAAGGGCTGGCATTAAGTACAGTGGTCCACTTGAACCCTCACCATGACTTTGGGGATTTCAGAATTGTGGATCCTACCACCAGGCATGGTGGCACACACCTATAATCCCAGCACTCAGGAAGCTGAGGCAGGAGAATTCTTGTGAGTTTGAGAGTAGCCTGGGCTACAAAGTGAGCTCATTTTGTAGCCCAGACTGGCCTTGAACTCACAATCATCCTCCTGCCTCAGCCTCCCAAGTGCTGGGATTACACGCATGTGCCACTATGCCCAGCTAGCATGGTGAATTTTTATTGGGTAGTATCAGTCATCTTTTGTTGCTAGGCAGAAAGTCCTTGAAACAAGTTAGCAAACAGGGTATATGTGTGGCTAAAAAGTCAAGAGTGTGCAGCAGGGTGTGGTCAGACTGAACTGGGTCAGGCTACCCACTGGGTGAGGCTGGTCAGGGCTGACTGAGTCTGGCGGCTGAGCTATGTGCTGGGTTGGATGGTAGTATTTTTCCTAATATGGTATCAGACTACTAGTTGGTTATTGAAATTTCCATCACTCTTGGTTATGTTGGTTTGTATACAGCTGGATTCAATTTGTATAGTATTTTGTAAGTGAGCTTCACACTTATCTGCACATTGATATTTACTGATTCTTGTCTTTTTCCTACTCTCCATGTACAGACTTGATAGCACACTGCACTAGCACCACAGATTTTTTTGGCTATTTTTTGAAATAATTTGGTTAGATATGAAATATATGTTACTTGAAAATTTAATAAAACTGCCTCTAAAATTGTCCAGGTCTGAAGTTTTCTTTTTTTTTATGACAATCTGTTTAGTTTTATTTATTTATTTTGTCTTTTTGAGACAGGGTCTCTCTGTGCAGTTAGGGCTGGCCTTGAGCTCACTTTGTAGCCCAGGCTGGTCTCGAACTCAAAATGATCCTCCTGCCAGAGGCTCCTGAGTGCTGGGATTATAGGCCAGAACCATCATGCCTGGCTGTTTAATTTATTTATTTATGTTTCTAAATTCCTCATATTTATTTATTTAGTTAGTTAGTTTTTTGGGAGTTTTTTTTGTTGCTGTTATTTTTTGCCTTTTTGAGATAGGGTTTCACTATGTAGTTCAGGCTGGCCTGGAGCTCACTTTGTAGCCCAGGCTGGCCTTAAACTCAGTGATCCTCCTGCTTCAGCCTCCGAAGTGCTGGGATTACAGGCGTGTGCCACCATACCCAGCTATTTTTTTCTTTTGGTAGTTGAACTCAGAACTTTATGCTTACCAGGCAGGCACTTGTGCCACTGAGCTATATCCCCGGCCCTGATTTAGTTTTTGTTTTTGTTTCTGTTTTTGTCTTTTTGAGACGGGGTCTCACTATGCAGTTCAGGCTGACCTGGAGCTCACTTCCTCCTGCCTGAGCCTACCAAGTGCTGGGATTACAGGTGTGAGCCACCACACCTAGCTTATTTACTTTTATAGTATTTGTTATTCAGATTTTCTATTTTTCTTTTTTTACATTAAATAAAATTTAAATAAAATTTTAAAACATTTGTGGGGCTGGGGATTGAACTCAGGGCCTTCACACTGAGCTAATCCCAGCCCTCTTTAATTTTTATGTTGAAACAGTCTTGCTAAATCACTAGATTTCCCAGATGGGACTCAAATTTTCAGTTTTCCTGTCTCAGCCCCCAAGAGTGCTTGGATTACTGGCATGGGCCACACCTTTTTTTAGTTTTATAAATGGCAGTTTTTTAATTTAAGTATTCATTTTCTGCCATAGATATTACTCTCTGTCCTACTTTTTGCAAATCTTTTTCACCAGTTTGATATTTGTCTTTAAGTCTGTGTATCATACTTTGGGTGCTTTGTGGGGGTCGTCTTCTGTTGGTGTTGTTCTGGTTTTGTAAAATTTTATTGGTTCTATTCGTATAGGTTATTCACTTCTCCTCTTCCCGTGGCTTAGTGCACCCTCCCTCCACCCTGCACCGAAGGGTTAGTGCTCTTGCTGTCTTGTGTAGCTTTCTTCTGACAGTGGCAAACTCAGTGTCTACCAAGGACCAAAAAAAAATTCCTCCTCTGCATTTTAATTTCTTTATGAGACAGGGTAGTAGTCAGGCTGTAGTTCAGGCTGGACTTGAACTCACTATTGCATAGGCTGGCCTCAGACTTGCTGCAATCCCCTGCCCCAGGCTCCCAAAGTGCTAGGATTACAGGTGTGTGCACCACATCCAGCCCCATATTATTTTTTTGACCAAAATGAAATATTAACCAAAGGTCAAGATGAGAAGAGGGGGGGCTGGGGATTTAGCTCAGCGGCAAAAGCACCTGCCTGGCAAGCGCAAGGTCGTGAGTTCGGTTCCCGGTACCGGAGAAAAACAAAAAACAAAAAACAAAAAACAAACAAACAAAAAAAAAAGATGAGAAGAGGGAAGTCACTGAGATGAATGTCTTTACTGAAATAACTGATAAATTTGTCAAACTCAAGAAAAAAATAGGTAGCTGCCATAGTGCTTATTGTTTTATATTGCTTATTGCAGAAGTTATCTTTGGTTTGTAATTATTTATAATAGTTTGTTAGCTGGGTGTGGTGGTGCACGCCTGTAATCCCAGCATTTAGGAGGCTGAGGCAGGAGGATCACTGTAAGTTTGAGGCCAGCCAGGCTACAAAGTGAGTTCATTCTTTTTTGATACTGGGACTCAAACTCAGGACCTTGCAATTGCTAGGCAGGCACTTGTGCCGCTGAGCTACATCTCCAGCCCTACAAAATGAGTTCAAAGCCAACCTGAACTGCATATTGAGACCCTGTCTCAAAATGACCAAAAAAAAAAAAGTCCATTTGTGCATTAGAAAATGAGAAGTGCTGTACTTATTGCTGCCATGCTTTTAAAGGAAGAGACTGGGGAAGCATATTTCCTGCGGAGCGGGAGGAGGAACGCGTCCCTGCGCCCCGCCCGGCCGGCAGCATCACGGTCAGCTTCACCCCACGCGTGTTCCCCACGGCGCTGCGCGAGTCCCAGGCGGCCCTGGAGGAGGAGGTGAGGCAGCTGCCTAGGGTGCTTACTTTGCTTCATGGGCTGGAAGGAGTGCTGGTTTCGAATTTATTTTATCTTTTGAAGGGTAAAAATTTTATTTTACTTTTGGGGTTTTTTGTTGTTGTCTTTTTGAGACAGGGTCTCACTATGCAGTTCAGACTGGCCTTGAGCTCACTTTGTAGCCCAGGCTGGTCTCGAACTCGAAATGATCCTCCTGCCTCAGCTTCCTGAGTGCTGGGATTACAGGTGTGCACCACCATGGCCAGCTCAAAATTTTTATTTTTGAGAAATTTTTTACTGTACATTTTGAAAAAGAGTCACAAAAAAGCAAAAATGTTGGTCTCCCCCGCATCCTAAAAATAAATAAGGGCAGATTTATTTTTGTTTAAGTCATGACGCTTCAAAGTTTAGCATTGGCATCCAGAATGAACAAAAAAGGAAAGAAAGCATTTCCGATATAACAATTTCAGATTTCTTTAGTTGGGGTTCTCCCCATGTAGTTTCAATATTTCTTCTTTCAAATACCAAAACAGTAAAAACCAGGAAAAAATATAACCCTAGTGGTGGCTGAAGCTGGGGACGATACTGTCCTGTCTGAAGCAGGCGTTCCTGGGCGCACAGCTGGCCGGGAACATTTGCTGGCGTCATCTTCTAGAATTTAAGCTTTTGTTACACTAGAGATCCTACTCGTGGTTATACTTCAGTGTTTTCTCGTGAGAAAATGCATTTTGTAGGTTTCTTGGCTCAGAATGCTATTTTTTTTTGTCTTTTTGAGCCAGGGTCTCGCTATGCAGTTCAGGCTGGCCTTGAGCTCACTTTGTAGCCCAGGCTGTACTCGAACTTGCAATGATCCTCCTGCCTCAGCCTTCCGAGTGCTGGGATTACAGGTGTGCGCCACCACGCCTGGCCTGTTTTCTTTTTTTGGAGACAGGGTCTCACTGTGCCCTTTGGCTGGCCTCAGACTCACTGGTAACCCTCCTGCTTCAGTCTCTCGGCTTCTGGGATTACAGGCATGCACCACTACTCTCCACTGGCAGAGAATACTGTTGAGAGAACACTGGTTTAATATAAAACATTGTTGAACCGGGTGTGGTGGCACACACCTGTAATCCCAGCACTCGGGAGGCTGAGGCAGGAGGATCATTGTGAGTTGGAGACCAGCCTGGGCTATGAAATTAGCTCAAAGCCAACCTGAACTGCATAGTGAGACCCTGTCTCAAAAAGACAAAAAACAAAACAAGAAAACAAAAAACAACAACAAAAAGGTAAACTATTCACATGGCATTTATTTTATCAGATACATCATTTTCTATAATATACTTATAAACGTGAGAGGGACCTGGGCATGGTGGAACATGTCTGCAATCCCAGGACCACAGACGTAATCGGGAGTCTGAGGAGCAGGGTCACTGAGTTGGAGGCCAGCCTGGGCTGCAGCACCCCACGCAGCTCCAGGCCTGCGATTGTATTGGAACGACCCTAATGAACCGAGACAGTGTCTTTCATAAGACCCCAACCTCCTTGCAGTGGCTGCACAAGCAGGCCCAGGCACGAAGAGCCGTGAACACGGATGCTCCTGAATTTGGGGATTTAAAAGAAGAAGAGAAGAACCCAGAGTGGCTGAAGGAAAAAGGAAAGTAAGTTCCTTGAACTCCAGCCGGGCAGATTGTAACTGGTGTAGAGATCAGTACGGAGCCCGGCCGGGGGGTTCGAGCACTGTGCTTGTGTGTGCAGCCTTGTCAGTGGCAGGTCCTGCGAGCGCCAGGGCCTGTGAATAAGCAGCCAGGCAGCAGGGCTTTCGCACTGAAAAAGCCGTAATAGAGCAGCTAAGTGCGCTGCTCACTCGTGTGCTTCAGTGTCATAACAATGAAAAATATATCATTTGGCACGCTCACTAAAATCTCTTCACTTTTGTGTTTAACACAGATCCTTCCTGAGCTGTCTCTTAGAAACAAGTGTTTTTAATACTAGAGCTTTATTATTCACATCTATTTCAAAAGATTGCCAAATTATGTCATAAATTACCTTTTTTATATCCAAGCTGTCATTTTATTTATTTACTTATTGCTCTGTGATTGTTTTGTTTGTTTGAGACAAGGTCTTGCTATGGAGCCCAGGCTGGCCTCAAACTTACTGATCCTTCTGCCTCAGCCTCCTGAGTGCTGGGATTACAGGTGCGTACCACCGCACCCAGCTTCTGTGTGAACATTGTGATACATTCACTGAAAACTGCATTCTGGTGCATTCTGAATGGCAGTTTGAGTTCCTAGTTCTGAGGCAGCTATGGATTTTATTGGTATCTCATTACATGTGTTTTTTAAACTTTCTTCTTGCCTCTGTGACAAAGCCCCTCAACCTCCACAGCCTAAATCAGCACGGAGCTCCAGCGTCGGAAGCCACAGTGAGTCGGCTCACTGCTGGATGTGCAGGAAACCCTTCTCTGGCTGGAGCTGGGTTCAAGGCATCTCCATCTTCCTGTTTCCCTGCCTCGCCCACCGTCGCAGCCGCCTCTTCCAGCCTTTCAGAGAACCAACTCTTGGATTCATTGATCCTTTGTGTTTTTTAGTCTCAATTTCATTAATTTCAGCTCTCATCTTTATACTTGCTTTTCTTCCATTAATTTCAGATTTGAATTGCTCTTGTTTTTCTAGGACCTTGAAATCCATCATTAGTGTTGTGTTGTGTTTTGTTTTGTTTTGTTTTGTGACAAGGTCTTGCTTTGTAGCTCAGGTTGGCCTCTAACTCAGTGATCCTCCTGCCTCAGCCTCCCGAGTGCTGGGATTACAGGCTTGCATCACCAGGCCTGGCACTGCAGTTTCTTCCTGGTGTGAACACCGCAAGCAAGCTGTGCAGACCCGGCAGGCTATGGGTCGGGAGGCTTCTGGCTCACCCATGGCCTGCTGTGCACTGCGGTGTGGTCCCTCGGTGGTCACTGTGAGTCCTGTCCACCCTGCCCTCTGGGGCGCCCATGGGTCTGCTGGCCTGCTGGCTGCCCCACAGCTCCTCCTCGCTCCTGAGCACTCCAGGTGTGGCCACCGGCCTTCAGGGTCCCTCCTCACTCCATGCTCGCCAGCCACATCTCGGGCAGCCCGGGAGCTGGGGTAGGCGCCGCCTCTACGGGTTGTGCCCAGCAGAGGGGACAGACGTCTGGCCTGTGCGCGGTCCCCGGCCGCAGCTC
The DNA here is from genome assembly GCF_000276665.1 of Chinchilla lanigera. Lineage (NCBI taxonomy): Eukaryota > Metazoa > Chordata > Mammalia > Rodentia > Chinchillidae > Chinchilla > Chinchilla lanigera. The sequence goes on from NW_004955409.1 coordinate 514,933, forward strand.
CCTCGTGTGGACACCGCGGTCACTCGTGGCTGTGCCACCGGCCTGGAGGAGGGAGCCGGCCTCTGCGCTCCGTCCGCGTCCCTGTTGCAGGGCCTCGTCTGGTTTTGTCTCCTTAGCAAATTGTTTGCAACGGAGAACTACCTGGCCGCGGCTGACGCGTACAGCTTAGCCATCAGACTGAGCAGCAGGACCCCGGTGCTGTACCTGAACCGGGCCGCGTGCCACCTGAAGCTGAGGAACTTGCACAAGGCCATCGAAGATTCTTCAACGGTACATGCGTAGCTATTCACTTTCTTTTGTATTGTTCTGTTTTGGTCTTTTTGAGACAGGGTCTCTCTGTGCAGTTCAGGCTGGCTTTGAGCTCAACTTGTAGCCCAGCTGGTCTCGAACGTGATGATCCTCCTGCCTCAGCCTCCCGAGTGCTGGGATTACAGGTGTGCACCACCATGTCTGGCTCAAATGTAGGAGATATTTCTTTTTATTTTACTTTATTTCTTTATTTTGCGGAGGGTACCCGGAGTCGAACTCATGACCTCAGGCTTGCCAGGCAAGCGCTTAAGCCGCTGATCTATATCCCGGCCCCTTCATGTCTATTCACTTGTATGTGTTGCTTTAAAATTTTTTTGTTTGCTGGGTGTGGTGGTGCACGCCTATAATCCCAGCACTCGGGAGGCGGAGGCAGGAAGATTGTTGAGAGTTGAGGCCAGCCTGGGCTACAAAGTGAGCTCAAGGTCAGCCTGAACTGCATAGTGGGAACCTGTCTCAAAAAAGACAAAAAAAAAAAATTTTTTTTAAGAGTAGGAAAATTTATTGGAGTATAAGGAATGGGGGTATGGGGATAGAAATAGCTCCTGAGAGACCGGGGGGCGGGGGGAGGGTCCTGAATGAGCTACCCTGATGCCTTAAAATTTTTATCCTGTGTTTATTGGTTTAAATGGTGCTGTTAGGCTAGGATACAGCTTGGTGGTAGAGTGCTTAGCATGTGTGAGCGCCTGAGGTTTTTTTCTCTTAAACAGTGGAGAAGCAAGGATTAAATAAATTAATTTAATTTATTACATATTTTTTTGTTTGTGTTTTGAGTCAGGGTTTTACTGTGTAGGTCAGATTGGCCTTAAACTCATTCTGTAGCGCAGGCTGGCCTGATTCTCTTGGGGATCCCCCTGCCTCAGCCTCTAGAGTGCTGTGATTATAGCAGACCCAGCTCAAAAAGTGAACTTCTTTATTTGGTGGTGCTGGGGGCCTCATGATGCTATGCAAGTGCTCCAACAAGTAGCTCCCCTTTCCACCCCTATTATATCTTCTTATTGCTTTTTTTTTTGAGACAGGGTCTTGCTGTGCACTGTAGGCTGTCCTTAAACTTGCTGTGTAGTGCAGGGTGGCCTCAAACTCAAAGTGATCTTCCTGCCTCAACCTCCCCAGTGCTGGGCTGGATCTCAGTATTATTTAACCCAGTTTTTCCTTCAGCCAGTAAAATTCTGTGCACAAGTATTTACTGAATGAAGAATAAACTGCCACCCAGTCTAAAGACAAAGATGCAAGGCTGTGTAGTCACTCCTGTTGGTGAGAGTGAATCTCAGGGACATCTGAGGGTCAGCCCGAGTGCACCAGGGCCCGTTATGAAGCTCACACAAGAGCAACCCAGCAGTTCCTTAAATTGGTCAACATAAATGTGTATTTTGATAAATTCCCACACCAGATGATATGGGGGGAGAAACTCCCAACCTGAAAGATACCTGGGACGAGTTCGTGTTTTCTAAAATCCAAGAATGAATTTTAGGAACAGCGGAGGTTAAGAGCAGAATATATTTATTGAGGGAAGGAAAGCTTCTGTCCGAGAGAGGGACAGAAGGGGCCCGAGTGGGTTGCCCAGGAACCTGTCTTTTCTAGGGACTTTTATAGAGCAAATCCTCCAGGTGAGGTGGGTTCAAGGTGGAAATATGGGAACTCACTGGGGGTGGGGGTTGGGTTAGTGACTCTTCCAGGCTTTTTCAAGGTAATGGCTACCTATTTAAAATATCAATCCTTGAGGCCACCCCTAGGGAAGTATGTGGGTGCCTCTGTTTAATCTTTTGTCCACAGCTGGAGGTGTCTGTCTCCCCAACAGCTGCAAGATAGCTCATCTTCTGTACTGGCTTCGAGGGCCTGGCCCTGTCTGACTGCTGTAATATTTCTAATATTTCTATCTAACTCAGCTGCCTATAATACAACTAAACCAAAACTTACCTGAAGCCTTGAGACGTTTTTTAATATGTTTTTTCTTACATTTAAATTTGGAAGCTGCAGGGCGTGGTGGCGCATGCCTGTAATCCCAGCACTCGGGAGGCTGAGGCAGGAGGATCATTGGGAGTTCGAGGCCAGCCTGGGCTACAAAGTGAGCACAAGGCCAGCGTGAACTGCAGAGCAAGAAAAAAGACAAAAAGAAAAAAAATTTGGAAGTGATAGCTGGGCCAAATGGCACAGATCTGTCTCAAAATGAGAAAAGAAGGGTCAGGGACGTAGCTCAGTGCCAAGGCCTTGGGTTCAAACCCCAGTACTGAAAGAAAAATAGCCAGTGGAAACCCAAAACGCAGCCCAAAGGCATGTGCTTTCCCCGTGGGTGATGTGTGTGTTTACATTTTGCAAGGCTTTGGCACTGCTGACCCCGCCGGTTGCAGACAATGCAGATGCAAGAATGAAAGCTCACCTCCGCCGCGGAGCTGCGTTCTGCCAACTGGAACTGTATGTGGAGGGTGAGAAAGTGATAGACATGTTCCCGCTTGCAAGTTGTGTGCTGGGAAAATATCACTGGGGTTGTTTCAGATTGTGACTTTTAGGACTTTGTGATTTTAAAATTTTAGCATTTGATTTATTCTTAGAAATGCATCACATACAGCAACCATTGTTACTTTCTTTTCACCTTGTCTGAAATTCTGTATGGTTTTTATTGTTTTTATGTTGTTTTTTTATAGGCAGCTGAGTTAGATAGAAATATTACAGGCAGTCAGGGGGCTGGGGATTTAGCTCAGCGGCACAGCGCCTGCCTCGCAAACGCAGGGTCGTGAGTTCGGTTCCTGGTACCGGGGAAAAAAAAAAAAAAAAAAAAAAAACAAAAAAAAACAAATACAGGCAGTCAGACAGGGCCAGGCCCTCGAAGGAGCCAGAATGGAAGACAAGATACCTTACAAATGGAGAGCTGGTACTTGCTTCGGGCCAGATCTCAAGACTAAAGATTAAAAAAAAAAAAAAAAAGACTAAAGATTAGACAAACACACCCTCTTACCTCCCAAGGGATGGACCTCAGGGATTGATATTCGAAGTAGGTAGCCATAACCTTGAAGAGTCACTGACCCAAACCCTTACAGGAAAAGCCCCTGTTCTGTATTCATGCCCCCTTGCTGCGTGACCCCCTTCCCCATTTGATCCCAATTTAATCAATTTTCCCTGAGCAATTCTTATTGGCTGACCACAGTTTTGTCCATTTGTCCCCTACCTTGGACCCACCTCACCTTGTAGTTTTGCTCTATAAAAGTCCCTAGAAAAGACAGGTTCCTGGGCAACCCACTCAGCCTCCCTTCTGTCCCTCTCTCGGACAGAAGCTTTCCTTCCCTCAATACATATATTCTGCTCTTAACCTCCGTTGTTCCTAAAATTCATTCTTGGATTTTAGAGAACATGAACTCATCCCAGATATCATTCAGGTTGGGAGTTTTTATTTTCCTGTATCAGTTTCATTTATGTCTGTGTGTTTGTTAATATGTTTTGGTGCTTTTATCTCTAAAAGTAAAATTAAAAAAAAGAAATGCATCAGAAAATACAAATAGCTTTTAAAATTTTACTGATTGACTGACTGATTGATGGTGCCGCTGGGAATTGAAGCCAAGGCCTTCACACAGACTGAGCTACATCCCCAGCCTTTTAAAATTTTGAGACAGGGTCTCTCTAAGTTGCCAGGCTGGACTTGAAACTGTGATCCTTCTGCGTTGGCCTCTTAGGGTACTGGGGTTACAGATGTGTGCCACCATGCCCAGCCAGAATTATATTTTAAAAATTTATTGTAGGACCAGGGATATAGCTCAGTGGTAAAGCACATGCCTACTGATAGATTTTGGTCGGGGCAGAAAGTAATAAAACAATAAACTGCCTTTATTGCGGGCATGGAGAAGACCACAGAGGGGAGGGGTAAGGAGGTGGTGGATCTTCTGAGCGCCTGGCTGTAAGAACAGCGGTTAAATATTGCCAGGCTGGAGGCGGGGTTTAGGGGGTAGACCAGCTGACGGGGCATGCCAGCATTGGGTGGGAGCGTGGTAAAATGAAACAGGACACTACAAAGGGGGGTAAGGACTCGTAATTTAACCCAGATAAAGAAGGGTGGGGCTTAGCACATGGCCTCTAGTGGCCAGTGCCATACTGGCCATGGCATGTAGCCTCCAGTAGGTGGCGCCACAGCGACTGTAAAGGAATTATAATAAGAGAAGGAACCCATCACCTACCATGTTCAAAGCCATGCATTCGGTCCCCAGCACCCCATAAATAAATAAATAAATTCAGGTGTGATGGGTGCACACCCCTAAAATCCCAGCACTTAGGAGGGTCACCAGCAGTTCAGCCTAGGCTACATAGTAAATTCAAGGCCAGCCTGGACAACATAGCAAAACCCTGTCTGAAAAATACACACACCTGCCTGGTGTGGTGGCACATGCCTGTAATCCCAGCACTCAGGGAGGCTGAGGCAGGAGGATAGGTACAAGTTTGAGACCAGGCTGGGCTACAAAGTGAGTTCAAGACCAGCCTGAAATGCACAGAGAGACCCTGTCTCAAAAAAACCAAACAAACAAATAAACAAAAACACACACACCTACACACAAAAACCAAAATGAAACAAAACCAAAACAAAAAAGAAGAAAAGTCTGATTGTTTTTGTTTTTTGGGGATTTTTTTTTTTTTTTTTTTATCAGCTACGGGAGCCTTCATTTTAGAGATGAGAAGAGATGGATTTGCCTGAAAGGGAGGCAAGTCAGGGTCCCTGGGACTAGCGCCCAGTCTCCTTACTCCCTGAGGAAAATTTGTCAGAGGCTTTTTGGGAACAAATGGAGATGCAGTTACTTGTTTTTAGCAAAATTTACAATACTTTTCTTTTTACCCAAACTTCCTCAAAAGAATTGGGTAGCTAATTACAGAAAAAAAGTACCAGTCTATGAACAGAAGGTATGGAGTGAATCTACAAAATGTTTTAAGGATCTTCTTCCTGGCTCAGTGGTGGATCTTCTGCCTATCATGTGCTGAGTCCTGAGTTCAATCTCCAGTGCTCTCTGAAATATCTAAAATTTCTTTTTTTTTTTTGGTACTGGGAATTGAACTCAGGGCCTTGTGCTTGCCAGGCAAGCACTTGTGCCACTGAGCTATATCCCTGGTCCTAGAATTTCTAAATTACTTTTTCACTGAGGTGATGAAAAGTATTCTTTTTTTTTGTTCTTGTTTTTTTTTGTTGTTGTTTTTTTTGTTTTTTTTCTGGTACCGGTTATTGAACTCACGACCTTGCGCTTGCCAGGCAGGTGCTGTGCCGCTGAGCTAAATCCCCAGCCTGATGAAAAGTATTCTTGCGATATGTAAGTTTGAGTCTGTTTGCTATAGGAAATGATATATGATCTCCAAATGATATAGGGCATATATTATAACTCTCAACCTGCTAGATGTCTGATATGCCAAGTTTGTGCTCCCCAAAATTAAAGAATGAATTCTAAGGAACTTCAGAGATTTTTTTTTTTTTTTTTAACAGAGGTTAAGAGTAGGAAATGAGAGGGAGAGACAGCTCCTGAGAGGCAGGAGGGGTCCCCAGTGGGTTGTCAATGAGCCCACTTTCTGGAGGGAGGTTTTTTTTGAGACAGGGTCTTGCTATGCAGTTCAGCCTAGTCTTGAGCTCACTTTGTAGCTTAGGCTGGCCTTGAACTTGCAATGATCCTTCTGCCTCAGCCTCCCAAGGGCTGGGACTACAGGCGTGTGCCACCACACTTGGCTCATCTGGAGGGAGTTTTGTAGAGCAAAATCACAAGGTAGGTACAATGTGGGTTAAAGATAAGGTTACAAGTGCAGCTGCCTAGGCAATACTGATCCAGTGGGGAAGTAAGTCAGGTGGCGAGCGTACATGCAAAGAACACAGAGCTTTTCAGGAAGGGCTGAGTCTGAGGGCCTCGGTCACCCACTGAGGTGACTGATGTCTCTGTAGACTTCATTGGTCCAGTGTTATCGCTTATCCCTTGGACAGGCATGTAGGCCTGGTCATTCCATCTTTATCATGAGGCCTGGCCTCCAACAGCTGTGCCTCTGGCTACAGTTGTGATGTGTTCTCATCTTCTGTACTGACTTTCTCGAGAGCCTACCCTTCTCTGCCTAAAATATTTTTACCAAATTTAGCTATCTATAATATGTTCATTTTTGTTTTTCTTTTTGTAGTTCTGGCTGGCCTTGAACTCACTTTGTATCCCAGTCGGTCCTTGAAATCAGTGATCCTCCTGCCTTAGTCTTCCTAGCTGCCTCAGTCTCCCTAGAGCTGCTGGGATTATAGGTGTGTGCCACCAAAAATGGCCTGTTTGTATTTTAATGAGTTTAACTGTTAGTTTTTCTGCATTTAAATTTAAAATAGCTAGTGGGGTGTGGTGGGGCACACCTATAATCTCAGTACTCTGGTAGGCTGAGGCAGGAGAACCACAAATTCCAGCCTAGCCCTGGCAATTTTGTGACTTTAGCAAGACCCGGTCCCACGGTAATAAAACAGAGGGCTGGAAAAACCTATCAGGAAGAACGCCTGTAATCTTGTAGGGTTCTACCATATGTGAGAACGGGAAACTGTCTTAAAACCTGCACTTACCATGACAGTGTCCTCTCACGAGCTGCTCTCTGCCGTTGCTCTGAATGTAGGCCTGCAGGACTACGATGCTGCGCTTAGGATCGATCCAGCTAACACAGCTGTGCAAAGTGATGCTGAGAAGATTCGAAATGTAATTCAAGGAACAGAACTAAAATCACAGTGACCACTGGAAGCAGCTAATGTAGTACCAAGTATTTGAGGTATTTAGTAACAGGTTTTTAAATTTTTCAAAAATAGGAGCTGGGTGAGGTGGTACACACTGTGACCTTGTCACTTGGGAGGCTGAAGCAGGAGGAGCTAGAGTTCCAGACCAACCTGGGCTATGAGATTCTTTCTCAACAAAACAAGCGGAGATGTTCGGAATCTTTGTACATATATGGGTGATTATGCAGAATCCATGTACTGCTTAGTACTTCAGTTCTGTAAGGGCTAAACGTTAAACATCTGTAGAAAATTAAGTGTTTGCTTTATATAATTTCCAACAAGAATTACCATATTAAATTTTTTTTTTTTTTGTCTTTTTGAGCCAGGGTCTCGCTATGCAGTTCAGGCTGGCCTGGAGCTCACTTTGTAGCCCAGGCTGTCTGGAACTTGCAGTGATTGTCCTGCCGCAGCTTCCCAAGTGCTGGGATCACAGGCGTGTGCAAAGGAAAAAAAGATTAAAGAATTACCATATAATTACATATATTTGTAAATATCGTTTGTTGTCGCTTTTGGAGCAGAATGTGGGTGTGCTCGCGGGGCATTTGCTGGGCAGCATTTCACCGTGTGGAGCCCTCGGGTGGGTGCTGTGTTCCTGGAAGGTTCGGTCTGTGCTCAGTTCACCGGGTCAGGTCGCCTTCCTGGCATAAATATCCAGAGGCCCAGCTCCGCCCCAGAGCCTGGCTTTTCTTTACCGCCTCACTGCCACCGTGGATGATGCTTAGACCAGATCTTGCAGAAACTACTGTCCTGAGCAAACCTTACCTTCAACTTTGTGTCAAAGCAAAGCTGCAGCTTATTTAGTTCACAGGTCTTGGTGGACTGTGCAGCCCATCGCTTTGTAAGACAGAGGAAGCACCTCTGCGAGCTGGGCAGAAGAGGCTGGCTTTCTACACCGAAGTGCGACGGAGTGCAGAAAGAATATACAGCTGGCACACACCTGTAATAATAGCACTCGGGAGGATCACTGCAGGGCCAGGGCCAGCTTGGGCTACACAGTGAGACCCTGCCTCAAAAACAAGGAGTGAAAATTTGCATGGCACACACCCATATTCTTGGCCCTCAAGACTGCAAGTTCAAACCCAGCCAGGGCCACTTAGCAAGACCCCCATCTCGGAAGGAAAGGACGGAAACAAAAGGGGCTGAGGTGCAGCCCAGTAGTGCAGAGCCGGCCTGCGTGCCTGAGGCCCTGGGTTCAGGCCCCACAGGAGAAAAGGCAAGGGCAGCACATCTTCATTTAGTCACAGTGGGAGGCTGAGACAAGGGGTGCAAGTTTGAGCCCAGCACGGGCAACTAGGAGACTCAGTAGACCCTGTACTGTGTAATCCAGGCAGTTTGAGAGGCTGAGGCAGGAGGACCGTTAGTTCCAGGCTAATCAGGCACACATAGGGAGACCTTATCTGAAAAAAAGGGAAAAGGTCACTATCACTCAGTTATCAGATGAAATGTCTTTATTTCTTAGAGGTATATTTTCATTTACTCAGACGTGTTTTTAGCCTGGGTATTCTAGCCTTAAATTGGTAACTCATTTTTCTGGGCACTTTCTCTTCAATTGTCAAAGGAATATATTTTCACAGTGTGTGTTGAAAATTGGGGAAGTCAAGGGTTCTGGTTCTGTCCGGTGCGGTATTTAGACTGTTGTTCTGATAAAGTCCAGTTGCTCTGATATGTCTTGAAAAGACCTGTTCCTTGGGAGCATAATTGCAGGGCAGAAACTGCGGCCGCGGGGAGAACTCCCCGTATCGGCCTGCGCTGGTCTTGTACATTATCATCTGCGGCTGCGACAGGGAGGTGGCCGTGTGCAGCGTCTTCGGGTCCAACATGCAGGAGAACACAGGGTTGCCGGGGTTCACACACAGGGGCCGCGGGGCAGCTCGAGTTTCCGCATCTGGATCTGCAGCTGAAGGGCTCTTCCCGTCCTACCAGGCAAACACAGCAGGCCCTTCAGTTAGCAAACAGTGCAGCTTGGCGTTCCGCTGCGTTTCGGCGATCTTGTTTGAAAGCACTGAGGAGTACACCTGTACGTGACTTATCTGTACAGAGCACACTTGTCACAAATGTGCATGAAGGAGTTTTTAAAAAATCTTGTATCAAATTGGGCATCTCTGGGAGGCTGAGGCAGGAGGACTACAGACTGGACAATTTAGCAGTGTCTCAAGACCCTGTCTCAAAAGAAAAAAGGGCTGGGAATGTACCTCAGTGTGACAGCCCTGGGTTCAATCCCCAGTGCCATGAAATAAAAATCAAAACAAAACCAATGTCTTTTGCTAATAACGTTAAAATTTCTTACAAATTTGTACATTAGGAAAATGTGTAATAAATCGTAGTTGGAAGAAGAAGTTCTATTCAGTTTTTGTGGTGGACACCATTAGGCAAATAATTATACAACTGACTGAGTATATTTGTGTTAAATGCTGTGAAGAAAGAACGCCAGGTGTTTAGGAAGGTGTTCTGGGGCTCTGATCTGGGGGGTCAGGAGGCGAAGCTCATTAAATCCAAAGGGAGCGGGGTGGGAAGACAGGTGGCCAAAGCCAAGCAAGCAGGGTGCAGCTGTCCCAAGAGACAGAGGCAGGGCCAAACTCGTGGGTCTGAGTTGTGCTTACTCTGAGGTCCTGGCGCTGAGCTAGAGCCCTGGGCCAGGATGCACAGGGCCCTGGGTTCAATTCCAGGCACTGCCAAAATCCTTTTCTGAAAAGCCAATAATGAAAACCCAAACAAAAAACCCTACAGCACCTACCACTCAAAAACAAGTGTGGAAGAATTTAAACCAGCCAGATCGCTAGCCCCGGAAGCAGACTTAACTTACCACGACTGACTCAGCCAGTGGCTACCAGGCACCTGCTGGGCACCCAGCTGTATGGGATGTGGGTGCAGCTAAAAATCAGGTTTACAAAGTCGAAGGGAAACAGCTGCACCGTACAGGGCCACTGTGAGCACGGCTCGCTGGCAGGGAACTGGTAACTATGGAAAAGCTGGGGTGGGTGTGGGGGCGCACACCTGGGGTCTCTCCGCAGCCCTGGGTACGCTCCTCAGCTGCGCACACACACACAACTTGCACGGCTAGTTTTGAATTCTATACCGAAGACATAGTTGGGCATGGTGGTGCAGGCCTGTATTCTAGCTTCTTAGGAGGCTGAGCCAGAATCATAAATTCGAGGCCAGCCTGGGCAATTAGCAAGACCCTATTTCAAAATTTTGGTTTTGTTTTTTGAGACAGGGTCTCACAGTTTAGCCCAGTTTGTTCTTCAACTCATTGGTCTTCCTGCCTCAGCCTCCAGAGTGCTGGGACTGACAGGTGTGTGCCATGCTGCCTGGTTTATTTGTTTCTTTAAGACACCAACGCAGGCTCCTGTGTTGTCCGTCCACCTGCCTGCCCATTGCTCGGTGATGGGGCAGCACCACCATGCCCTGCCGGTTTTGCCTCTTTTTTTTTTTTTTTGTCTTTTTTGAGACAGGGTCTCGCTATGCAGTTCAGGCTGGCCTTGTGCTCACTTTGTAGCCCAGGATGGTCTCAAACTTGCAACAATCCTCCTGCCTCAGCCTCCTGAGTGCTGAGATTACAGGCATGGGCCACCACGCCCGGCTGCCTCATTTTAATGATAATCATGAGGCAAACTCTCAAGGAGGGTCTGCGGCCCACTGGAGGGGTGGGGCAAGGGGGGTTTTCCCTGGTTAGGTCCCAAGGTTGAACACAAGGGTGCGGGACATGCGCAACAAGGGTAGGCGGCGTGGCACAGAGCAGAACACAAGCGTGAGGGCCAGAGCTGCCTCCATCTTTGCACAGTTCTTACACAGGCTGTTCTCACGTTTACACTCTCACACAGTGCCGTAACCAGCACATGCATGTGCAGCTGTGCTGTCACGGTGACACGACTGTATCCCACTGTGCCCCTGTGCGAGACGAGCAGGGTCATGTCCTCAGGTGTCCTAGACGCCTGCGTGAGTGGTTCCCCACAGGGGCCGTTCCTCAGCAGACTGCCCTTTGTGTCCCCTCTGAAGCGTCTGGGACAATGCTACCAGTACCCTCCTTTCGATTCAGAACCCAGACCTCAGAAAGTGTAAAGCCCACCTTGTTCTCCATGCGCCGCATCGGCTAAGTTTTGTGAATTCCTGCGGCCTTTCCCCTCTTGCAGCCATGGGGACTGAACCACGGCCTGCACGCGGAGCTAATCCCCCAGCGCTTGTCAGCCTCTGGGCTTGAACCTGTGACCCTCTGGCCGCAGTCTCCCAGCATAAGGTGCGGTTATGGGGCGAGTGGCCACAGCTGGTTAAATTCAGCTCGTGTGATGTTCTCTGAAGAGTCTACCAAAAACATTCAGTCAGGTGGTACACAACTGCAACCCCAGCAGGCGGGAGGGTGAGGCAGGAGGATCGCTGAGTTCCAGGCCAGCCTGAAGTATACAGGGAGACCCTTTGTCTCAAAAAAAAAAAAAATTCAATCTAGAAATGCTTTTTCCCCTTCTCTGCATTTTTTGTTTTTGTTGCAGTATCAGGAACTGAACCAAGGCCTGCACACTGAGATATATCCCCAGCCCTTTAAAAACTCTTTAATATTGGGACGGTCTTGCTAAGTCACTACCTTACCCAGGCTGGGCTCAACCTTGTCTTCTGCCTCAGCCTCCCAGTGCTGGGACTACAGGTGCATGTGCTAGTGTCCAGCTGTGACAAAGCCATTTTCAAGGCCACTTACTCTTTCAAGCCTGCTTACTAACTGGATGTGAAGGCGGGCGGTGCCTCACGCAGACGCTGTGTGGAGCTGGACTTCCCACCCAGCTTCCCCAGGGATCTTACCTTCGGGCTGCAGCTCGTTCTCCACGGCTGAGCTAAGACAGTAGAAATAAGGATGGTGGACCCATGAAAAGGAAATCATAACTGAAAAAAAATTGTACTTTTGATTTTTTTTTTTGTCTTTTTGAGACAGTGTCTCGCTATGCAGTTCAGTCTGGCCTTGAGCTCACTCTGTAGCCCAGGCTGGTCTCGAACTTGCAAAGGGGTTGTTTTGAGACAGGGTCTTGCTATGTAGTTCAGGTTGGCCTGGAACTTATGGTAATCTTCCTGCCTCAGCCTCCTGAGTGCTGAGATCACAGTTGTGCACCACCAGCTCAGCTCTATAGTTTTTTTTTTAACCTTTTAGAGACAGGGTTTCACTATGCAGTTCAGGCTGGCCTTGAACTGACTTTGTAGCCCAGGTTGGCCTCGATCTCACAACCACCCTCCCGCCTCAGTCTCCCGAGTGCTGGGATTACAGGCATGTGCCACCACACCTCGCCAATTTTCTTAAAAGTAGAGTTTTTAATTTCAGACGTGGTGGTGCACACCTGTAATCCCAGCACTCTGGAGAAGCAGGAGGATAGCTGAGAGTTTGAGGCCAGCCTGGGCTACATTGTGAGTACAAGGCCAGCCTGAACTCATACTGAAGTGGTGGTGCACACCAGTGATCCCGGTCTAATCTGATCTGAAGCCTAAAACACACCAGTTCTTAGTGCATTAAAAAAGCAGTAAGGGGCTGGGGATTTAGCTCAGTGGCAAAGCGCCTGCCTGGCAAGCGCAAGGTCGTGAGTTCGGTTCCCGGTACCAGACAAAAACAAAAAAACAAAAAACAAACAAACAAAAAAAGCAGTAAGGCCAGGTGTGGTGGCACACACCTATAATCCAGCACTAGGGAGGCTGAGACAGGAGGATCCTTGCTAGTTTGAGACCTGCCTAGGCTACAAAGTGAGTTCAAGGCCAGCCTGAACTGCATAGGGAGACCTTGTCTCAAAAAGCCAGAAAAAAAAAAAAAAAAGCAGTAAGATGTAATAGAGGCAGGGAGTGTAGCTCAGTAGTGGAGCACTTGCCTAGCATCATGAGGCCCTGGGTTAGGCCCCCAGCACCACCAAATAAATAGATCACTTTTTGAGCAGGATGTGGTGGGACACCTGTACCCTAGCACTGGAAAGGCTGAAGCAGGAGGATTACCAAGAGTTCAGGGCAGCCTAAACTGCATAGCGAGACCCTGTCTCAAAAAACAAAAAATTAATTATGAAAAAGACTGGGGCTCCAGCACACATTAACCCAAGGTCATTCATATCAATATTTTCTAGGGTTGTTTATGCTTATTCTAGGCCCATCACTTCCTAAGTCCTGTAAAGATACTTTACATTTATAAATTAGCTTACTTGATAAAGGGCAGAAAACTTGATCTTAAAGGAGACTGAGAGTTCAAGCAATGCTTCCAGGTAAAACATCTTAGCTCACCCACCTCAAAATTAATTGGTGGGGCTGTATCTTCTGCCTGCAAATGGGATCGACAAACCCGCCAATTTCCACCACCCAAACATCAATCCTCCAGCTCCAGACTGTGGCATGCTTCTCTCTGCAGGGCCTGCACTTACTTTCTGTGAATACTTCTTGATTTCTGCCTAATTAAACCCCTCTATGCCTCTTATTGATGCATCCTGAAAACCTTTTTCCATGGTAGGAGCCGGGTAACCTGCAGCTTATTCCACAGGAAGGGAACCTCCTGGGACTCTGTCCAGCAAGATTGTGGTCTTATTATTATTTTTTAATCTTTTGAGACAGGGTCTTGCTATGCAGTTCAGGCTGGCCTTGAGCTCACTTTGTAGCCGAGGCTGGTCTCAAACTCAAAATGATCCTCCTGCCTCAGCCTCCCGAGTGCTGGGATTCCAGGTGTGCACCACCATGCCTAGCTGAGACCGTGGTCAGAGGCAGCGGAGGCAGCCTTGGGAAGCTGAGTGAGGCTGGTGGGGGTCTGGAGAGTGGTGGGCTGTGTGGATGACACACTGCACTGTTTACCTCCCCCAGGGAAAGGTTAGCCATTTGGTTACTGGGGTGGCTTTTGTGTGCGGTACTGGGGGTAGAACCTAGGGTGCTCTACTACTGAGCTCCATCCCTAGGCATCTTTATTAATTTTGAGAAAGGTTCTAAGTAGCTAAATTACCTGGAAATTTCGATCTTCCTGCCTCAGTCTGATGCTAGGATTCCTGGCTTTTGCCTCCACAGGCAATTTAAATGTGACTTTAAACAAAGCAAGGTGAGCCAGGTGTGGTGGGGCCTGCCTGTGACCCCAGCACTCCGGAGGCTGAGGCAGGAGGATCCTTGCACGTTCGAGGCCAGCCTGGGCTATATAAGTGAGTTCAAGACCAGCCTGCACTACCTAGCCTGGTCTCAAAAAGCCCCCCAAAACCAGAGCAATGTTTTTTTTTGTACTAGGAATCTAACTCAGGACCTTGTGCTTGCCTGGCAGGCACTGTGCCACTGAGCTATATCCCAGGCCCCAGAGCAATGTTTATATGCATTAAAGTTCTCTTCTTTTTCTTTGAAGACTCTACAGTGGACTTGTTTTTCATGAGGCTGGGGTTCTTTAAATATCCTAAAACTAGCCATCACAAAATCCCAATTTATTCAACTCTAAAATAAGATAAAGCATGTTTACTTTTGGAGTGGGGATGTACTGGTTGAGCCACATCTCTCTTCAAGGTCAAGAAGAGTGTTGGTTCCTGGCTGACAATATCACAACTCAGAATGTAGTACCTCAAGAGCTGAAGTTATCTTGGGCTCGGTCTCTTGTTTTGGTTGAGAGAGTTCAGGCTGGCTTTGAATTCACAGCAATCATCCAGCGTCAGCCTCCAGGCTTATCCTGGGTTATCTTTACCCCCTCAGCAGCCACTCACCAAGAACCTGACCTAACACCCTCGTGACTGCAGGTAACATCTGAATCCTAACACCCATGGCGGTGAACTCTGGATGTACCGACTCAATATAGCTCATGGTTAAGGCCCTGGGTTCAATCCCCTGTATCACCACCCAAGGAAAAAAAAAGTTTACAGAGCTACAGTATTTGGTCAAGTTTAAGTGAGCACAAGGCTTTTAGAATGTCAAGTTTGGGATACATTAGCCAGCTTCCCGTTGACAAAAAGTTCACCCTGAATTCCAATTATTTTCCCAGCAAAATTAAGTTTTGTAGTGTGGTGTCCTAACCCACAATTGATTTTGTTTTCGTGGTACTGGGACTTGAACGCAGGGCCTTCGCGTTGAGCTACATTCCCCAGCCATTTGTTTTATTTTGAGACCGGGTCTCACAGGGACTAAGCCCAGTTACCTGGGCTGATGCTCCTGCCTCAGCCTCCCAGAGTGCCGAGACGGCAGGCCTGCGCCACCACGCTTCCCCTTTTATTTGCTCGCACCCGAATGATGCGGAGAGCCCCTCTGCAGCTGCACCAGGCAGGAACTGTAACCTCCGCCCCCGCCACCTCCAGAACCGCGCGCACAGGGTTGAAGGCACAGAGCCGCACCGCCTCCTGGAAGGAGGATTTCTGGGGTGGGAGGCGGGGCTGCCTGCGAGTCTCAAGGAAGCAGATGCTCAAACCCTCCAGCCCTGCACCGACCCGCCCAGGCGCCATCCGCCCGCTCGTTCCCTCCGGCCGACGACGAAGTCCTTCCCGCTGCGGCGCCCCGAGGGGCGCGCCGTGCCGTCCGGGCTGAGGCCGGCCGCGGGAGCCCCACTCCGGTGGCCTGGTTGGCGCGGTGCAGAAGGCTATCCTCGCCGCAAGCCGCAAGCCGCTCACCGCGCGTTCGCTCCCGCGCGTGTCGCCGTCTCCGTAGCAACAGGTCTGGCGCGGGGCCCGGATGTTGTGAGGTTCGCAGCCCCGCCACTTCCGACAGCGCGCGGCTTCCTGGGAGTTGTAGTCCAGCTGGCACTAGGAACCTGGCCCGGCGCCCGCGCGGGACTGCGTCTCCCAGCATGCGCCGCGCTCAGGCCCCGCCTCCGGCCGCCGCGAGCAGGTTGTTTTTATGAGGCGTCACCGGCGGCGAGGGTCACCGCCGCAGACTGTGCGCGTTGGCGGAGGGGTCGGCGTCAGGTAAGTGCCGGGCGCGGCGGGATGGGCCGCGTGCGCCCCGAGTCCCG
>NW_004955409.1:532155-579469 GCF_000276665.1 Chinchilla lanigera
TTTTTTGGTTTTTCTCCGGTACCGGGAACCGAACTCACGACCTTGCGCTTGCCAGGCAGGCGCTGTGCCGCTGAGCTAAATCCCCAGCCCCTGGTACTGCAATTTTAGAGGTGATTTGCCTTTTCCAATAAGGTCACTGCTACTGGATAGTGCTTAAAATGTCACTACACAACAGGGCCTTCCCATGGGGCTACATCCCCAGGCTGTCATACAGCTGAAATTATATTTTGACATAGATGTGTACTAAGTTGCTTAGACTGGATTTGAACTTGTGGTCCTCTTGCTTCAGCCTCCCAGAGTGCTAGCATTACAGGTCTGGGTTTAAATTTTAGCAGGCCCCACATTTCTCAGGGGACTTTTCTCACAGCTGGCTAGTGTGAATGGTTTTCTTTCTTGATTGCAGGTCACGCAGGGGAAGGGACTCGGAAAGTGAAGATGTTGCATTAATGCATTTATACAAAGTTTGGGGGTTTGTTTTTTTTTTTTCTTCTCTTGAGACAGCGTCTCACTATATTGTTCAGGCTGACCTTGAGCTCGCTTTGTGTCCCTGGCTGGTCTTGCAATGATCCTCCTGCCTCAGCCTCCTAAGTGCCTGGATTACAGCTTTGGGCCACCATCCCGGCTTAAGTTTGAGATTCTATTCAAGCTATTAAATTATTCCTAGAGAATGCTTAAGGGATGTGGGAAATACTTTAAAATGAAAATAGGTGAGGAAATAGCTTAATTAAAAACCAAGTCTTAGGAGCTGGGTATGGTGGTGCATGCCTGTAAGCCCAGCACTCAGCCTGTAATCTCAGCACTTGGGAGGCTGAGGCAGGAGGATCACCACAGGTTTGAGGACAGCCTGAGATCCAGGCCAGCCTCAGCTGCATAGGGAAACCCTATATTAAAAAACAAACAAACAAACAAAAAAATTAACAAAGCAAAACGAGGCTGTAGCCCAGTGGTGGTGCATGCCTGTGACCCCAGCTCTGGAGGCTGTGGCAGGCCAATCTTGCAAGTTCCTCCAGCCTGGACAACATGCTGAGTTCAAGGTCAGCCTGAGCTACACAGGCCCTATTTCAAAACTCTTTAAGTCCATCATAAAAGCTAGGGTTTTTTTGTTCTGGTTTTTTAGTGTGGTACTACAGACTCAGACCAGGGGTGTTCTCCCACTGAACTGCATCCTGAACCCGTTTTATTTTGTGGCAGTTTCATCAAGTTGCCCAGGCTGGCCTGGAAGTTGTGATCCTCTTGCCTCAGCTTCCCTAAGTGTTGAGAAACCTGTCTTGTTCGTTCAACCAAAGAACAAGAAGCGACACCCACCCCAGCCCCTGTCCTTGGGGATCAGAGCCTAGGACCTGTGTGTGCTGGGCACAGGATCGGCCACTGAGCCGCACTGCTCCAGGGCTGATTATGTCTCTGGGAGGTAGGACTCAGGATATTGGACGTGATTGTGCAGGAAGGTGCACATGATTTTTTATTTGTACTTCTTGTATTTTCCAAGTTCTCCGTAGAAAACGGTTTTGCTTCCTGAGAAGATGCACTGCTTCCATTTGTGTGTACTCTTTTTCTTTCTAGTTTGAGGCTGGGGTTAGAACCCAGGACCTCATGGATGCTGGCAACTGCTCTACTGCTAGGCTATATTCCCAGCTGTTTTACTTTTTATTTGGCACAGCTCTGGTTGAATTGGCTGGCCTTGGACTTGTGCTCCTCCTGCCTCAGCCTACCTAGTAGCTGAGATTATCCATTAACTCCTAATAAAATAACTGTTTGAGACTTACTGTTTGGGGGCAGTGATACTCATGTTCTATTTTTTAAACATTTTTTAGTGCATGTTTGCAGTACATAATGATTGCATTCATCAGGCGTTGCTGGTACATGGACATGACACCAGCGTGCTTTCTACATCTCCCTCCCTCCCATATTTTATTTTCTGAGATTGTCTTTGCAGATTGCTTTCTCCAGATTTCCTTTTCAATATTTTCTACTTTTTAATTTTATATTTTGGTACTGTGTTGGCTTAATATGTTATTAGGCTTCATGTTTTTTCGTGGAGTATAAGAAATATTTGTAATTGCTTAATAAGTCTGATTGACTAATTTGCTCCACAGTACTATTATCTAAGTATCATGTTTTTTATCATGTTTTTATCGAGGGAAAAGCTTTTAAAAATTAGGTGTGTGTGAACTGCAAAAATCATAAAGGAGTCAGAGCTAGGCATGGTAGCATATGCCTATAATCCCAGCACTCAGGAGCTGAGGCAGGAGGATCCCTTGGTGAGTCTGAGACCAGCTTGGGCTACAAAGTGAGCTCAAGGCCAGCCTGAACTGCATGAGACCCTGTCTCAAAAAGACAAAATCATGAAGGAAACTATTGAGGCCATGGACACAGCGTCGAGGTTGTTCAGTCCCTGACACTTTCCAGCAGCAGCTGCAGACTCGTCTTCCAGTGCAGGGCTGCTAAGGCTGGGGTGTTTGTGTTTGTGTGGTTAGGGTGAGGAAGTTGCCTATCCAGATAGCTGTTACATATTCAAGAATTTCCTTGCGGTTCTCTAGACTTTACTAGGTTAAAACAGTTAAGAATATCTGTTAGCTTTGGCCCAGCAGAGTGGTCCAGACCAGTGTCCCTCATAACCCCAGCAGGCTGAGGCTGAAGTGGGAGGAGCTGCAGTCAATGTGTAGGGTAGGATCAGTTGTTAATTTCAAACTTTGTAGCTTCAGGGTAGGTGAAGGAGAGGTGTGTCAATTGGTACATTCCAGGAGATTTGCAGTCACTGGGATGTTAAGTCACATACTGAGATTCTGGTGGTGGCTGTGGAAGGGATAAAGATAGCCAAGGTAAGATGCTGAAGCACTCAGGCTCAGGAGGCCAAAGCAGGATAGTCTTTGAGGCCAGGCTGAACTACAAAGTCACACCCTGGCTCAAAATAACAAAATTGACTAGAAAGGTTTTTTCCAGTGTCTTATATCAGATAAAGGTGACCAAATCATATCTCTGTTTGAATTCTGAGATGAGATTTGTCCCTGCACCATGTGAAGGATTGCATCTAATTAATGAATTGAGCTGCATATGGTGGCATGTGCACTCAGGAGGCTGAGGCAGGAGGATCATTGCAAGTTTGAGACCAGCCTAGGCTGCAAAGTGAGCTCAAGGCCAGCCTGAACTGCATAGCCAGACCCTATCTCAAAAACAAAAAGACAAAAAAAAAAAAACCTAAAAAATAAATTAGGAGATCTTAAAAAGAGCTCTAATGTATAGAGATCTAAGAGTCTAGGATTTTTTGACTGGGCATTCAGAAATAAGTAACATAA
This sequence comes from Chinchilla lanigera, assembly GCF_000276665.1. Lineage (NCBI taxonomy): Eukaryota > Metazoa > Chordata > Mammalia > Rodentia > Chinchillidae > Chinchilla > Chinchilla lanigera. Next base: position 535,449 of record NW_004955409.1, read on the forward strand.
GTTACTTTTTTATCCTGTGAGTTCAAAAATTAATTTTTCTTAAATTCTTTTAAAAGTAGTATTTTTTTTTTTTTTGCCACCACGCCCAGCCCTTTGACTTCTGTTTTAATCTCTGGTTTACTTGTAGCAAGTGGCTACCTCTCCATTGCTGTAGAATGAGACTTCAGGTTGATGCAGCCTTAAGTCTGAAATCCCAGACCCTTGGGCACCACGTAGGTCCTCTGGGAGCAGCGGCGGCTGGCTGGGAGGCGGGTTGGGTGTCCCACAGACTGTGAGGGGCGCCTCGGTGTTGTGACAAGTGGAGGGGTGAGTGCCTTGGCATGGGCTTGGAGGTCGGTGCGGGCAGTGAGCAGACTGGGTCTGGGCCTGGTGAGGACAAGCGAGATGGTCAGACTCCAGTGATGTCTGCAGTAATGACGGTTCAGTGCCACAGGTAACCGTGGGTTCCTGTTCAATCCCCCTGTAACTGCGTGTACAGAACTTTAACAGGTGGGGAAGCATATAAAGCCCTTTCGGATTCCCTTCCCAAGTAAAAGTAGCTATGAGAAAATAAGGCCAGATTGTCCTTTTCTGGAAAAGCTTAAAATTTAAATTAAAATATATAATGATTATGTGTATTTTTATCCAGTAAAAACAGTATCTGAAAAAATACTGTGAGAGTAGAAGAAAATATAGATCTAGAACACAGTGATTTCATTTATTTCTCTTTTTAAAGGGAGAACAAGCTGGGTGTGGTAGTACACGCCTATAATGCCTATAATCCCAGCACTTGGGAAGCTGAGGCGGGAAGATCATTGTGAGTTCAGACCAGCCTAGGCTACGAAGTAAGTTCAAGGCCAGCCTGAACTCCATAGTGAGACTCTGTCTCAAAAAGGCAAAAAAACAAAAAAACAAAAACAAAACAACAACAACAACAAAAATTAAAAGAAATAAAGGGAGAACAAGGCCAGTTGGTAAGTGTGTAGCCCTGTTCACCGTACATATCTGTTAGGCCTTTTTGGCTTTTCCAAAATGAAGATCTCACAACCTGGAAAATCAGGGTTTTTCTGCTGATGAGACTGTGGTGAGGTAACTCTGCCAGTGGGTGTCCTTTTTCCCCTTGGTGTTTGAAATTCTTCCTGTTCACTCAAACTTTTTATCAGAGATGCTGCTTTCGACAGAGGCAGAAGAGAGGCTTGTCCTCAGCTGTGGCAATAGGTGCTACGGTTTCCCAACTGAAGGTGTCACCTCCTGGAAGGAACTTGCAAAATGCTGGGTGTGGCTCATGTGGCTGTCTCTCTTGCTCCTCAGCCGTGGAGTGCACAGTACTGTTCTGTTTTTTTTGGTACCATAAATGGAACTCACCACCTCGAACTATATCCCAGGCCTGTGTTTCTCTTTCCGAGAACCCCTCCTCTCCCAGCTGTTTCCAGACCCTTATATTTCAAGATGGAGTCACCCCATGGGGTCACCTGCTTGCTTGGGGGTTACCTTGGCACTGGCCTTCACCTTGATGTGCAAGCAGGACAGCCCTGGAACCCAGGACCCTTGCGTGCTCTGGGCTCAGCTCACCAAAAGCCCAGGTAGCAAACTGGTTTTTATAGTGCTGGGGATGGAGCCAAGGGCCTCCACTGTAGTAGGCAGGTGTGCTGCTCTTGAGCTGTGCGCCCCGTTTGGTGTTGTTTTTCTTTTGAGACAAGGTCTCCCTATGTAGCCCAGGCTAGCATTGAGCTTGAGGTGATCCTCCTGCCACAGCCTCTGGAGGTGCCCCCAGCCCTTTATAAAGGTTTTTGAGAAGGGTATTGCTAAATTAATTGCGCAGGCTGGGCTTGATCTTGCGCACTGCCTGCTTTAGTCTCCTAAGTAGCTGGGATTACAGATATGTACCACCACCAGGGTCCAGGTAGTAAATATTTTAGGGTGATCGATTAATCCTTTAAGTGGAAAAAACTCAAGCAGAAGATGCTTGGATGTGTATGTCATTCTCTGTGCTCAGGGTTGGATTTGATCTTCGTACTTAAATTTTTTCCCTGTCTGGCCCTGGTGGCTAATGCTTGTAACCCCACCACTCTTGCAAGATTGTAAGTTCAAGCATAGTATGCAGAATTTAGGTATTTAGCAAGACCCTGTCTCAAAAATAAAAAGGCTGAGGATGTAGCCCAGTGCAAAAAGCTCTGAGTTCAATCCCCAGTATCATCAAAAAAAATTTTTTTTTCCTGCTGACTACACAAGTGAGAAATTCTGAGCTTTTAAGAATTAAGTTTATTGGTGCATTGTAAGGATGTGTAACAGTCACATTCGTCGTAAGGATTTGAACCTGTACGTGATCTACCTTGGTTCTCTTTTTTCATCCCCCCTTCAACTCGTTCCTCTCCATGTTTACAGAAGTTTTATTTCCATTTTTCCTTTTCTCATTTTTTTCTTTTTCCTTTCTTCCTTTGTCCCTCCCCTCTCCCTAGTTCCCTGTCCCATTTGAACATTTTCTTCTATAGTGTAACAAAACATTCACTGTTTTGTAAATGCTGAAAATCTACACACACTGCATTGAAAAGCCTTTTTCCCCTATATCGGGGATCGCATCTGGGGCGGCCTACCGCTGAGCTTCACTCCCAGCCGTTTTCATTGTTCATTGTGAGACGTGGTCTCACTGAGTTGCCAGGTTGGCCTCCAGCTTACAAAATGTAACATATTGCTTACAGATTGATGTAAGTAGGGGAACTGGGATTCTGTAACGCAGTGGAATGCCTGCCTGGCGCGCACATAGTCCTGGGTTTGATCCCACCACTGCAAAAACAGCAAAAACTGAAGTAAGATTTTGTTATCCTTTGTGCACGGTGTGGCATTCGAACTAAGAACCTGCTCATGTTGTGCAGATGCTCTGCACATGAGCCAGCCCTTTTTATTTTGCAGTCCTTGGACTTCTGCCAGCCAGGGTTACAGGGGCCAGCTAGTAGTCACTGAATGAATGTGAGTATACAAGTGGGTTTGCCTTGTTGCCAGAGGGATTGAAACAATTTATAGAGATAGATAAGATGTATCATGGTAACATTAGAAGAGAAGTGAGGCAAGTGGGACCTGTAGCCCAGGCCAGTAATCCCAGCACTCAGGAGGCTGAGGCAGGAGGATTGCAAATGTGAGGCCAATCTAGGCAGTTCAGACAGGCACTGTCTTAAGATAAAAAGGGGTAGAGATGTAGTTCAGTGGCAGAATGCTTTCTTAAAAGCACATGTGGTATCCTGGATTCAAGTTCCTAGTACTTCCAAAAAAGGAATACTTGGTTAGACGACAGGCCTGAGAATTACAAAATGGAAGCGAAATGAAGATGTTGCTTTAAGCAAAATATCTGTTACAGGTTTCCTGCTACGGGGGTCTTGAGTGGTTACTTTTTCTAGGACACTTTTTAAGTTAGGCCACCTGCTCAGTGTAACAGGTACTCTTAATACTAAAACCAGCCACCCACTGAGGCCCTTCTGAGGAACCCTCTGTCTGACAGTGTGTGTGCTGACTGGTTTCCAGAACACAGTACTGGCTTTGGGAGGGCACTTTCTTCCCTTTATTTCCTTTTTTGTGGCACTTGCTGGGGCTTGGAGAGACAGGAAGTCTCAGTGGACCTAAGCCTGGTCTCACCTTCAGTGTCCACCCGGACCCAGTGGGTGCACAGGCCCACAGTGCTGGAGAGCCCCTTACACTGAGCATCTCCTGGGCTGTGGCTGGTTGGCTTGGGGTTTGGTAGGAGGTCCCCGGGGAGCTGAGTGCAGCAGGGGCCTGGGGCGCTGGGGTGGTCATCATTGGCCACAGCAGGTTCTTCTGCTTTTTGATTAGGACCAGGCAGTGAGTGAGATTGTCAAGACAGTGGGTGACTTCAGCTTTGTGCTGTGACCCATTCATTGTCATGGTGATTGATTTTAGTAGAATTACTTCTGAAAATAGGATTAAAAAATATTCATCATTATGTTAATTTATTTTTATTTTTACTTTTTTTGATGGGAGTTTGAGACAGGGTCTCACTATATATGTCAGGCTGGCCTCGAACTTGCAGTGATTCTCCTGCCTCAGCCTCCCTAGTGCTGGGATTATAAGAGTGCGCCGCCACGCCCAACGATGTTAAATTTAAAAGAAACAAATTTAGAGGTGGATCTAGACTTTGAAATGAGACTGAAGCTCTTTACTATGCATTTGAATTCTTTTGAATGTAACTGTGCCTGGCCCGCTCACTAGATGCTTGCTCTCTGCTGAGGATGTAAAGTGGGAACTGAGATAGAGGGGCTAGGTGTGGTGGCACGTGTATAATCCCAGCACTGGAAGGCTGAAGCAAGAGCATCATCGTGAGTTGATGGGCTTCGCAGTGAGACCCTGCCTCAGAAGAAAGACGGAAATCAATGAGTGTGCGTTGCAGGCAGTTTCTGGCTGGTAGAGGGCGTTTATGTTCACGTACTGTAAATACACTGAAAAATAAGCTGGAGCTGTCAAAGCTTGGGTGGCAGTTTCCTAAGCCGTATGATAAGGTGCTTGTGCAGAGCGGGTTGGAGGGTAGGTGAGTTCCTGTCTGGAGGGTGAGGTGCACAGGGAAGCACGGACTGGTCCCCGAGCACACCTGAGCAGAGCCCGCTTGCTGTTGGCACAGCAGCTTCAGCCTACAGCCTGTTGCTTTGCTTCGGAATTATGCCTTGTGGATGACAATGCCCCATTCTTCTCCATCATGCCTAATTCCAGAAGATGGGGAGACAGAAGCCTTACTTCTCCGCACTAAAATGTAGCTCCCCCAGAGTGATGTGGGCCACTGTCGTCAGGGAGTTCATTCCAGTTGTACTTCAGGAGGTAAAGTTAGTGACATTGCTTTGTTATTCTGAAAAGTTTCAATAACTGCCACCTGTTTTTACCCCAGTACTGGGAGTTGAACCCAGGGCCTTGGCAGTAGTGACATCTGTTGCCCTTTTTAATTTTTTTTCTTTTCTTTTGTTTTTTTTTTTTAGTTTGCTGAGACGGGGTCTTGTTTACGTAGTTCAGGCTGGCCTTCAACTTGCAGCAGTCCTCCTGCCTCAGCCTTTGGAGTGCTAGGATTACAGGCATGTGCCACCATACCTCACTTAGTCGTTTTTATTTTTTGGGATGAGGTTTTTGCTGAGTTGCTACATTTCTCAGGCTGGGATGGAATTTGAGGTCTTCGTGCTGCAGCCTCCCAGAGCGTGCTCAGATATGTGTGTGTCACCATGGCTAAGTGGTTTTTGTTTTTTGTATTAGGCATTAAACCCCAGTGTGGTCTACCACTGGGTTATACTCTCAGCCCCTTTTTATTTTATTTTGAGACAGAGTCTTGCTAAATGGCTCAGACTGGCCTTGAACATGCAATCCTCCTGCCTCAGCCTCCCAAGTAGCTGGGATTACAGATGTGTGACACTGCTGGGTTGCTGCCTGTTCTTTAAAATCTTCCGTTCAGTGGCCCATTCATTGTCTCCATCTGCTGAGCCTCCTGTGCAGCACCTAGGGGGGCTTCTGTCCCTGCTGTTCTCAGATCTGCGTGTCCCTGCTGTTCTGAGATCCATGGGGCCCACACTGGCTTCCCTGTCTTCACTGTAGTCCCTGCTTCCCTGTCCCACTGCCTCCCACCTGGGGCAAGTGGTCCTATTGCTTCCTTCCACCTCTGACCTATCAGGATAGGCATCGGAGGTGCTCCTTTCTCACGACCTTGTTCCCCCAGTAAGGAGCTGCCCTAGGCTGGAGAGACTGCCCAGTCCACCCGCCCCACGCACAGCCCGCCTGGCATTTTCCTGACTCCCTGCTGAATGCATCCTACTCACGCTTCCTGCTGGCTTATGCGCCTGCTGGCGTGTCCAGGTTGAGCTCTTCTCCCTGAGCTTTCTGTGTTTCCCGAGCGCTGTCTGCCTGGCCCCAAACAGCAGGGTTCCCGATCTCTGCTTTGTTCACCTGTTCTGTTTGTCCAACAGTAGGTCTCTCAGGGTGGAGGTGAAGTGCACAGGTTGGCTTTTATTAAGGCTACCACAGGAGGAGGGAAGCTCCTTAATGTGGAGCTCTCGGAAGACTAGCTGGGCCTGCAGAGCATAGCTCGAGGTGTGGCACTGGGGTGGGCTCTCCTGGCCTCGAGACAGCGCATCTTGCAGGTCCACTGGGTGATTTCTTCCCTGTCCTTGCTGCGCTGGAGCCTGGGCTTCCGAAAAGATAAATGCGCGTCGTGGTGGCGCAGTCGGGTGGCAACAGCATGTAAGTCCCAAGAAAGCAAAGCTCCTGCCTCTTGTACACAGTGAAATTTTCAGTGGAGCCGTGGGCTAGGAACTCAGGTAGGTGTGAGCTGTGAGTGAATTTCAAATGGCATTCCTCCTAGCTTCCTTTCTGCTTGGGGTGTGTGCTGTAGCATCTGGCTGTTCTTTCTACCACACGTAGCTTCCTAAACGGGACGAGTATCCACAGTGTACACTTCCATTGCTCCTCAGTGTCACAGAAACAGAGACAGAGATTGCATTGGTCACTAGCCGTATAAAAATGAGCATGTCATCAGATGACCTGTTCACAACGTGGAGAGGTACAGAGCTGATCTTGTGATGTGTAATGCTGTGCTCGAATATTTTCTACTAAGTTCACATATTTGGTTTTCGTTTTAAACTAGTTAAGGCCCAGCCAGTTTATATACCTATAAATTTAAAGGTAACTTGAAGGGAGAAAAGCAAAGATAACTTGAAGGAAACTAAGACAAAATACAAATTTTCAATCCAGTAGACATTATCTGAAAGACTACACTATGAATACTGTCTAACATACTAGCCAGTCTTCATGTTCGCAACTTTATTTCATCGTTGTTTGTTAAACTATGAATTCCAGTTGCTCACTGAGAAAGGTTTCAGTGAGTTTAGAAAAAACTTTTGATACAAGTTGCTATTTGCACAAGGATGATAAGTCATAAAAGTACAAAAATTATATACTGATGTGGGAGACACAAAGACTACACAATTAAATTTGTAATGGGCAAGGAGAATGATCAAAGAAGGCTCCTATAAGTGAAGTTCCAAATTAGACAGTTTTTGGTTTTTTGAGACAGGGTCTTATGTGTAGCCCAGACTGGCCTGAAACTTGAGGCTATCCTGTCTTGGCCTCCTAAGTGCTGGCATTACAGGCGTGGGCCATCATGCCCAGCTAGAGTACATTTTAAAAACTGAATTAGCGGTTGCCAAACTTTAAAAGTGAAGGTGCTACGTAAAGGTAACGACGTGCGTTCCTCATTAAGAAGGTCTGAGTTGCCGAGGCGTGGCGACTCTGGCTTGTCCTCCCTGCCCTTGGGAACCCGCTGTGTTGGTTCTGGGATGTGCGTCCCTGTTGTTTCTGGGATGGGAATCTCGGCGGGGAGGGTGCTGTCTCAGTTCCCTCCGGAAGGTAAGAAGCCATTTGTCACACCTCGTCGCCTGTAGAGTGTCCCGTCGAGTCCTTGAAACGTCCTGCGAGTCCCTGTGCTTTGTGTTCGCAGGCCTGAGCGATGTCTGAGAGCTCCGGTGACAGTGACTCCTCGTGCGGCTGGACCATCGTCAGTCATGAGGTGTGCCTTTGGGTCTTCCTGAGCTCATGGCCGCGTTCATCTCAGCGGGGGGCGTGGTGTGCTCGAGCCGAAGGGTCCAGCGACTGCAGGGTGGCTGTCCTCCCACCAGCATTGAGCGGCACTGTCAGCTCTTTGTGAGCCGGAACCTTCCGCACCCTTCATTCACATAGCTCTCCTGAGTGCCCAGATGCCAGGCAGATAAACACAGGACTCACTGTTGGGCAGGCCCTGGGCCTTAACTGTGCTCTCATGTAATTAACCCCTCAGTGAGGAATAGACTGTCGTTCTCTCGGTTTTTTGAGACAAGAGCTCACTGTGTAGATCAGGCTGGCCCTGAATCTCAGCTGTCAGCCTCCTGAGTGTTGGGGTTGCAGGTGTGCACCACTGCACCTGGCATTCACAACCTTACTCGAGCCCCAGTATAAGCCTCTGACCCCATCCTGCTGCTTCCCTGACATGGCCTCTGGGTCTGATTTGAAAGCGCGAGGAGCTGCAGTCCCTTAGAGCAGCTGATGGGCTGAGAGGTGGATGTTGTCCTTCCCCAGGGCTCTCACACAGAGATGGTGACTCCTCCCATCACCAACGCCGAAGGCTGCGAGCCCAGTCTGGAGGCTCCATCTCGGGAGCAGGCAGAGCTACAGGAGCTGCAGGGCGGTGAGTAGCTCAACTCGGCTTCCTCTAGCATGGCATGCACGAGCCGCATAGCCACCTTGCCTTCGCCTAGGTGGTTGGCCTTCTTCCTTGCGTACTTGCTTCCTAACTGGATAGAAACTTGCATCACATTGTGTGCAGAATGTGTCCTCTCCAGAACAGTAAAGGGGCTACATCCAGGTGGGGCAGAGAATGTCACCGGTTCTTCATCAGCCTGCAGGTTGTTTGGTTGTTTCCTGTCTTTGTGCGGTGATCCTTACCCTGTGGGGCCCGTCCGCGGGGCGCGGTGCCTGTGTAGCCCTCTTACGGGTGTAATCTGCTCTTCTGCCCAGTGGTCTCACAGCCAGGTGGCCTCTCTGAAGGGCTGTGGCCACAGCAGCAGTGCTCATTGGTGTTCCTTGGTTTTCGGAGAGGTTGAGAGAAGTACTAGGGTTCCTGAGAGGGAGAGGGGGGATGAGCAGAAACGTCAGACGACCTGGAGACCTCTGAGGTCGGCTGGGGTCACGCTGGGCCTTCTCCTTCAGGCACAGACCCAGCCTCGGGGACTCCACCTGGAAGTAACGTTTCACATGCAGTGAATGACCTTTGCTTAACTCTATTTTTTTTTTTTTTTTTGGTCTTTTTGAGACAGGGTCTCACTGTGCAGTTCAGGCTGGCCTTGAGCTCACTTTGTAGCCCTGTCTGGTCTCGAACTCACAGCGATCCTCCTGCCTCAGCCTCCTGAGAGCTGGGATTACAGGCATGTGCCACCACGCCCGGCTACCATTCACTTTTAATTGACGTTCCAATGTTAGTCAACCTTACTAAGGTTGCTTTCCTCAACCTTAGTAGGAACTGGGAGGCTGGGGCAGAAGCGTGAGCTTCTGTCCCTACCTTCCATACACTACCCAAGAAGAAAGCAGCCCGGGCACACAGTGCAGTGGAGAGCACAGGCCTGGCTTTTTGCTTAGCTGTAGATGTTTATTATTAATATTTTTGACTTCTGATAACATTTGGTATGTCTTCATTAATTATACTGTGAACTAGTCTATTTGCATTTTTTTCTCAGAGGTAGTATTATTATTATTTTTTTTTTTTATTCTTTTTTATAGTTGATCTCTTGCTGTCAAGCATTTGTAGCTTAAAGCCATAGTTCTGAGCTCACATTAGCCACCATGGACAGCCCTTATGACGATGATATCTCTGGGGGATTTTGGATGTCCTTGTAAGAAACTAGGAAACACGTCATCAGGGTGTGAGGATATGCTTCCATAGTGATAGGTTGTTACAAGCATCCTGAGGTGCTTTGGTAGCTTAAGGTGGAGATTTTATTTAGTCAGATGAACCTTGAGTTTTTGGCAAGTCCCAGGTGAGTTCAGTTGAGTGCATTGTCCTAAATTTCAATTTTAAATGAGAGAATTTCAAGTGCAAGCAGTAGAATGACTATTATATTTGACATTTCATGAAATCTGCTTTAACATGGGGAGTAGGCTACAAGAAGTTGAGTTTTTTAAATGAAGAAATAACTGAACTGTTGTTTGCTTTGTATCAGAAAGCGTCCAGGATGGCACATCCCTGGGGGGAGAAATTGCAGATCTAGCCTTTGAGGTAAGCTTGGGTTTCAAACCTCTGTGCATGTGTGACCTGTTTTGTTCTCTCGATGGACAATATTTTTAGAGAATACTGGTTGAAGCCTCTGTTTCTAGCTGTGCGTTGTATTCCCGTGTGAACTGCACAGTTAACTTTAATTGAAAACTTGAAGGTGAGGTCAGCTGCTGACGGAGACCAAACCCAGGCAGTGTGCGTGGGGAGGCAGCAGAGCTGGAGACGCGCGCAGCCCGCCTTCGGGACCTGGCCCGTCCTTGGGCTCCCTCATCCCGCAGGCCTTGTCTGCTGTGGGCTGGGGGCTGGGCTCCGGCGCCCCCACGCGCTCACTGTCATTTGTAGACGGGGCATGGTGCCCTGCTCCTCAGCAGTCAGCCTGTGAGCCTGGCGCATAGACACACCTTGGTCGTCGGGGCGGGGGCGGCACAGAGAAACTCAGCAGAGGCTTCGGAGCCCGCTGCTCTTCTGGCACCAGCAGCAGCCACAGTGATGCGCTCAGGGAGAGGCTGCGCTGCTGTCACAGTGGTGACCAGGGTCCAGCGCTGGAGACCACTGCACGTGGCGCAGGTGCCGAGGCTCACGGCACTGTCCCCAGAGAAGTGCGGTCTTCCACTATGCGCTGTGTGCGGAACTGCGCGGAGGTGCAGCCATGGGACCACGGGGAGAACGAGCTCTTCCCTTGGCCGTCGGGGAGCAAGCGTGGTCTCGCGCTTCCATGCCCAAAGGGGGAAGGCGGTGGTCCATCTAAAGGGGTCTATTAATTAATTTATTTTTTGCAGTACTGGGGATCGAACTCAGGACCTTGCGCTTGCCAGGCAGGTGCTTGTACCACTGAGCTACATTCCCAGCCTGGGGTTCATTTTTTGAGACAAGATCTCTGTGTAGTCCAGGCTGGGCTCAAGCCTGCAGCAGTCTTCCTTCCTCATCCTCCCAAATGCTGGGATTATAGGCCTGTGCCACCACAACGCACGCTGGTCCATCTAGTTCTGGAGCATTGCCAAGGGGTTGCATAAGGAATGCTGAAAAAAGAAAACTCGCTGTTGTCTGACCCTTTACCATTGGGTAGACATTATGTCTGTGGGGCTGGGGTGTCCGTCGGCGGTAGAGTGTGTGCCTGGTATGCACAAGGCCCTGGGTTTCATCCCTAGTGTTGAAAAAATAAAACATCACATTTTTATTTTAACCTCAAATTACATTAAAGGTACATGATACATTTTGAACCGCATAGGCTCTTAACCCTTGAGTTCACTGTCTCTACATCTGTGATTCTTTAGACGGAGGAAGAAAAGTTGCGTGAAGACAATGTCTGTTTTGGAACTGCCAGTGATGACTCTGATATTGTTACCCTTGAACCACCTAAGTTAGGGGAAACTGGAATTCAAGACATGGTGACTGCTGAGGAAGCGCGTGGCCTGGAAGACTTCAGCATGGGCTCCTCTTCCAGCAGCCGCTACACCTTCTGTCAGCCAGAAGCGGGTAAGAGCTTCTTCGCCACACGAAGGCGCACTGATTCCAGCCGGGACTTGGGCTGTCCGTTACACTGTCCGTCTTCTCCCCGTCCATCTCAGCTTCCGAGTGCATCTGGGTAAGGCTTGTGAGGTGCTCTCTGTAACTTGGCTGCTGGCTGCAGTGTTTTCCCCTTTGGCACGGGGGACAGCAGTGCTGGCTGCAGCAGTGAGCACCTTCCTGCCCAGGCCTGGCGGTCAGACCCAGTGCAGTTCCCCGTGCACCGGCAGGTGGCCAGCAGTGGGCTGCGTCACGGCCCCTGCGAGGGTCCCGTCCTGGAAGCAGGGCTGTTACGGGCTCCGATCCCAAAAGCCGTTGGCCTTCTGAAACCTTTTAGAGTAGTAGATTGGAAAAGTGTGATTGAAAGCAGGAGAATGTTAATATTTTTGCTTACAGTAGTACATGCTTTGTATTGTAGAGACAGTGAAGTTCTCAAGACTGTTCAGTTATGAGGTATTTGACAAGTATCCATCAGGTACAGAACAGGGTGCCAGCGGTAGTTAATAAAGCAGTTTCCCCAAAATGCTCTTCCTCTCTGCTTTTTAATTTAAGGGTGTTGAGAAAATATATCCAGTTTGAGTCATTTTCTCAGTGGAGTTAGTGCCCCTTGTTCACAGAGGATCATTTGGAGGTTAAAGTGCAAGTTGCTGAGCTGATTCCTTCCACAGTTATTTTGCTTTGTTTTTGCGGCTTTGAGATGAGGCCTTGCTGTGCCCCGGTGCTGGGAACATGGGTGTGCGCCACTGTGCCTGGCTGCCATTCAGCATTTTGCGGTTGCTGTTGTCCTCATCGTTGTTTTCTTTTGTAGTACTGGGACTGGGTCCAGAGCCTTCACACTGAGCTCCCGCCCTGGTCCTTTTCTATATTTTTTATTTTGAGACCAGGTCTTGCTAAGTTGCCTAGGCTTGACTGGAGCTTGCTGATCCTCCTGCCTCAGCCTCCCAGAGAGACATGCCCCACCATACGTGGCTCCTTTCCACAAATCTTAAGCTCAGTTTTGGGAATGTATTTAATATCTTTTAAGACAAAGTTCCTTGATAATATCTTAAGACAAATTCCTATAACCCAGGTCTTAACTCACAGTTACAGCTTGTGTGGTATGAGAGAAGCAGCTTGGCACACTGCTGCGGATTCCAGACGTGTCCTCCTTTGCTCAAGCATGTGTTACTTTCACGCTATCATCTCAGATTTTACTGGTCTTCCCATGTAGCATCTGGCAGCCAGAACAGATGATGGGATTCTGTCCTTCTAGTTGAAGCTAATTGAAAGTGAACTAGAGAGTCTTGCTAGCCCATTGAACGATGAGTTGTTTTTGGTTAGTGAATCTTAGAACTTGAAAATTTCTTACTCAACAATTGAAGTACTCCTGATGTTGTTAGTGGTCAGAACTCTAGCCTTCCTCGGAACAGCAGCCCATGCGTAGTCGCTTGATGGCCTCAGGACGGGCTCTGGGACCCTCCTGACACCGAAGCCCCCTAGGCACTGTGTGTGTGAGTGTGTACCTGCGTGCAGACCTCTGTGTGCACCCTTCTGTGATGCGCAGCACCACACACACACCAGTGCTGTGCAGAGTCCCCTCCGCTGTGGTACGAGGGAGTGGCAAGGAAGAGAAGTGTGGAGGACAGATGCGTCCGCTGCCCCTGGCATCCTGGTCTGCTGTGGGTTGAACGTGGCGGTGTGGGACTGCAGACTTAGGCTGTATACAGTGGTACCTCAGTTCACAAACTCAGTTGTCTCCACAGTTCTGGTCGTGAACCACATTGGACAGAACCGAATCAGATTTGCTCCGAAAGGTCAGTGTTGAGCCTAACCACTAAATTTGATTGCCGTTTTTCCAATCTCATCCAACTCAGTTTGTGACCAGAATCGTGGACAGAATCAAGTCTCCTGAGCCGAGGTACCGCTGTGCTTACTCTCGAGGGCTGAGGGTACCAGGCAGCCCCGTGTTTCCTTGAGCTGCAAGCTCCGTGCTGCACTGTGTTCCCCCGTCTGAGAACACGGGTGCGCCAGACAGTGAGATGGAAGCGGAGTGTGGCTGCAGGGCTCGGGGACAGGAGGCTTCGTAGCAGCACCCAAGGCCCCTCTGGTTTAAGGGGCCTGTGCACCTCGGGTGTTTTCTTTTTCCTTTTTTCTTACATCTGCCTTTTTTTTTTTTTTTTGGCAGTGCTGGTATTGAACCTAGGGCCTTTGCACTGACAACATCCCTCACCCTGTTCTATTATTTTTTTGTCAGATCATATTTTTAGTGAAATACTTTGTTTCTTAGCTAGCCAGGCACACCACAACACTGCTGTTGATGTCATCATGTGTAATGTCATGAGGGGCTGGCTGTTCAGTTTGCAGCCCATGAACCAGGTGGTCCCCAGGATTTCATTATTGGCTCCTGAAGTTCTCTGGCTAAAGACCAGGGCCGCATCTGTCAGGCAGCGTTGACAAGCTCATCAGAAGTGATGTTTCAACTGTGTTTAATGTTCTTCTGCTTCTTTCTGTGCCTTGGCGGGTCCTTGCGGGCTGTGACGATCAGGGCAGAGGCAGAAGGCACTACCTCAGCCTGAGCCTGTCTGTTCTGAAGGGTCAGTTTCACCGTAATCCTCAGAGCCTTCCAGTCAGTCACCAGTTTCCTCGGCAGTGTCATCACCCACTTTTTTTTGAGACAGACCCAAGGGACCGATCTTGGGGGCCGGGGCAGACTTCACCACTGGTGCACCTCTGGTACATAACTTTCATCTCCGAGTTGAACTTGGGTAGTATGGTGGAGGCGGCTGGTGTCGGATGAACCCAGATTTGGGATGACCAAAAAAGTTGCACCTTAGCTTTCTCCTAGCCACAAGACAAAAGCCTGTTCTATTTTTTGAGTCAAGAGTCTTATGAAGTTGCTCAGGCTGTGCTGGAACCTGCAACCCTCTGCCTCAGCCTCCCGTTGTTCTCGAGTTGTAGGTGTGCACTACCATTCCTGGCCTCTCTCCTTTCTGAATTCAGAGTTTTGGAGATTTTGCAGTTGCGGTTGGATTTTATTATTCTGTGGATTTGTTTTTTTTTTACCCATTTGTATCTCCTTCAGAGAAGTTGTCTCAGTAGCCAAATGTTCAAAAATAAACAGGCAGAATTTTGAATGTGCTGGGATACAGGGCTGGGTGCCGGCCTGGAGTGTGGTGTGTTGCAAGCAGGGTCGTCAGGGGAGGGGCCCCACTGCCAACAGACACACAGAGGCTGCTGTGGGCTTGCAGGACCTTGGTCATGTGTGGTCCACGTCTGACCAAGCTGTCAAGCTGCGCAGCTTGTGGCTGTACACGGTCAGGGGCCAGTTTTTGTTCTGGTTTGCTAATCTCCTGCTCCTGTTGCTTAGTCACTTGGTTTTACCTTTTCTTCCTCATCCGTACAGGATTCCAGCCTCTTGTCTCCTTGGCTCACTTCTTACAGTAGCGTGGTTGGTAGCCAGGTGCTGCCTGCCACCCCCAGGACCAGTGTCTGCCTGTGGAAGGCCAAGCAGGCAGCTGAGAGAAGCGTGCGTTACGACTGTGTATTATATATTGGCACAGGTTACAGTGTGAAGCTTTTTTTTAATCCTTTTTTTTTATGATACGTGAGGACCTTTTCAAAACAGACATTATGATTCTATGTCTTTTTTTTTTTTTCCTTTTAGGTACTAGGAATCAAACTCAGGACCTTGTGCTTGCCAGGCAGGCACTTGTGCCGCTGAGCTATATCCCCAGCCCCCGAAACTTTTTTTTTAAAATATAAAATACCTTATGAGTGCTTCGAATAGACATCAACATTTTCACGTCAGGTGTTTGCCTGCTTACAGATGCTGTAAGATAACATCAGAAATAGAAACCTAGGCTGGGGATATAGCTCAGCAGCATAAGCGCCTGCCTGGCAAGCGCAAGATCCTGAGTTCAAGTCCCGGTTCCAAAAGAAAGAAATAGAAACCTATGTGAACTTCGGTGTAAACACAAAAGTCCACAACAGAAATAATCTTAGCTTCAATTATCACACGCATGGCCGTCTTTATATATGGAACCCGTACGTTCCATGCACAAGTATTGCTTACACGGATATCACATGTTTTGCTTTCTTGTCCTTTCCTGATGGGTACAGTTGACGTCTTTTTGTTTTCCTGTTGGCACAGTAGGTCTTTGTGGTGCTGCCCCTGCCTGTTCACCTGTCAGCTCCCCAGTGTGCTCCAGTTTTTTTGCATGGTTCCCCGGGCAGAGACATTTGGTTTTTCCTCTGCTGTAAATGATCTTGAATTCCAGTCCTGATCTTCTAAGAAAATTTCTCCATATTTTGTACTTGGTATTTTCTTTGTAAACTATCAAACGATGTCACATAAGTTGAGGGCTGAGTAAAACACAACCATTGGTCAGCACTGTGTTCTAAGTGACATCGTAGCTGCTGCAAATTCGTCAAAATCATCTACTTCACCTTTGGTTTTGTAGAAAATTGCCATCTCAGCCTTCTGTTTCGTTGAGGTTTCCCTATCAGTGTTTCCGTCTTGGTACAATGTTGACATCCACAGTACCAGTTTTCTTTGCCCTATATGAGGCCAACACAAAAGATGTACTTCACAGTACATCTTATTAAATCCAAAGATTGTACTATACAGTTCCACGTTTTGAAATGGCAGCATTTCACTTGGAATCCCCGCTTTGTCTCGGCATGCAGCTCCTGTGCTGCTCACCCTGCGCTCTGTCAGCGAGTGAGTGTCAGTTGGAAACCGGTGACGCGCTGCCACAGTCCAGTTAGTTTGGGTGATGCGCGTCTGCCCACAGCATCCTTCAGTTTATTACTGTACAGATAAGGACCTGGGGGCTGAGCTCCGGGGTAAATTTCTACATTGAAAGCATAGTGAGCCTTTGCATTGACGAGAGCATACATTTTTATGCCATGTTTTGAAGGTTTTCAGGGAATACACTGCCTAAAGGTACAGCAAAAATAAAATGCTGCAAGATGTTCATCAATAGTATTCAGATGGTGTGTAAATTGTTTGCCAATGACCCACAAATCTTTTAAAGCATGAGTGGATAGCAGCCAGATTATCAGTTTTTTGTTTTTTCTTGGCTGGTGTTTTTTTGAGACAGGGTTTCACTATGCAGTTCAGGCTGAGCTCACTTTTGTAGCCCAGGCTGGTCTTGAACTCACAACAGTCCTCCTGTCTGAGCCTCCCAAGTGCTGGGACTACAGGCATGTGCCACCACACCTGGCCAAGGTTTTTTTTTGTAGCGGGAATTGAACTCATGACCTGGCACTTGCCAGGCAGGCACTGTGCCACTGAGCTAAATCCCCTGCCGGTGGTTTTATTAAATCTCAGGTAATTTTGAAGGAAAACGAATCACCTCAGTGTCATCCTTAGTCTACAAACCTCAGGCCTATGATCTTAGCATGAAAAAGCCCTGCCACTGGGCGTGGTTCTGCACGCCCAGAACCCCAGCACCGGGGAGGCTGTGGTTTGAGGCCAGCCTGAACTGCATAGCGAGACCCTGTCTCAAAAAAGACCAAAAAAAAAAAAAGGGAAAAGCCCTGCTAAGTTCAGCAGACCTGTGAATGCTTTCAGTTCAGCTAATGAGGTATCATCATAAACACATTTTTGAGTATGGCTACTGTATTTCAGTGTTTGTGTATCTCATAACATCTTGGAGCATTCTGTCTGTTACAAGTAATTTCCAACAGTGAGTGGCAGTGCTGGCGTTCTGTCCAATAGGTTTCACCCCTGCCAACATTAGATCGTTCTGTTTGGTGGCCATTTTGTACCATTTGTTCTATGTATTTATTTATTTAAAAGGGGGGAGAGTTTTATTTAGCTCAGTTTGTCGAGGTTTCAGTCCATAGCTGGCGGGCTGCAAGGCAGGGTGGCTTCATGGCGGAGGCACAACAGCTCGCGGGGCAGTGGAAGGCAGCAAAGGTGGCGAGAGACAGACAGAGGCACAGGGACCCATTTCTGCTAGTTAAATGTGCACTCATATTGCGTCTTCCTGTCGTCTGAATTGGTCTGTGTTCCCTCTGTCGGTTGGTTCTCGCTCCATGTCACTGTCACGGGAACTGTGGCTCACATGGCCAGCATCAAAGACGCCATCTTCATCCATGCATGAATGATCCGATGGCTTCCTTCCGGCCTCCTCCAGAGCTTGTAAATCTGGTTTTTCCTGTGCCGTCGTACTGCGTTGGGCTACTTGTGTTGCTGCTTCGCCTCTCTGCACCCCTTGCTGCTCGTCTGCCAAGTGGGTGAACGCACAGACGCACTTGGCTTTCCCGAGGCACTGCTGCGTGTCACACGCACATCCCACGTGTGGTAAAGTGCTTGCCCACACGGCAGAGTGGTGTGGGTGTGGGCTACTCCCTGAGATGCTGGGGCAAAAAAATGAAGAAACATTACTTGTCATGAATGTCAAAATAATTTTACTCAGTGAGAAGGACCAGATGCATTCCCCAAAAAACAAGCTAGAAACTGTATTTGACCAAGCTGTTTTTCTTTCAAGTATCTTCTTGAAAAGGCAGAAAAATGGGAATGAACTGCTGATCCATGTTCCAAAAGGATGAGAAAGGTGGATGGAACTGTGATCCCAGTGCTTAGCAAGCTGAAGCAGGAAGGTCACGATTTCAGACTAGGTTCTATGGCAAGATCTATACTTCTGCTTTATTTTTTGCTTGAAGACATTATAATCTGTGCAGTTACAAGACGTTTTGTGGAGGTCTCAGTCCTTCGCTGGCTCCAAGGCAAAGTGTCACATGGTAGAGGGGCAAACCCTTCAGAGTGGCGGAAGACCCCTCCGCAGAAGCAGCCAGAGGAGAGCAGAGAGCCCGTGTGAAGCTCTAAATGAGTGTTTTCAGGTGTTTACACTTTTACTCCTTATAATGAAGCTTTACACATCTTTTTCCTGTCTGCACAAAAGCAGGGTGGTGGGAGAAGCTGTGGAAGGTGCCTGCGTGCGTGAGGGTGTGGGATGCCCGGCCAAGATCCCCAGCTGCCGCCGCCGGCCGAGAGGCCCTACCAGGTGCTGTGGCTCGGCTGCACGAGGGTGCCTGGTTGCTGTGTGTGCTGAGCTGAGCGCCTCCGCCCTCCAGGGGTGCCGGGTGCTTCCGGAGGTCGGTGAAACGCTAGTGGAGCGTTGCATGTCCCTGCTTGCCTTGGGACCCCAGGACGGACTGTGCCACAAAGGTTGGAGGTCAGGTGTTTCAGCTATGTGGGGACGCTGAGGAAGGTGGCAGTGTCAGCTAGACAGTGCGCTGATAAGGGTCAGGCTGGCTTTGAGACTGTCTGGTGAGGACGTGCATGCGAGTGCCTTGAAAACCAACGAATTGTGATGTGTGGTTTGCTTCTGCCTTGGTGTAGCTCTGTGTCAGAAAGTCTAACTGCTGCACTCCATCCGAGCACGACAGCCTGCGGATGACGCGATGCTTTAAGGCCTCCTTTCTCTTTGAGAAGTGCAGCCTCATGCCTGAGGTGATGCTGTCTGGGAAAGTTAGTGACCAGGAGCGGCCAGCTAAGTATGCCGGCAGAGGCGCATGACTGCCCCGGGGGCGGGAACAGCCCAGCACACGCTACCCTGTGCCGGGGTGGAGTGCTGGGAGCCAGTGCCCCGTGTGTGGCCTGGGCCCTCCCTTGCGCCAGCTGTGCCGGAGCTCGGCTTGCGCCCGCTCGCTTCCTACCGGGAGAGCATCTCCTACAGAGCTTGGAAAGACATCTCCAGCTGATGTTTCGGGGTGTTGCCTGGGGCTGAGTTTTGGCGGTTGTCTTTCCCCATTTGCTTTTCTCTGCTGCAGTTTTCCAAGAGGAGCCGCAGCAGGCATGGCCACGCGCCCTGCTGCGGAGCGGGGCAGAGGGAAGGGGTGGAAGGGCGGCGCCGGCCTGGCCCGGGTCAGCCCACAGTGCTGCTCTGCTGCTCCCGGCGGGGCGGCCGGACGGCTCTCCTCTCCCTGGATGAGCTGCCCCACGGCCTTCGCCTTCTGCGCCCGCCTGCCGCCCGGTGCGCGGTGCTGTGTGTGGCGAGCTCCCCTCCCGGCCGGGGAGGCGGGAGGCGGCCTGCTGTCTGAGTGCCTAAGTGTCGGCGTCTCTCTTCTAAAGCAGCACTGTCGGCTCAGCACAGCGAGGAGAGATCCAGCAGCGAGCAGGACGAGCCGGGGCAGCAGCGCAGCCCTGCCCTTCGCCGGCGCCGGGCCCGGAGGAGGGCGGCGGCCCTGGCCGCGGAGTGGGAAGAGCGCGACCCGGGGCCCTGGGCAGAGCCGCCCAGGCGCCAGTGCGGCCGCGGCCTCGGCGCGTGCATGGCGCTCGCCCTGGTGGTGGTGGCCGTCAGCGTGGGCCTCGGACGTTTCTACGGTGAGTGCGGGCGGCTGCGGGGGTGCTCGGTGCCCGCCCGGGGGGCACGGGGCCTTGCGCCCTGCGTGTGTCTCGGTCTTATGGTTTGGAACATGGCAGTGCTGCTGCTGTCTCATAAAACTTGAGCGAGGCAGGAGGTATTAGAGCCAGTGAGAAGCCGGCCCACAGACCCGGACGCCCAGTCCTGGGGAGGCCGAGGCAGGAGAGGGTGAGCCCGCAGCCCCGGCATCACCAACACAACTAAAAACAGGAGTGGAGAGGCTCTGGCCGTGCTGTGATAGAACGACTTGGACTTGGAGGAGACAGCAGCAGTGGAGATGGCTGGGAAGTGGCTGGGAGACGTGAGGGCATCTCCGCAAGCCCAGCTCGCACTGAGGGCCAGGACGACAGTGTCTGGGGCCGGGGCTGCTGGGCTTGCAGGCCGGAACTTGCTTCTGGGCGCTCAGGCTTTTGGGAGCTGACGGACTTCCAGGATGTGGGGTTACTGGGGCTTTTCCAGGACGCTATAGACGGGAGGCCCGCCGGATTTCCTCTGCCCTAGTTTATTCTGCAGTGGCTTGTGCGCTCCACTGTGGTTTTTCCCTCCCAGAGAAGCCCTGGGCCGAGGCTGGCGGCAGCCGGAGTCCTCCTGGGACTGAGTGTCCTCTCTCCAGGAAGGACCGCAGGAAGGACCCTCAGTGATCACAGACGTGGCTGGGCCAGAGCTGGTGCCCAAGTGACGCCGTGGTCACACACACACATGCACGCACACACACACGGCAGTGACCCAGAGAGCAGAAGCCTGCCAAGCATTGCCTGGCATAAGCCCTGCGCCCCGCTACCCCCGCACCCCGCTATGAGGTTATTTCCAGCGGGTGCCGTGTGCTTTCGCAAAGTTAAGAGGTTTTCTGTTCCTCTAGGAATTAGAAGCAAGTTTAGGTAGATAGTTTTGATATTTCTTGAAATGCTTGCCATAAGATAATTTAAAGAAAAGAAATGAATCCTTATGCAGAATTTCATACTTGTTAACTGGTGTTTGGAATGTCTTAACAAGGTAAGTTTGAAAAGGTTAGATGATTTGAAAAAGTTAGAAAATAATTTTTGTAGCAGTAAGGGCGGAAAAACAAAGCCATTCTATCACTCTTTCCTTTTAAAATTTGTGCATGGTGTTGTGAGCACTCCATAGATGCAACATTAAGGTTGCTGAATGTGTTTTGCTGCTTTGGACTTAGTGGATTTTTTATTCTACATGAAGCATGTAGCAGCGTGTCTTGCAAAATAACCCGTATTTTAAGGTGAGAGATCTAGAACTCTTCATCATCTCTGGGTAAGAGCGGTGGCGCTCCAGTAGCCTTAAACCATTATGGGGTCATATCAGAATGGGCTGTGAGCCAGGCATGGTGATGCACAGCAAACCTAACACTTGGGAGGCTGAGGCAGGAAGATCACCGTGAGTTCAAGACCAGCCTGGACTGTATAATGAGACCCTGTCTCCATAAAAAAGAAAGCCAAAAACCAAACCAAATGAAAATTTCCTTTTTGTTTGTGTAATATGGGCAGGCCTGCTTGTCATCAGCAAAAAGACAATAAACTACTTAAAGGTGTTTGGATGTATGCTAACAAAAAGTATATAAATTAACCTAGTGGACCTGATTTGTATTGTGATTAACACCCACTATCATTTGATGAATGACACTATGAGTTTTCACTTACTTTTTAAACAGTGAAATAGATATTCTGAAGAAAAGATCCAGATTAAGAAATTAGATAACATGTAGATGAAATGTGTTACACGTATTCTAAAATACTGGTAATCATAATATAGTATAAAATTTTCTTTTTAGGCACAATTCAGAGTCAGAGGCAGCAACAATTAGGCCAAAAGACACCTGAGGTTGCAGCGAATGACATGAAGAGGTACCTGCACAAGCATCCCCAGGAGCTGGAGCCCCCTCTGGATGCCAGGGTGCGTACCACTGACAAACCCCGAGGCAGCCGGTGGCAGCAGCTGCGCTGCTGTGAGACAGGTGTAACTCAGTAGTAATAAACACAACAGCCGAGCTGCCTTACTGCGACCAGGTCACTACATGAGGAGTTGTGTGAGGTGTGTATGTTACAGTATTCAGAACAAAGAAACGGGCAAAGGAAACGCCCACTTGTTGCTCGTTCAGAGAGCAGGCCTTCGTCCTAATCTGAGCTGGCGCTAACCCGGCAGGCCATTCAACGAGGAGTATCTGTATTTGAGTCCTTAACTGTATCCTAGGCAGTGTAATGGAGTGATAGTGAACAGTTTAAATCTGACATTTGAATTATATGTACACATCCATACTGACACATGTGCACACAAACACATTTTTATCATTAATATTTGCACAGAACTAAGAAAAACATTTTTTAGGAGTTGGGGCCTAACAACTCCAGGAGCCTCCCAGGCTGGTGGAAGGGGCCAGGCCGCACAGCCTGTGTTTTGTTAGTTCTGATCAAAGGCAGTGTGTCTTCCCTCCTACAGCAGAGCGCACTGGCCTGCCGCAGCAGCTGCTCAGGGTCAGGAGCAGCGTGGCAGCCGTGGCCGGCTGGTTCTTCCTGGGACCGGCTCTGGGGAGGGGTTGGCGGCTGTTTCCTCTCCATCCTCCACATCCCTCACAGGCTCAGGGTCGTTACTTCTTGGAAAGACGAAATTCTCTTTCATATCCAGACTGCCTTTCGAGGAGTCCTGCTGAAGATAGTTGTCAGCAGTCACTTGCCCGTGTGTATCAGAGGGTGTCACTTCGTCACCTTGGCTCTAGTTCTGTAGGATGACGCTGGCTTTGAGGAAACTAGTCTTGGGAGTCCATTCTTTTCTCCATGCCCAGCCTCTGAGAGTGCTTCTGATGGAGCTGCTGGGAGACCACTGGGGCCTCCTCATCCTCTCAGCTTTGAGAGTCATGTGCTTGCCGAGGAGGCTTCCATAGCGGCTGCGGCCGTGCGCACCACACCCCCGTCACTGTCTCTCGTGTTGCTGGGTGGAGCCCAGGGCTTCACATTTGGTTAGGCAGGCACCGAAGCACTGAGCGACACCCAGTCTTGCCCTTTTACAGTGCTGTCAGAGCTGAACCAGCAGGGTTAGCTAGCTAACTTGTCTTTGAATTCTTCCCAGGCTTCATTTGATGTAGTTGTCTGCCCTGCATTTTCCTACATACGAAACTTACGTTTTTGAATTTTTGCACCATTGAAAATAATACCCAAGGGATACTGCCTGTAGAAATAAAGCCAGTAAAGTTTGTGAGGCATTAATTTCTTACTGATTTAAACTCAGGTTTTGAATTCTTGACATTTCTCTTTCAATTACAGCCTTTGAAAGAAATGCTTAGACAGTATCGGCTCCTGACTACAGCAGAGAAAAAGTCCCTTGAAATCGGAAAAAAGAGGCTTGCTACCCAGAATTACCACTTACGAGGATCTCTGGAGAAGAGAGCGCGTGCCATGGGCTCACTCCAAGAGGAGGTACAGAAGCTGCGAGAACAGGTTCGAATACTGGAAGAGGAAGGTACAGGTCCTGAGTTAATCCTAGAAAATCAGAAGCTCAAGCAGTATTTAGAGGATGCAAAGCAGAAGGGACACTGGCTCCTTAGTCAAAGGGAGAGTCTGCTGGCAGAAACACAGGTGCTGCGGAGTGAGCTGGAGAGAGCACAGAAAGTAGCGGCATCTCTGCGGAAGGAAATTCTGCAGCGCCAGCCTGGTCAGTGGCAGGCCCAGCCAGGTTCTCCCCAGGAGGAGGAGGTGGCGTTGTTACGGGAAAGGGTCTCGGAGCTGGAGCAGAAGCTGAGCTTCGAGCAGCAGCGCTCTTACCTGTGGGAAAGACTGTATATCGAAGCCAAAGACCAGCATGGAAAGCCAGACGCTGGGAAGCAGAAGGCGAGCAGAGGACACCACAGGGCGAAGAGTAAGTCAAAGGAAACATTGCTGGGGACGGTTAAGGAAACCTTTGATGCCATGAAGAATTCTACCAAGGAGTTCGTGAGGCATCATAAAGAAAAAATTAAGCAGGCTAAAGAAGCTGTGAAGGAAAATCTGAAGAAGTTCTCCGAGTCAGTTAAATCTACATTCCGACATTTTAAAGACACCACCAAGACTATCTTCGACAAACAGGGCAATAAAAGATTTGGGGCTACAAAAGAAACAGGGACTGAAAAAAAAAAACCAGTTTTTAGTGATTGTTCACATCCACAGTGTAAGGCACCTTCCCCAAACCACAAGCCCCGCGGCCCTAGCACGCAGAGGGACCAGCGGAGAGGACAGCCAGCTCGCCAGCAAGAGGCCAGAAGAGCCCCGTCCATCTACGAGGGCAGCACTGCCTACGGCTGGCAGGGACACTGTCGGTCTTCCAGAGAGGCTGCTGGTCACACGTTTGAAAGCGCTCAGCAAGAGTCCTTCAGCCCTTGTAATACGGTGGTGAATCCCGTACTGATAGGTGAATTTAGGCAAGTGATTAGAACATACTTACTGAAAGAGCTGGGTACTTTTCACCACTGGGAAGAACTCAATGAATTCATCAACCAGTTCGTCGTAAATAATCTTTTCTCAAACCATCGGAAGATCTTTGCAGACTTCGTTAACGACGTTAAAGAGTACCTTAAAAGCATGAAGGAGTACCAGGCAGAGAGTGGCACGTTCGAGAAGTTGGACGGGTACATATGCAGACACGTGGCTGGCAGCTCCCCGGCTCCGCACAGACCCAGGTCGGTGTACATAGAGCCGCGTCTTTATAACAGCTTCTAGCCCTGGCTGTTGGGTAGTAGCTTTGCCACTGATGGGCATTTGGGAAGGTTACCGCTGTGAGACAGACAAGCTTTATTATCCCGAGAGCTTAGAATACATTGAAAGCTATAATTTTAAAATTACAACTATTTCGAATAGTTTCATACATCATCATCACTGTTGAAAATGATTATCTGAAAAATCAGTTAAAAGTATACAAATCCCATTTTTGCTGATTTTGTTTCCTTTTGCTGTAATTTATAAGAAAAGATGATTGCCTTACCTGGCATTATCTCCTGACCCCTTACCTGTGTGCTCAGGTGTGGGCAATGCAGTTTACTCTGAAGCCACAGGAACTCGGTTATCACCTTGCTGCTCACCCGCTGCCTCACGCACCCCACAGCCCAGGTCGTCCTTAGCGCCTCCTACCGCACTGTTGTTGGGGAGGGCAGTGGAACGAGCAGAAACTCCAGGTGCCTGGTGCATCCACTTTGTACCCACTGCTTATCAGCTTGTTATTCGTAACATGGAACTGTCCCTATATTTAGGTATTAGCGTCACTTCTTACCTTTAAGATAATCTGTATATTTACGAATAAATGCAGCGTGTCTAAACGGATGAGACCGGTTCTGGTGTCTTTGGTCACTGAGCAGCTACGTGATGCCATTTTGGCAGAGTGCTGGGGATGGAAGGACAGTATTCAAGGTGGCTGCAGGCCGTCTGCATGGAATGTGTGGTGAGGGAGGCGGCCCTGGACTCCGCGTGGGTTCACAGAGCTTTTGAGAGACAAGCGAGAATGAGCTCCACAGACAGGGCATTCACAAAGGCCGGGTAGTCCCAGGCGAGCCCAGAAGATTCAGGTCTTGAAGGTTTGAAGGGCCTCACCCCACACTGAGGACGGACCACCCATGGTGGGGCTGGGATGCTAAAGCCCCTTGGTGCTGGCACAGCCAACGGGTCCAGGGCAGAGCGAAGCCAGGTCGGTAGGGCAGTGTCGGGAGCTGAGGGCTCTGAGCTAGGACAGCAGGTGGAAGGGAGACGGGTGTGAGTCTGTGGGACCCCGAAGGAGCAGAGCTGTGACCGGAGAGGAGCGGTTTCCAGGAGGGCCCCCTGCTGCGCAGCGGCGGCGTCAGGCAGCGCGTGGAGCTGGAGGCGAGGTTACCTCTGGAGGCACCTGTGGCTTCACGCAGCACGTTGCGCAGAGGCCATGCTGACTTCTCCAAGGCCAAGTGAAGGCTCAGCACGGAGAGGTGCTTCTGGGCTTGGGAACCGAGGGGCCGTGATGGCCATCTGATGTTCGCACGTGACTGGAAGCCTGGTCAAGGCTGGGGCAAGCAGTGTAGACCCTGTGCGAGGAGGGAGAGCGGGGCCTGGTTTTGTGAGAGGTGGATTTCCGCCCAAGTAAAGCCGGTGGGAGCGGGTGTGTGTGATGGAAGGAAAACAAGGACAGCACATCCCGTTACTGTACTGTCACGTTTCCGTTCCTTGAGCACTGTGGCTCCCTCTTGCCAGCAGTGGTATTTGTCCTTTGCTCTTTTGTTGAGACAGCGTCTCACTATATAGTTTAGTCTGGCTTTGAATTCATGGTGATCCTCCTGCTTCAGCCTCCCAAGTGCTGGGATTACAGGTGTGCACATCTATGCCTGGCTCTGTCTTTTGCTTTTTTTGAGAATAGGGCTTACTATGAACTTAAGCGTGGCACTGAATTATGTAGCCCAGGCTGGCTCTAAAACTTAAGAATCCTCCTGCCCCAGCCACCTAGTATAGGTATGCACTACCAAGCGCAGCTATTTTTTTTTTTTTCTGTATATAGGGTTAAAAAAAGTGTAATACTCACTTGCATTTACCCCTTTTTGGTGCCTGTAATTAGGATTACACTTTTATAAACATCTTTTGACAGTGTCAAGATAGTAGATTAGTGCAAACAAGCATTAAAGTTGTTTTTACCTTACTTTAAATAAGCTGAACTCTAACATAGATGAAAATGTGTTTGCTACTTTCAGTCAACCTGATAAAAAGCAACGTATGGTAAATGTTGAAAACTCCAGACATCAAAAGCGAGCAGAAGCACCTTCAGCCGCAGCCTTGTGACAGGGAAGGTAAATGGCATAATAAATATGGTTGTACTGATGGAAGACGTGGCAAATCTGGAAACAGAACTGGGGCAGTGGCCTTTTGATCCCAAATACTAATCACACTTGCGTTAAGTTAGAAAACTAAGGCACATGGATGCTTTCTGCACTGCTTGGTGCTGAAGCTAAGATGGAATTCTCCTTTTATTTTTTTTATTTTTTTGGTTTTTCTCCGGTACCGGGAACCGAACTCACGACCTTGGGCTTGCCAGGCAGGCGCTTTTGCCGCTGAGCTAAATCCCCAGCCCTTACTAAGATGGAATTCTCAAGAGGACGTCGCCATTGTTCCGTTTGATGGCTTCACAGCAGTGCTTACAGCGTCAAAAGTTCACTGCTGGCCTGCACTTCATAAACTTGTAGTTTAGCTTTGTTGGAAAAGATGTATTTTTTGGCACTGGAACACACAGTAGTTTGAGTAAGGAAGCCAGGCATGCAGTGGGCTCGGATGCACGAACCGAGTCTTCTATCCAGGCCACCTGGGACGAAGTGTCACTAACACTGCTGTGTGTCAGAGCTGCAGAAAGTGCAGTTAGTTGTGGGCTGCATCTCTAACACATCCTAACCTTCCACCTCTTGTCTTTTTGTGCGTTCGAGAGTCCTCTGACCTGTGAAGTTTGCTGCCCTCAGAGCTGGCTGACTTGTTCTCTGGTGAAACCTCTGTACATCTGATTCTAGAAGAAACAATAAAACTACACCACAAGGAAGACCAGAGGTCTTTATTGGGACCTAGGCGTGTTAGTGCGTGTCTTTCTGCAGTTCCACGTAACCCAGCCCGATCCACGGGGTGCGGGGTCCCTGGTGACCTCGGGACCGCCCACTTTCACACCATACTGGACTTGCGTTCGTAGACGTAAATGTGGCTTCCAGTTCGGCCCTCTGGGAAGTGAGTGTGGAAGAAAACTGCAGTTCTCTCGTAATTCCTTGAGGTTAGGAAAGTGCGGATTTCCTAGGAGTAAATTGATGTGTAAGTGCATAAAGGCTGCGCTTTCCTGAGGCATGTCAAGAGATTTATAACTGTCCTTTCTGACTTCCCCTCGGCACACTGCCCCCCCGTGGGGTCCCCCCACTCCCCAGCAACATCCAGCCTATAGCATGAGGACCCAGGGCCTCTGCTGAGCTCCATCCTGGCCCTTATTACTTTATGTCTGTCTGTGTGTCTCTTTTTGAGAGAGGGTTTTGCTGTGTAGTTCAGGCTGGCCTTGAACTCGCACCGATCAGTCCTACCTCAGCCTCCCAAGTGCTGGGTTTACAGGTTGTGCCCCACTATGCCTGGCGACTTTATTCATTTTTTATTGTGCTGGGATTGAACCCAGGGCCTCACACTGAGCCACATATTCAGCACCCCACCCCCCTTTTTAAAAAATTTGACACAAGGTGTCACTGTCATGAAGGTGCATAACCTGGGTTAAGACTTAAGACACTCCAGTCTCAGCCTCCTAGGCTGTGCCATCACGCCTGGCTTTGGTTTCTTGGGTTTTTTTGTTTGAGACAGGGTCTTGCCATGTAGCACAAGCTGGCCTTGAACTCTGCGGTCCTCCAGAGGGCTGGGTAACAGGCGTGCACCCCATGCCTGGCTGTGGCCTCATTTATGGTAACTAATATACCTTGACAGCTACGGACCTGTGACTGAGCCTGACTGGGAAAGACCAATGCAAAGTACGGGGGATGGCAGGGACCCTGAGATGAGGATGTTGTCTGTTTACCTGTTTGCTAAGCCTGAGGGGAAATAAACGTATCTACTTACCTCCTCCAAAACGCTGAACATGACCAAGCGAGCTGGCAGGGAGCTGGCATCCTGAAACTCCCTCTGTAGCCAGCCTTCGGGGTTGAGGTAGAAAGTGTCTGCTTCATCAAGATACCCACTCTGCCCAGTCAGATCTGGAGGGCACTGCAGGAACCGCAGCGGCAGTGGGCAGTGGACATGGCTGTGGAAGGCAGAGTTGCTGCGCGTTACCACAACCATGCAAAGGGCACGAGGGTCCCTCTACTGTGCAGACCTCCCGCATGCGTCACCAAGTGGGAAGTCTGCGTTGGTGACCACGAGGAATCACAGCTGGGGACTGGCCTCGAGACCCTGCAGGCACACGGGCAAGGCAGGAAGGATTCTTGCTCTTCCCTTCTGCTCCCAGAGGGAGGGCTCACAGCCTTGAGTGGTGTTTTGTTTGTTCGTTTATTTTTTTGAGACAGTGCGTCAATGTGCAGTTCAGGCTGGCCTTGAACTCCCAGCAATCCTCCTGCCTCAGCTTCCCAAGTGCTGGGATGACAGGTGTGCTCCACCACGCCCAGCCTGCTTACATACTTCATGTAGTTGTCAGAGCAACACGTTGACAGATGGGCAATCTCACGAGCTGTTTTTACCATGGTGCTGACACATAAAGGCCAAGAGGGTGGGTCTGTCTGATTCCTGTTGGGACACTTCTGGGCTGGGCAGAACCCTCCAAAAAGCTAGACCTCACTTGATACAAAGAATAAATGTTCCACTGGAAAAGGAGTTTAGTTACATTTATCTGTGAGATGCACAGTTACTAACCTAATAATTTAATTTTTATGATCTTGGAGGAGACCTTATTTCAAAGTTTAAGCAAAAGTTCTGAGAAGCAGCTGTCAGCCGTATATTCTGGGGTAGGCAGCGCAGCTTGAGAGGCACCATTCAGAGCCAGCCTGAGGTCTTACACATGGCCTGTGGCTCTCCCCAGGCAATACCAACTTGCGAAGTTATGTGTTAATATTTGGCATTTTTCAATTGTATTCTCCTAAGATGAGATCCATGGTGATACTAAAGTAACTGCGTATACAGTGCCAACTCCAGACTGCTTAAAACTGGGTGGAGTTAAAGAAGTGGAATTTACCATAGGAAAGCTAGCCCAGGAACCCTCACTTCGGCATTAAAATAGCATCTAGTTGCATTCTCTAACGCATAAGCAATACAGGTGATGCGTGAAGAGATCAGGGCTGACTTACAGCCAGCGCAATAGTGCAGAAGTCAATCTGGATTAGCACCTGGTGTTCTGGGATTGAGAATTGTGTGATAGAAGCTGTAATGAAGACTGCAGTAAGATCGGTGATAACTGAGTTTTTCCTTTTTCTGTCCACAGTACTGGGGCTGAACCGAGAGCCTTGTGCATGCCTGGCAGGTGCTCTACCCGAGCTACACCAAGCCTGTTTTAAGGCATTTCACCAGTTTAAAGCAGGCTTACGTGTGTATTTTTGATTTTTTACTATTTTTCACAGTACTAGGGACTGAACTTGGGCATACTCCTAACACCAAACTGCGTCCCAGCCCTGTGTTTTTAAGACAAGGTCTTGGTAACTGGCACAGTCTGGCTTTGAACCTGCACTCCTCTTGCCTCAGCCTGCCGAGTAGAAGAGTATACAGCCATGTACCAAGCCTGGCTAATTTTGCTAAAAATTAAAATTTACTTAAAAGTATTACATGGTTTTCGTCAACGCAGTTCAAATGGCTTTTAAAACCCATCACTAAAGTGTGAGTGCGTCTTTAGGTTTTCTTGCCATTTGGTCAATAACCAGTTGATGCAAACCCAGAAATTACGGCATCTGGAGGAACCTCCGTACCTGTAGTAGGGCGTGGAGTGGCAGGGCATCAGCATGAACACCGAGGCGGAGGACAGGTTGGTGCTCCCACAGCTGACCTCCCTCAGGTGGCCCATGACGTCGAGCGTGCCCCGCTGGTGGACCAGGCCCGTGTAGAGGGCGAGGAGCGTGTTGGACAGAAGCAGGAAGCTGAGCGCAGGCTTCCTCCAGGCGCGCAGGTGGGCGAGAGAGTGTCCTGGGTGAGGAAGACGCACTGCAGTCGCTGCCGTGACGCTGGTCTCCTGCACTCTCACCGAGTGCTGAGCTCAGTGGGGCTGCAGGGTCTAGCAGTGCGGACCGGAGTCTCAGGGCTCCCAAACCTCCGAGGCGGGGTATACCATGGGGACTTTGGAAGGGGAAGGGTGGGAAAGGCTGTTGCTGGAGGGGCCCAGGGAGAAGCCTGACCCCTGCTTTTCTCACGGGGAAGTGGCTTTTAGAAGAGGAGGTGATCAGTATGATTCCAGTTAGATTTTGCCATCCTAGGACATTTCATTGCACAGCCCCTAACACCGAGATGAAGTTCTGGGTGAAATCCACATTCAAATGGTGTAGCGTGCGGAAGTAGGTCTGCGCCACTGCAGTAATTTGTGACCTGACCTGAACACAGGCCACTCGCACCCCACAAAGGCGGGTAGGGACTTGGTGTAAACCCAGAACACCCGGACATTCACCTCGCACAGTAAGTAGTTCATGTACCACTCGCTGGCTTCTAAAGGACAACCCCCAAGTGCTCAATTCGCTTCTGTTATCTACGCCAACAAAAGGTATTTTCTGGGGGTTTTTTTGGAGGGAAGGCAGTGCTGGGGATTTAATGCAGCCTCCTGAGGGCCAGCCCCTTTCTTTAAATCATGAGACCAGGTTCTTGTAAGTTACTAAATTGCCCAGGCTGGGCTCTAACCTGCGGTCCTCCTGCATCAGCCTTGCACAGTGTTGGGATTATGAGTGCACCGCAGTGCTTGGTTCAGATGATACTTAGTGTATGCAGAAAATGTCTGGGAGAACTAGAGAAATGCCAGCGGTTACCACTGGGGAGGGGGCCCGGCCATGACACAGGGCCACACACGAGCGCATTCCCTGCAAGGCACAAATCCAGTCAGTCACACCTTGCCAGCTAAGCCGTCTTACCGGCTGACTGATCTGGTGAAGTCTGAAGGCCCAAGGACAGCTGTCCCTCAAACTCAGTTCCTGGAAGGGGTCCCCAGTGCTCAAGCCCACAACAGGAGGACACACAGCACGCGGTTTTGCGCACTGTGCCACCTCTGGTGAGCCCACTGTACAGCCGTGCAGCTTCAGAGGGATTCTGCCCCTGGGCTGCCGAATCCACGGCTGTGGGGCGTGTGCTGTGGCTAAGCAGCTCCTGCGCTGCGTGTCACTCAGCCTGACCACACAGGTCGGACTCCCCAAGGGCACGTGGCTCCCCGCCGGGCAAGGCAAGGCTGTGGCAGCGAGCGCGCGGGAGTCTGACCCGTGCCTGATGCCTGCACCCGAACTGCTGAGGAGTGGCGTGTGCAGCCTGTGCTTGGCAGGGGCAACGGCACAACTGATGTGCAAAATAATCCTTCCAACCCATTATTTGGGGTTTTGAGCCCGAGTCTTGCTGGGTGCCCGGCTGACCTTGAACTCATGACCCTCCTGCCTCAGTCTCCCCAGTGCTGGGACTATGGGCAGGTACTGCCTCCCTCGACCTTTTTTTGCATGGTACTGGGATGAACTCGGACTTGGCACTGAGCTCCACCTCCAGAATTCCTACGTTTTCAGAAAGGCTCTTGCCGAGCCGCCCAGCTGGGTTCCAGTTTGCCACCGTGCCCTCTACCTTCCTAGTGCGGCCCCTTCCCTCCTCTAGAGAGGCTGTCAGGTCCACTCAGTGTTGGTGGTGACGGGAGGGCAAGCAGGGGTTCCCGCCTGGGGTGAGCAGTCCGGGACGCGAGACCGTGAGGGTCGGGCCTTGCCCCTGGAGGAAGCGGCTGTTTGCCCCATGAGAAGCCACCGGCCAGGCCCATGGCAGGCATCGTCCAGGGAGTCCCTAGCATTTTAGAGAGGAACTGCGGACCCAAATCACAGCTAAAATACATCCAGGCAGTGGCTTCTGGAAGGGAGCGGAGAGGGACCCTGGGGAACCCATCCTTAAAAGAAATCTACTGGGATGGCCACTGAGATCACAATTTAGAAAAAGGGTAGCCAAATCCAAGAAACTGACATCAGAGAACCCTGGTTCCGAAATGGTGTGGGACACAGCAGGGTCCTGGGCCCAGCTGGCACGCCTCGCTGGGAGCGGAGCCCATCCCAGGGCTGTTCTGTGGGGATCGGGCCAGGCAGCTGGGTTACTGCGACCGGGACCTGCTACGGCAGGTGCCCTCCTGCCCTGCCACCCCACTTTCTATCCCCCGCTGCCGCCAAGGCCGCACGCGCTGCCTCTGCTCCTAACCTGGCCTGGTCCTGATCTGTGCTGACCGCATAGGGTGGAGAAGGAAGAGTTCACAGGTCGAAGCCGAGGCTCCCCCACAGCCCTGAATACACAGAACTGAGCTGCCTCAGAGCCCAGTCAAGGGCTGCCCACCACGCGGACAGCACGTCTAAGCACAGGATGATCCTGCTGAAAGGCAGGCTCTCAGTGGTAACAGCTTTAAGCCACTAGGTTGGCTTGTTTCTATTCTGAAACAGGATTTGCTAAGTTGCTAAACTGCCTCAGCCTCCTGAGTGTGGGACTACTGGTGTGTGCCACCATGCCAGACTAGGCCGCTACGTTTTCAGGTGGTTTGTGACACCTCAGTGGCCGAGCTGTTATGGTTACCTAAAGTCAGGTTAAAAAGATCAGAAGAACAGAAAAAGGCGATGATCCAAGGTGCAGTTGTCTACCAATGCCAGGTAGCCAGGAAAGAGCCAGGCCATCTGCCCTGAGCACCCCCAAGGGGCCCTGGCTGGGTGGCAGCACCCACACGGGGATGGGTTTTGTCCACTCAGAACCACCGTCTGCAGGGAAGATGGCTCCTCTGGCTGGCCTGAGCACCCCATCAGGGCTGGGTCTCCACCCTGAGACTAGGACCAGGCCACCCTGGTCTCTACAAGCTTTGTAAAGAAACAGCTCACAGGAGAACCAAGAAAACCCAGGTTATGAACATGGAAATCAAACCGAGCCCCTAAGTTAATCCCAAGTTTACCCGCTAGTACTCTGCCATGCTGGATTTAATGGTAACTAATCTCAAGTGCCTGTTAAAACTGTTTTTCAAAACTGAAGTGAGGGGCTGGGCCTGGGTTGTGGCTCAGTGGTAGAGCTCATGCCTCGTATGCCCAAGGCCCTGGGTTCGATGCCCAGCACCAAAACAAATAAAATCTGAAGTGAGCCAGTATAGTGGCATATGCCTGTCATCCCAGCACTCAAGAGGCTGAGACAGGAGGATTGCTGTGAGCTCGAGGCCAGCTTGGGCTACAAGGTGAGTTCAAGGCCAGCCTCAACTACATAGCAAGACCCTGCCTCAAACAAATCTGAAGTGTCTGTGAACGTGGCCTACTATGCTTATGACTTGCCAGTAAAGGAAGGTTTCAGCTCATTTCCACAGATGTTGCCACGCAGACACAGATGTGCATCTGGGTTACCGTGCTCAGAGCGCTGGGGTTCTGAAGTAGAAGGTTTGAGACCTGGAGGTCCCCTATCCTCAGTGCCACTCCCTGCTGGTCACTCACTTCCTTCTCTCCCAGTGCAGTTTCTTTCTTTTTTTTTTTTTTAAAGGTACTAATATTTTAAGGAAGCCAAGAATCATTTATTCTGAGTTAAACTCTAAGTTAATAAAATTTAATTCATAGTTTTCCCAAACCAATGTAAAAATTTATGTTTTCCTGATGTGAGTTAACAAAGTTTTTTTAAAAAGTCACAAACAAAGAACTCATGGAAATGGAGAAAGACAAAAATAAAGCCATGGGAGTGAATCATTTTAAAAACTGCATTGGGCCAGGGATTTAGCTCTGGTGCAGCGACTGCCTGGCAAGCATGAGTCCTGAGTTTGATTCCTGGCATTCTCCCGCCAAAAAACCTGCACTGCATTGGTCTTAACTGGGTAAATATTTTGTGGATAAAAATATTAAAAACTGGTTTTGACAGCTCTAAATGTATTTTTCCTTTGTGAAAATGAACACCTTTGTAGTTTAGGCATAAACTTGAAATACCTATTCTAAAACAGTCTTGCTTTTTCAGTGACAGATTTCTAAGAACACTACCCAAAAGTGGTTTGGACACTGGATCCTCATGTTTTTATCTTCAAAGATGCAGGAAAAAGTATTTATTATTTTTAAATTGTTTTATACAATTGTTTTGTATATTAAACAAACCACTTACCACAGAACACCATACAGAATGGTAAGACTGGATAGATAAACCTGAATTCTTTGTGGCCCAACATGCTATAATAATAAAAACATATCGAGAGAAAACGTCATATCACATGGTTGGCTAATGCATTTAAAGCAAAACATCAACAGTCTGTCCCTAACTATGGAAGGCAGGACTTCTTGATCGAGGAGCCGTCCCTACTCTCAGCTAACAGTGACTCCCGTGTGTCTTAGCTCACAGCACACACGGACACCTCGAGGCTTGGTGGGCTCGGGAGGCGGACAGGCACCGAGAGCGGAGAGGCCCGGGGAGACTGTCTGGCTGAACAGGGCAGCGGGCCTGGGGCAGGGGCAGTGACACCCACAAGCCCTCACTGGATGCCAAAATGCTTGGGGCACCAAACCTGCGGTGGACGCATCCCAAAGGTCTGAGGTACGAAGTACACTTAGACTCCAAAGAGTTCTATTACCAGTTCAGTTAAAAAGCACTCAAGTTTGCAATAAGGATGCATACATTTTATTTCAAAACAGAATTTCTCTGACCCTCAATCTTTAAAGTTTTTGTACTTTCTATCTCTCCAGAGCAGCGATGGCAGACATGTTGGTGTCTTTAATGGTAATAAGTAGCCAGCTGCGGCACACGTGCCTCAGGTTCACCACCACTGCTCTGGAAGTAAATGGACTTTGTTCAGCTCCTGAGAAACAGCGAGACCCTTGCTGCTCTGAGCCTTGGCATGGTTACCACTGCTCACAGCACAGGAGTTAAGGGTTCCATTTTACTTTCTTTCTTCAGTGGTGCTGAGGGTTTAACCTGACCTCAGGCATGCCAGGTGAGCTCTCCTACACTGAGCTCACCCAGCCGTCAGTTTACCTTCTAAAGAATTCAGTTCATCTTACCTCCCGGCAGCGTCTGAGCAGGAATACTGAGCAAGCAGCCTCACCTGTACACAAGCAGCGTCCACAGCACAGTCACCAGGAGCAGCCTGGAGCGCTTTGGGGCGCAGAGGCAGCCGTGCAGGAAGAAGGGCAGGTGGGGGCCCAGGACGGCCGGGAGCCCCTGGCTGAGGTACCAGTGCCACGGGTGGGAGCCGTAGAAGGTGCCTGAGCCCTGCAGCACGTTGAACCTCAGGAAGTTGAGCTGCACCAGCGTCCACTGCAGTGTGAGAAGAGACAGGTGGTCAGCACCCAGCATCTGCAGCCCTGGGACAGGACAGGGTCTCGAGAGCACATCAGGGGAGACTGAACACCGGGCCGTGGTTTCGCGGTTTCCGTTTGTAATCCTGACCGGGGACCGGATGGGGTCATTCTCGCTGTCCTTCTAACCAATGGTGCATCCTGAGTTGTGGAACACTAGGCTAGAGGGTTCGAGTGAGTCCTGGCGATCACAAGTGCTCCCACAGCCAGGCGATGTGAGCATTCCATCCAATGAGAAGCTCCTGACAGCAACCCCGCTCCGGGCTCTGGGTCCACGCGGACAGTCTCACTCGCCTGTCATCTGTTGGAGTGAGCTCTGACGCAGGTGGCCCTAGGATGGCAACGGGCACGCGGCCTTGCTCGAGCCAGACGCTGTGCAAGCAGCTGCCCATGCAACCTCGCAAGGTCGATTCTCCTCCGACCGCCCGCGGCACAATCACTTCCCGATAAAGAGCCGCGGCAGGCCAGGTCCAGACCCCATCCCAGACCACACAGCTACTCCTGGAGAGCTGGCCTTCACTGTGGGCCTAAAGTTCCAGGGCCGCAAGAGGGAAGAGATTTTAAAAACACCTCAAGGCAAGGTGTGGGGGTGCACGCCTGTAATCCCAGCACTCTGAGGCAGAAGGGTCAAAAGTCACGCCCAGCCTGGGCAACTCAGTGCCGGTGAAGCCCGGTCTCACAGAAAAGGGACGGGAGGAGGGTGCTGGCAAGGGTGCAGGGCAGAGCCCGCGTTTAAGGCCAGCGCTGCAAACAAAGGAGCGGGAGGTGCAGCTCGCAGCTCCGAGGTGAGGAGCTCCGAGCAAGGGGCTGAGAATCCAGTACTTCGGTCAACACGACTGTGGACTGAGGGTCGATGAAGTCCTTGAGAAGTGTGACCCTTCCCACGCCCAGTGGAACGCAGGCCTGCCCCCGCCTTCCACGGGCTCTTCCAGAGCCCGGTGAGCAGCACCTCGCAGAAGGCACGGAGGCTCGAGCCGGCAACACACAGCCAGTCTCTGTTAGTCCTGTATCACTTCAGGAAGGGTCTGCTCCGAAATACTACTGATTAAAAACCCAGCTTGAGCTCTCAGTGCCGTTAATCACTAGAATAAGAATTGCTGCTGGTTTAATATATTTTTACTTACTTGGCCAAAAAAAATACGGTCAATGACCAGAGACAGAGTCAGAGTTACAAACCTGGAAAACAAGAGAACAGCGACTCAGTCTAAACCTGTCAGAAATCCAGCGCTGCCGTTAGGACTCCACGGGCCCTGCCTGAGAGGCCACTGTAGAGACACTTTACACTTTCACCCAACAGACTTTCGCGTTCTGAAAGCTCGCGCACTGAGATGTACTTAAGCAAACTTTCTAAAATACACACATTAGCTACGGCCACACAACAAACTGCCCCAGGTGTGGCCACTTCACAGCGCGGCTGGCTGCGGAGCTCAGGCTGAGGCCGGCTCATCGGGAGCACGCGGGGTGAGCTCTGCTCACAGGGCGGCGCTGTGCGCAGGCGGCGTGTCCAGCTCCTCCGTGCCCGTGCTCACGCCTCTCCCCTGGGCTGGTGGGCATGGGTGTCGTCTCCTCCACCCGGTAGGCAGCGTCACAGCTGCTAGCCTGTCTCCGAGCGCCTCAGCACTTCCTGGCCCTTCCCACGCCTTTTTTTGAGAGAGGGTCTCACTGAGCTCTGGAGTGCGGAATCGGCCACAGTGTACGCCCAGCCTGGGGTCTTAACTGGCATCGCCCGAGTACAGCCTGGCCGCGGGGCAACTGGGCCCTTACACACAGCCAGCCAGCCGCGCACACGGCCTACGTGCCTCCTGCTTGGGCCCGCGCTGTCATCGTCCCAGGGCTCTGCGGGGGCCAGGCTGAGACTGCACACCTCCTGAGTGTCTCATGTTTCCTGCAACCACTGTGAATGGCCTGTTATCTCCACACCTCTCACTGCAGACTGTAAGGTTATTTTCCGTCATATTCAGTATAAAATGAGAATAATGCAGTACGTTACAAGTTGTCCTAAAAGTAACACGAGGTCCCTCTATACTTTGTTTGGTTTTTTTGAGAGAGGGTCTCACTGAGCAGTGCAGACTCTAGGTGACCCTCATGCCTCAGCCTCCCGAGTGCTGGGATGACAGCAGTGTGCCCACGCCCAGCTCCTGTGTTACAGATGCTGTTGCCATCTGGATGCACAGCTGGGTATTCATTTACCAAGGATGCTGACATGCACAAGGCTGGCACAGCTCAAGTCTGGCCCCAGTGCAGTGCCTCAAGGCCCAGCACATGGCACTGCGAAGTGAGGGATGCTGTCTGCTCCACAGCTCACGCTTTTCCAGGCCGCCTGTTCTTCGCATTTCCCTCCCACGCCAGCACCACGTGCGCCTGCTTCCCCAGCCTCTCCGCCGGCGAGCGTCCGTGCTCATCCCAGTCGGAGCCCCGGCTCCCGCAGCGGCATCCTCCAGACGCACCCCAGGGCCCTCCCCCTCCTGCTCTGCGCGCGGGGGCCCAGGCTGCCTGAGTCAGGGCTGGGACCACAGCGCGCCCCACCGGCCAGAGCAGGAGCCCAGGAGGGCTGGAGGCCTCTCAAACGGCTGCCGGAAGGGCGAAGTCAGAGTTCGCACGAAGTCTCAGTCTGCCCAGACTCACGCCTCACCGCGGAGCCAGCAGCCTCCGAGCTTCTCCGCTTCCAGTCTCCTCTGCTACTGAGGGGAGACACAGGTGGCGACACCCCAGAACCAGGCTTGGAGGTCCCGTGTGAGGACCATTACGAGGCCCGTACAGGGCCAAAGAGTGAGCGTCTCTACCATACACTTGAGAGATATTCAGGAAACCAAGCACAGGGCAATTCAAAGCTAGAAAAAACTGTGAAGACTCATTTAAACAAAATATAACCAGTATCACAGACACAAAAACACACAGTTAGAAATGCTCTATCTCCTTGGACTGAGTTCTCACAATATCAGAAGATACAATTACTAACTGAAGCTGGGCATGGGGTGCACACCTGTAATCCCCAGCACCGTGGGAAGCTGAGGCAGGAAAACTTCCAGCTCAAGCCAGGCCTGGGTAACTTAGCAACTCTGAGACTCTTGTCTTAAAAATAAAGACTAAAAAGGCTGGAAATATAGCTTAGCACAAAGGCCTTGAGTTCCTAGCACCATTAAAAACAAAACAAAACCCCTCACACCAGCCCTTTTCACACTTTGTCATCTACAGCTCAGTAAACTGACGGACAGACGCAGCCAGGCTTACCCGACAGGTAAGAAACTGTGCAGAATGAGACGGCGCCTGTCCTGCT
Organism: Chinchilla lanigera; assembly: GCF_000276665.1. NCBI lineage: Eukaryota > Metazoa > Chordata > Mammalia > Rodentia > Chinchillidae > Chinchilla > Chinchilla lanigera. The sequence continues at coordinate 574,259 of NW_004955409.1, forward strand.
CCCGCCACACGTGTCTGAGGAGCAGTGGGACCCACGGGATGATGGCTGTGGGGCGGACCAGGCAGGCCAGGGCCACCAGGGAGGCGTACTTCACGCTGCACAAAGGAAGAGACGGGATGGTCATCTGACTGTCCACACTGAGACAACTTTTTAAAAATTAAATGACAGTATTCTGCCAAGTATGGTGGCACGTGCCTATGTTCCAGTCCCCTGGAAGGCAAGGCAAGAGGATCACAAATTCAAGGCCAGCTGGGGCAACTTAATGAGCCCTGTCTCAAGATAACAGCCTCCGTCTGCCTGGCCTCTCGAGGACTCATCCCGGGTGCCTCAGCAGGGCACCCCTGCTGCCCTGGGTCCGGAGCAGAGGTGACCTCGCTGTGCGGGAGGGGCGCACCACAGCCCACGCCCGTGGCGCACAGCACCCACTCCTCCCAGCGACCGCTGCCACCGCCCTTCTCCTCTCAGGCAGTCCTGCAAAGCTGCCCAGGCTGGCCTTGAGCTGGTGAGCCTCCTGCCTCAGCCTCTGACCTCCTGCTTACCTGCACCACTACCTGGGTCAGAGCTGATGACGCCTCGCTTCTCCCCCGTCCGGCCCTCTGCTGCCTTGGACCGGAGCCTGGACCCGGAGCAAGCGCCCCTCCAGCCGCCCCACACCCACTGAGCTGCAGCCCCTCCGCTGGGACACACGAGGTGTCTTCATCTGCCTTCCCTCATCGAGGCTCTGGGAGGCAACTGTGGCCCATGCTCTGGCTGGGGTGGGGAGCCGGGAGAGCACGTTGGGGGGCTTGCTCACGACTGGGCCTCTCCCCCACCCCAGGCCTCCTCCACTACTTCAGTACCGCTCCCCAGGGAGCCTGCAACTGCATCCTCCTGTCTCTTCAAGTCACCCTGCTGCCTCGGGAAGCAGCCCCAGAGGACTATGTGCTCCGGCAGCGCCTGCATCCCTGAACGGACTTCCCACGCTGTGAGGCTCTCCTTGACTGCTGGCCCACTGTTCTCTGCTTCTGGCGGAACGACAACCTGGATGCCACAGGGTGATGGTGTGGCGGGTTTCGCGCGCAGCTGGTAACAGCGCTGGAGCTCACCTGTGCGTGGCCTTGGAGCCCTCCAGAGGATAGTAGGAGAGAGCAATGGTAGTAAGAATGGTCTCCATGGTGTTCGTGAGGGTCCGGGTACAGCAGTACCACGTAAACCAAGAGCACAACTGGCAGAAAAACTGAGAAAAATCACAAGCATGGGAAAACGCCGCGCACCTTCCGCCGGAGAAGCAAGCAAGCTGAGCACCGCCCAAGCCACACTAAAGGCAAGGGACTTCCAAGTAGGACAGCAACACTGCCGTTACGGGCTGAGGTCAAGCATGGTCTACGGCAACGTCAGGTCATGTCTGTTCATGATCGGAGTTTACACATCAGCCGCATTTCCATGGCGCTGCATTCAACTAGAATCCCACTTCCCATTCACGGAAGACATGAACAGTCTTTGCTGGTAATCTTCCTAGAGGACTGAACTTTGCAACTAGATTCTCCCCATCAGGATTCCTGAAGCTGCCTCTCAAACAAGTATTTTGACTTTTTTATTGAGCTTGATTTGGTATGCTGCCCTAATTCCTAACTGATCCCTTTTTTTGGTTTGTTTTAAAGGCAGGGTCTTGCTATGCAGTTCAGGATAGCTGTGAACTCACTTTGTAGCCCAGGCTGGCCTCAAGTTCACACGTTTCTCCTGCCTTAGCCTCCCCAGCGCTGGGATTATAGGCCTGCGCCACCATGCCCACCTTCCTGTTTCCTAAATGAAAATTAAACACAACAGAAATTTTGAGAAGGAGCTACGGAATGTTAATTTGAAAACTGACTAAGTTACCGAGCCAGATTTTGGAGGAACATGCAATCAGAAGCATCAGTGAAAGTGTACAAAGCAAATGCCTTACACATAACTTGTTAGTTGAGGCACGAGTGTTAAACACCTGACACTAGCTTCCTGTCTCTTTACATGTGCCGTAAAAACATTCCAATTTTCATAAAGTTAAAAGTATTTCTTAAACTGGAGAAAGGATTCCAAAGACAATCTGACCTTCGCCTGTGGTTTCACGCTGTCTTAGGTTGGCACACAAAATACAAGCACAAAATAGAGGCTGATGCTGTACCTGAAACGGGTGCTGAAGCCGTAAACTGACCTGTCCTGTTTAAGTATAAAAGAACACACTGCTTGCAGAAACACGCCCTATGTCCAGTTTACTAAGAAGCTACATTTCACAAGTGTGCTGGTAACTAGATTTCTTGGAATCTGGATGTACTTTCCAACAGAAAGATTAAACATATGGCAGGACTGCTCATTTGGGGAGGAGCCACGTGTAGAACAGCAGTCCTGTGTTCAGGACCTGGAACTAGGACAGGGGACAAAGCCCGCCTCCTGCAGTTCCTCCTTACTCCGGCCCTTCCAGCTGGGGGAGAGCTGAGGTCTCGAATGCCAACCTTGGGCAGCGACTGCACCTGACTGCACCTCCAGGGCTCCCGGCTGGGCCTCGCACCGCAGCCACTAGACTGGGAAAAACACATATGCGTGCACACACACACACACACGCGCGCGCGCACGCACACACACATGCACACATGCCTGCACACCACCAGCACCAAGTCCCGCTCGGTCCCGTAAGGAGCAGCTGGGAGCCGCCATCCACCAGGGAGGACAGTGCCCGCAAGAGCCACTGAGCACAGGGACTCACCACCCATCCGGCCACCTCCTGGGTTTCCAGCCGCCGCGCCAGTGAGTAGAGCTTCACATCTGCCACGGCCGACAGCAGAGCCTGGGCGAATCTGGGTGTCCAGACCTGCGCCGGGTACAGGGAGCAGAAGAGACGGACCCGCTCTCAGTCCAGCCCAAGATGCCCCAAGTCAGCCAGCCAGCCCAGCCAACCACAGAGAGCCTCCTGCAGTACACACAGGAGGCACAGCCTGCCTGCTCTGCAAAAGCAGGTGCTCTTCCATACTTACTGAACGCCTCAGAGACACAAGACAGGTAGTTTTACGTTCTTGTTTTCATACACATGCACATACATGCACACATGTGCACGTCCATATATGCACATATACACACACGCATACTCAACACTATCTTCTGCAATACTGGGGATTGAACCCACAGGCCTTGCACTCAGCTCCAACCCCAGCCCTTTTTGTACTTTTTCAGACAAGGTCTCACAGAGTCACTAAACTGCCCAGGGGTGGCTCGAACTTGGGATATTCCTGCCTTAACCTCCTACAGTACAGTATTCCAGGTGTGTGCCACCATGCCTGTGAGACTGTATTTTAACTTAAATATAGCCACTTGATTAAGATTCCAATTTTTTAACTCTATTTTAGAAATATATTTTTAAATAGCAGCACATACCTGTAACCTCAAGTACTCAGGAGGCTGAGGCAGGAGGGTATGAAGATCAAGTCCATCCCAAGCAACTCAGCAAGTCTCTGTCTCAGAATGAAAAAAGCAGTGCTGCTGATGTAGCTCAATGGTGGAGCACCTGCCCAGCAGGCACAAGGGCCCTGGCTTTAATCCCCAGCACCACCAACAAAACACCACACCTATTTCATTAGCACACACACCTGACCCTTGGAAATCAAACATTTCCAGTCCAGAGCTACTGCCGCACTGAGTACTTTACACCATCTGCTCACTCACACGATGGTACAGGGAGCTGAAGTCATTTTTCCCGAGGCTGTGGAGCTGCTGGGCTCAGAGCCCCTCCTACCTGCAAAGCCTGTGGGAGGCAGCAGCCCGCCTTGCCTGTGCTGATCCCTGCCCCGCCTGTGCATGCTCCCACCCTGCAAGTGTCCCGCAGGCCTGCGGTCAGACCTTGGAGAGTAACTGTGGAGAATGGTTCGCAGGCAGAGCACCTGCCTCAGTCGACCTGGATGCTGGGTCCCAGACCAAGAACAAAGATCTGACAACCAACTCACATCAGAATCCACGGTAATCGCTGGTACAGCACAGCTAAATCTGGTGTGTGCAAAAGATGCTTCTAAAAACTTCCATGTGAATCTGTCCTTTTGCTGAATGGACTTGATTAACTTTATACTGAGGGCTGCTTTACAGCCAGCTGTGGGCAGCTCCTGACTGAGCTTTCCAGGCCAGTCTCCAGTCACGTGGCTGGGTCTCTAACCTGCCCCAGCGGCCTCTCCCAGCTCCGTGGCTGGTCACCACAGCTCCTGGCAGGGCCCCTCCAAGGGGCGGCAGAGAGCCAGTGTGCCCTGTTGCGAGTGAGCGTCCGGTGTGTTCCGTGCCCACTTTACCAACTGTCTGTGACAGCTGAGGAATGGGGATGCGGGCTGGACAGGGAAGCCTGGAGCAGGGTCCCTGCTGCTGCTTGGGTCAGGACCGTGTCCCCGGGCCGACACTGGAGGCCTGAGCTGTGGGGCTGGGTGGGAGCAGGGAAGGAGACATGGGCACCCGGCCCATTCTCACTGCGTCCCTAACGCAGGGAGGGCAGCCAGGCCCACCTGGGCCAGCCCACTGCCACACCACGCACAGAAACTCCAGGACTGCTCCGGGACCTCCGCGAATTCCTTCTAGCTTTGTTTCAGCAAGGGAAAGCTAACCGACGGGGATTATGCACAGATCTTGGAAAGGAAAACATTTTTAACTGAGCAGTAAAATCAGTGCTGTTCTCAATTCCCAGTCATTAGCAACCTCTGCAGACATTTAAGACAGCGTGGTTTTCTAGGCTGCGGGAAGGACCTGACCAAAATTTAAAACTGCACAAAGCTTCCGGCCAGGAGAAGGACAGCGAGTGGGGCAGGAAGGGCATGAGGGATGAACCTCGCCTACAGCCCCCAGCTCACACGTGGGTCCTGACCCGGGCGAAGGGCAGTGCCGCCCCGTCACCAGCCCACCCCCCTCAGCCGACAGCTGACACCAGCCGTGCGCTGAATTTAAATCTCAGAGCCGCCAAACGAAAAGATAAAGCTAACTTCATTCTGCGTGACCTGATGTTGCATACCTGGCATACATGTTGAACACGTGAATCGATTTACAAATAGAAGCTTTGCTGTTTTGGTAGCGGCCTACTGACATCCAGCACGTTTGCGTTTTACGCTCACGACACCTTTCCGACTGGAGGAGCCGCGGTGCAGGGCTCCGGCAGCCACGCGCGGGCGGCCACTGCCACAGCGGGCCGCGCAACCCAAAGCCCTGCGCGGCCGCACCGGCAGCAGCGACGCC
>NW_004955409.1:580339-592874 GCF_000276665.1 Chinchilla lanigera
GGTGCCGGGAGGGGCGGAGCCTCGGCCGGACGCCTGCGCGGTTCCCCCGCGGAGTGGCCGCTGCTTTCGTCCTGCGGGCGGCCCGGGCGGTGCGCAGGGGGTTCCGGCGCGGGCGTGCTGGGGTCCGCGGTCCAGTGCGGACGGGAGAACGGCAGAGCCCCCGAGTGTGTGGGGTGTCGATCCACGTGCACTTCCTGGGCCTTAGCCGGAAACCAGCCACAGTGCTTTCCATCTTTTGATACTGGGTCTGGCTCAGTGTCCCAGGTTGGCCCCAGGTTTGCAGTCCTCCTGCCTCAGCCTGCAAGTAGCTGAGATTACAGGCGTGTACCACTACGCTCTGGTATAATTTTGATAATGGCAGGTGACTTTGTTTGATGCCGACTTTCTAAATCAAAAGGAACTCGTAAAATATTTTGGTCTCTTTTCTTGTTAAAAGGGGTACGCACCCAGGGGTTTTGCATGGAGCTCAGCCCTTTGTTTTTTGTTCTGAGACAGGCCCTTGCTAAACCCCTAAATTTCTCTGACCGGGCTCTAACCTACCCCAGCCTCCCAGAATGCTGGGATCACAGGCTGTGCCACCGCTCGGCCATATTTTAGCCTCTGAAAATGGATTTTATCATATTGCTCAAAGGTGTGAATAGTACAGAACTAATGAAAAGTGATGATTCTTGGTCTGAGCTGCTCTTACTGACAGGTTTCTCAGGCGGCATCGCTTGCATCTTCTTTTAGTGCTGTTTTGTGGTCTGACTTTTAAAGGCGCCAGGTTTGCCCGTTTGAAACCACCTAGAAGCTTCTGTAATAGGAAAAGGTGGCCGGGCGTGGTGGCGCACTCCTGTAATCCTAGCACTTGGGAGGCTGAGGCAGGAGGATCGTTGCAAGTTCCAGACCAGCCTGGGCTACAAAGTGATCTCGAGGCAGCCTGAACTGCATAGCGAGACCCTGTCTCAAAAAGATAGGTAGATGAATAAATGAATAAAGAAAAAGAAAAGGTGTGGCCTGGCTTGCAGCATGCGCTGGCCTTACTTTCTGTCCTATATCCTTGTGCATTTATATTCTCTTTTTAGTAAGCGAGGCTCCTATTATTACAAAAATGCTATTCGCTTCAGAGCAGAAAAGCCACACGTAACCTGTAAAGAGTCCTCTGCTAAGTCGCTCCTTTGCCCCCATGTGCTTTGTACACAGATCTGAAGAGATTGGCTGGGTGTGGAAAATAACTTTTCCAAGCCACCTTTGTGTTGTGTTTGCTGGGACGATGTTTGCGAGATTGAGTCTTCCACAGCTACTTTTTGCTGGCATCGTGGGAATTGCTGGAGGAATATACATTTACCAACCAATATTTGAACAATATTCCAGAGACCAAAAGGCATCAAAAAAGAAGGTGGAATTAACAGAAGATTCAAAAGAGAAGAGAAGTTAATGCTACATGGAGTTGAATTGTAATAACTGCCTAAAGTTCCATTGGACTTAGCATTAACAATAAGGAACCTCGTAAATACTTACATATGTATTTTAAATATAAATAAACCAGAGATAATAATTGTAGATGATTTTTAAAAGTAGCACTGTTGGTTTTAATGTTTGCCATACTTTTATTTACCATTCTTTGTCTTTTCATCGTGACAGAGTAGCAGTTTTTCAAACTAAACATCATAAGGACAGTGTAAAATGGATTTAATTAGTACCATTAACAGTTTGGTGTGAGCTTTGTATTCTTTTCACATACGTGAAAGTTTTGATTCAAGTATGAAGCACATTTGGCTTTGCTCAGCCGTGGGCTGGCTGGGACTGTGTTCTGCATTTGTTCGCGAACAGCCGACCGGACAGGGGGTCTGAAGAGGAACTGTGCAGCCGAAGCCTCTGCTCAGGTGTGGCAGTGTCACCTCCGTCCGTGTTTTGTTTTGCAGAACCTGTCACATGGTCGAGCCCACGGTGAAGAAAGTAAGGACAGGGCCCTTCCGGGAGGCACAGAGGGGCTGCTGGGTAGGAGCGTACAGCCCTTCCCATCCAAGGAGAGGGCTGCGCTGGCTGCTGCTCATCCTTGGAAAGGATTGCTGGGTTCAGCAGTTGAATTCCAGGTGCCGGGGGTGGATCTTCCACTCCCACCTGTGTTGCAGCTGTTCAAATCAGGGCCAAAGGGAGGACTTGGGTGCAGCTCGGGGGACACATGCCTGTGAGTCCCACTCCCAGCACAAAACTGAACACAGTGAGGCACCAGTGTGCACTCACTAGATGACTGCAATGAAAACAAACAAAAAAAAGAGGGGCTGGGGATTTAGCTCAGCGGCAAAGCGCCTGCCTGGCAAGCGCAAGGTCGTGAGTTCGGTTCTTGGTACCAGAGAAAAACCAAACAAAGAAAAAAAAAAAGAAAAAATAGTGGCATGGCAGTGCGCACCTTTAACCCCAGCACTGGGGAGGCCGAGGCAGGAGGATCCTGAGTCCGAGTCCAGCTTGCGGTACATAGTGAGTTCAGGGCTGGCCTAGACTACACAGTCAGACCGTGTATCAAAAAAGTAAGTGTTTCTGATAGCATGGAAAGTTGGCATTGTCATACCTGCTGCTGGAGATGTAAAATGACACAGCCCCTGAGCAGCTTGATAGTTCTCCAGACAGGTGAACAGTTCCTGTGACTCAGCAGCTCCCCCACGTGTGGCCCTGAGAGGTGAAAAGTTTATTCTTGGTGGCCAGAAGGAGGAGCAACCCCCTTGACCACCAGTGTGAATAGCTAAGTAAATGTGCACCCACACGGAGGGGTGTGACTCGGCCATAAGGACGAGCACCGCCCCCGCCCAGGAGGAGGAGGAGGAGGCGGAGGCAAGCGGGCACTGGTGAGGCGGGAGCGGCTGAGTGGCTGCAGGAAGGAAAGGAACGGAGAACGACTGCGGGTGGGTACGTGTCTCCCTGGAAAGCACAGTGGAACGTGAGGTAATCGGGGTGCAACTCTGTGAGTCACTTCAAAACCCCCACACTGCACTGTTAAGGGTAAGCTCTGTGCGCGAGCTAAACCGCGGTGGAGGTGCTCCCATGTTTTCTGCCCTTACAGCAGCGTCTGGCCCCGTCTAAAATCTGGCGAAGTGCGGATAGTTTGCCGTCTGTGTGTCCCTGGGCCCTGTGAGCACACACACATCCCTGCCAGCGGTCTCCCTGGCGCTGACCCTGGCCCTGGCCCTGGCCGAGAGGCGTGTGAGTGGGTTGTGGTTGCAGAGATCCTCCCACCACAGCCTGAGTCTGAGGGCCCAGCATCATCAGGCATTCTCTAGAGAGGGGCAGGTGGCGGCCCCTGGTGTTTGCTGTGGGTCCTTTCTACCCTCAAGGGCAGGAGGGCAGGTGGGACCGCTGCAGAGAAAGCCAAAGAAAGGTTCTGCTTTCAGGAGCCACTGAGGGAGGTGGCTGGACTCAATCTGGGATTTCCTGAGGAGACTGAACAGGTTTTGTATCAGTCAGTTTCTTCATTGCTGAGACAAAATACCTGAGACTCAAAGGAGGAAAGGTTTACTACACCTCACAGTTTGTAGAGGTTTCAGTCCATAGTTGGCTGGCTCCAAGGCAGAGTGGCACATGGCAGAGGGGCATCATAGCGGAGAAATGGTTCATAGCAGGCAGAAAGCAGCAAAGCCCTCTTTCTGACCCTTATATTCTGTTCAGGGAGGGCCTTCCCATTGTCTACACGCTATGCCAAACCAATCAGTGGACTAATTTAGTACCACACACCCTTGATCCCGGTGTCATACACTCAAGAGTCAATGACCTATGACTGCATGAGGCTTTAGGGGGCCATCTAGAGACAAGCCACAACATTCTGCCCCTGGCCCCCCAAGACTGATGCACATCCACTTATGCAAAAGACATTCCATCCATCTCTAAGAGTTGCCGAGCATTGATGAAAAGTCCAAGTCCAAAGTCTGCTCTGAGGTTTAAGACATTTAGCTGTATAGGGAGTACATTTGTACAGGGAGTCCCTGTACAAATGAAAAGAAAGTTAAACACTGCCAACATCAGTGGCACAAGATAGGCATTTCCATTCCAAAATGTACAGGTAGAAAAATAGAAAGGGATGGGACCAAAGCAAGTCCAAAATCCAGCAGGGCAAACATTAAATTCTGTAGTTCCCCGTGCAGCCTCTGAAGCAAACTGTGGCATGATGGGAATTCCCAAGGGCTTGGGTGGTTCCACCCCTAAAGCACTTCTGGTGGTTGGAGCTCCCATAGCTTCTCTCTTTTGCTGGTTTTGCCCACTCCTTGCAGCTTTCCTTGAATGATCCACATTCCTGGCTCCTCCAACCTTCTGGGGTCTCCACAGCACCTTCAGCTTCATCCAGCTTCGCACACTGACCTCTCAGGGACACACGGCCTGGGCTCCCAGGCCTTCTGAAATCTGGGTGGAAGCCTTCCTGACCCACCACTCCTGCATTCTGCATGCACTTAACACCAGCACCACAAGGATGACGCCAAGGGGCTGCGAGCAGGAGCAGTAGCCAGGCTTCCTTCTCTCTCGGCTATACAGGTTGAGTACCTATAAACTAAATCCCAAGGAAAAAATGCTCTATGCTGCTGCTATTCTAGAACGTGGTACTTTGGGGCTCTCTTCTCAAAGCAAATTCTTTCACCTTTGAAACTCCGAGGCTGCGAAGGATGGAGTCCTGCTGTTTCTTGTGATGTCCTCAGGCCATCTTTTCCATTGTTCTGTTCTGAAATACTAGGCTTTTTCTTGCTGGTCTTTTCAGTGATCAGCTTCTCCTCTGTTCCACTTTGCAGGCTGCAACTTTATCAGAGCTTCCTTTCTGGCCAAATTCAAAATGTTTTAAGTCATCCTGCTGAGTCCTTTGCTCTTGATTCTCCACATAAATCCGGCTGAAAGCCCCCAACAGTAGCCATGCCGCTGCCTCAACATTCAACAGCCTTGGAATTTTTTCTGCTAGATTAATTAGTCCCCACCCACCCCCCATCTCAATCTCCTGCAAAGTCTCTGGGCACGAGCAAAATGCAGACAAACTTTCTGCCGAGCCATAACACACATCGTCTGGAGTCCAACAGCCAGTGCAGTCCTGCTTCCTGGCAGAAACCTCTGGAGCCTGGTCTTAGTTACTCTTGTTGCTGAGACAAAATACCCAGCACCCCCAGTGAAGGGAGGAGAGGCTTATTTAGCTCACAGTTTGTAGAGGTTTCAGTCCATAGTTTGCTGGCAGAGGGCAAGACAGCAAGTGGCAAGCAGCAAGACACCTGTGACCCTCTGTCTGTCCCTTGTGTCGGGTCCAGCCTTCCCGCCCTAGGGCCGGTGTCACTCACCCAGGGCGAGGGACCCTTAATCTGCCTAGAGTGATGCCAGCCCAATCGGTGGACCCGATTTAGTGACCACACACTCTTGACCCCAGCACCACACCCTTGAGAGCCAGCCCCCTCCAAGAGCCCCGCCTGTGACCATTCGAGGCTTTGGGGGATGTCTAGACACAGCCATGGCAGTTTCCATGGCTCTACCTGTTCTGGTTTTGTTGTTTATTTTGCTGTGTGACAGGGTCTTACTTTGTAGTTAATGCTACTTGAAATTCTCTTGCCTCAGGCTCCCAAGTGCTGGGATTCTAGGCAGGTGCCACCATGTGCAGCTGCTTCACGTTTTAGTACTGACTAGTATTGTACAGATGTTGTGGCATTCTGTTACTATTCCCTCACAAGTGGGCCTTTGCGGCCTCCACTGTTCAGTTACTGTCAACATGCTTTGAGTGCTTCCTGTGAGTGTGAGAATATGGTTTTCAGTTCCTGTGGGTCATCTGTCAGGTGATCCTCCTGCCTCAGCCTCCCTAGTGCTGAGATGAGAGCTGTACACTACCTGCCTGGCCTCTGTGGCTATTTTAAGTGAACTAGTTTTCTTAATTTTCTTTTTCACTGTTCATTGCTAATATGCAGAAGACAACTAATTTTGTGTAATGTTATACTCTCCTGTATTTTTACTTATTAGCATTTATAGATTATTAGATTCTTAGCAAGACCCTGTCTCAAAATTTAACAGGGGCGCTGAGATGTGGGGCTCCTGCCTCTTGCTCTCAGGAGACCTCTCCCCAGGTGCCTCCTGGTCCCTGTCCCCGGGAGGCGCTGGGTGCCCTAGCTCCTTTCAGCCCCTGGCTGTGCTGGGGAGTCCCAGACAGTTCCAGGCCTAGCCTCCAGACCTTGGTGAGGGCTGCAGCACCCTCAGTGCTGGCCCAGCTGCCCACCTGGGCGCTCATGGAAACCCTGTGCTCACTCAGCCCTGGCCCGGTCACTCTCTCCTGGCTCTGTGCTTTCCCACCCTAGAGGCGCATCTTCCTGATTCAGCCTCCTAAACACCTTGGGTTTGCCCACACCCTCTTCCTTGTGGCCACTGCATCAGCGCACCCCGCTTGCCCCTCGCTGGACCCCGATGCTGGTGGCCTCTCAGGTCTCTAGGCTTAGATCTGCTGGATGCCAAGCTCCGGGTTTTGTCCCGCCTGTGCCACGCACTGGCAGTCCAATCAGAGTCACATGGCCTGGCTCAGCTCCTCATCTGTGATGTGGGGCCAGAGACACGCACCCGGGTGAGGGCGGCTCTGAGGTGCACACTGGGGACTGCAGGAAGCGACCGACGCACTGGGTGCCGGCTCCGCTCCTCCCCGAAGCCTCCCTCTGCCTCCGGGCCGCACCTGTGCCTGCACCACCATGCGCCCTAACACACACAGAGCTTGTCCTCAGAATCCTAGATCTGGCGTCCTCTTCTGTCTTCTGGCACACTCACTTGTCTTGTTCCTTGTGTTTTTGAGACGAGGGCTTGCTGTGCTGCTCAGGCTGGTCTCACACTCCTGGGCTCAAGCAATCCTCCTGCCTCAGCCTTCCAAGTAACTAAGACTGGGGCACATGCCCCACACTGGGCTCCCAGCTGCACTCTTATCTTCCCCATGAAGGATCTCATCTCTTGCCTACTTACTATTTGGTCTGTCGAGGAGGTCCTGAGGGAGAAATCAGTTTTCCTGCTTCCCTTGCACACTGTGCGCCCAGCCCTGTGCCCGGCTCATGGCACGGGGGAGCGGGCGAGGATGGGTGGCGATGAGCGGCCAGGGCACTGGAGTCCGTCCCTGTCCTGCCCAGCGAGCTCCTGGCCAGGCCTGCCAGGTATGGCACCAGCCTCAGCAGTCACCGTGTGGCTGTCACCGTGTAGCTGTCCCTACATGGCTTGGTGAGTTCCTGTGCTTTCATCTTTGTCCTCACGTAGAAGAGGGAGCCTGAGCCTGGCGTGGTAGCATACACCTGTAATTCCACTATTCTGGGAGGCTGAAGCACTGGTTGCTGGCTCTGCTCCTCCCCGAAGCCTCCCTCTGTGAATTACAAGTTCACGTCCAACCTGGGCAGTTAAGACTCTGTTTTAAAATAAAAAATTTAGAAAGGTCCGGGGCTGCACCTCAGTGTGAAGACTGTCCAATGCCTGGGACAAACCAGAACACAAAGAAAGTGTGAGCCTGGCCTGGCCCTGCAGGCTCCCTCCCTCCTGTGGACGCACCACCCTCCCTGGGGCCTTTTCCTTTCCTGCTCCCATCAGACACCGCGTGGGCCGTTTGTAAGGTCAGGAGCCCAACAAGCCTCCTTTTCTGACGAACTCCTGACGAGCTCCTGTGGCATCTCACTGCAGCAGCACAGAGCCAGACTGCGGCGCCCCCGCTCGGCAGGCCCACAGCGTTCCCCTCGCCCCCCTTCCCAGCTCGCTGCTCCCCGGGGCAGCGCTGTGCAGATGGCACAGGCGGCGTGAGGCCTGGCGCCGCTGCCTGCAGGTTCAGGGTGGCTCCTGCAATGCTTGTGCTCAACACAGGCCCGCATCGCAGGCAGCCCCTTCAGACCCAGCTGGTGACTTCCTGTGGGCCATCGCAGGTGGCTTTGCAGACGGACACGGCTGAGCCGCGAAGCGCACGGAGTAGCCCGTGTCGGAAGGGTGGCGTGCGGGGCATTGGGAGGTGGACAGGTGCAGGTGGTGGTGGTGCTGCTGCTGCAGTGCACTTGCTCCCGGAGGAGCGCAGGGCCAAGGGGCTCAGGGCCACTGTCAGAGCCCAGTGCCCTGCACTCCGCCCGCCTCTGAGCCCTGTCTCCCTCTCCCCCGTTTCTCCTGGGAGCCCAGCGCTGTCCTCCCTCCGGGCTGTGAGCAGCTGCCACGTCATTTCTTCCGTCCCTCTGAGCCACATTCAGTTTTCCTGTGTGTCCCTTGTGTCCCTTGCCAAGGCCCTTGACTGGCCCTGGCTCAGCAGGGGACCCCAGCGCCAGCCCCTCTGCTTTACCAAGCAGCTGCAGTGACGCCTGCAGTCGCCGCTACCCCGGTCACGGGTCCGGAAGGGGCTGCAGATGCGGGCTGGCGCCCAGGCGACAGCCCAGGGTCCCTCCACCCCCTCCATGGGGCGGGGCCGGGTGACGAGGTGACACAGAGGTCCCGCCTGCCCTCTTGGGGACGGGAAGTGCTGAGGCGGCGCTGGGGGACCCAAGGCCCAGCAGGGACACAGGATCAGGTGAGAGGAGCCCCTGTGATCATGATGGGGAGCAGTCCGCGGGGGGGGGCATCCTGCACCCTGTGGGAGGGGCCTGGGCCTCCCGGCGGGCTCTGTGATTGGTGCCTGCTTCCTGCCCTATGGGGGCCTCCCTGCAGACTCCCTTCCCGAGTGGGCTGGACAGTGACAGGTCCCTTCCCTGGCCGGGGCCTCGGCTCTGCCGCGGGGGCTAAGCTGCAACGGTGGTCCGAGGTGGGTGAGGGTGGAGGCCTGGGCTCAGCCGCTCTGTGTGGCCCTGTGGCTCTGGGCCCTGTGTCACAGTGTCCTCACCTGTGAACCCTGAGTCATGGTGCCCCACCTCTGGACCCAGGCCACGGCCCAGTCCCTACCTTGGTGGTCCTCACGCCCAAGCTGACGGGTCAGGTGTGGGTCACTGCAAGCCTAGTTGTCCCTAGGAACTTTTGTACCGACTTCTTACAAACTTGCTTTTGGAATCAGCCTGGGCAGCGGGCAGTGAGAGATCAAGGCAGTGAGTGGGCTGGGCATGAGACGCCAGCTTGTGTCTACCTTTGTTTCAATTCCCCTTCCTCCCTCTTTCCCTCACTCCCTCCCTTCCTTCCCTCCATGGTCTGCCTTAAGTTTTAGTTTTGATAAAATAGAATTGATTGATTTATTTTGTTGCTTCTGCTCGAGGTCAAACCTAAGAAGCCACTTGTCAAATCCGAGGTCCCGGAGATCAACTCCTCCTCCAGCACCCGAGGGTCTTCAGGTCTCAGCTCCATGCCATCCTTTGGCCCATTTCAGTGGTGTCCGTGGGGGCTGCATCCCTCTGCACCTGGACACCAGGTGTTCCCTGTACTCCCGGGAAGGGTCTTGGCCTGGTGCTGAGAACCACGGACCGTAACCTGGGCCTCGCTCTGGACCCTGCCCTCCCTGGGGCCTCTGTCCACCTTGCAACTGGTCTCACTTTGCTGACTGCCGTAGCCGTGTGCTGAGTTTTGAAGTCAGGGTGTGTGTCCCCAGCCTCGTGCTTTCTCGAAGCTGCCTTTGGCAGTTCTGGGTCCCGAGTTTCCACGTCAGCTTTAAGGTCAGTGCCTCCATTGCAGTTGCCTTGGTTTTAGAAGCGATGTCGGGGTCTCTGGGAACCAGAATGCTGGGTTTTCTTCCTGAAGCCTGTCCTCCCCTTGCCATCATCAGCCCAGAGCCACCTGCCCTCCCCTCTTTCTCTCACACCTGTCACCGCCTGCAGCCAGCATCTCGGCCCCGCCTTGGGCGTAACCTAAGCTTCTCCACCTTCTCCGGGCTCCAGGCCCTCGCTGGCCCATCCTTGGCGCAGCCAGGTGCCTGCACCCTCCGCAGGTGTGGCTTTGCCTCCAGGAACCCTTGGTCGCCATGCTGGCCGTGCTCCGGCCAAGTTCACTGTCCCCGCCAGGTAGGCCTTTCCTGGGGTGCAGGGATCATCTTTCCCTCTGCTCCTCAGTGGGTTTCCAGGCCTCTCTGACCAGCAGCTCAGGCAGTGCCCTCGCCCCTTCCTGAGTCTCCTCCCCGCTCGCTTGCCCTGGAGCTCACAGCAGGCAGGACCCTGTCTCCCTGGGCTGTGCAGGCTTCCTGGGCCTGGGCCCTGTCTTGCTCCTGAGGTGCCCCCAGCTCTGGTGCGCCTCTGACACGGGAGAAGCCCGCACTCACGCACAGTGGACGCAGAGCTCAGCCTGCTGTACCTTCCTGCTCTCCCGGAGGAGACACAGCCTGTCAGAGGTGACCCGCATCTTCCTGTTCCCCCCATCACAGCTTTGCCCTCTTCGGAAAGAGAGGTCAAGCCAGTAGAGGGATGGGGCTTCCGTCTCTCCCAAGACGCAGCTGGGAAGGCCGGCAGGGTGCAAGCACTTTGTGTTTTGGCCCCTTGTGCTGGTCTTGGGAGAGAATGAAGTGGTTTGGAAATTTGAGAAAATGGAATTAAAAAAATTTTTTTTGCAGTACTGCGATTGAGTTTAGAGCCTTTGCATGGAGCTATGTCTCTAGCCTTCATCTCTTTATTATTATTTTCTAAAATGTTGAGACAGGGTCTTGCTAAGTTGCCAGGCTGGGCTTACACTTGCTGCTCTGCCCCCGCCTCCCGGAGGACGGGTATTGCGCCCGCTGGAATTAGCTTCTTGCTAAATATTTGCGCTATCAGGCGTTCATCTTTCTGCGGCTTCTAACCGAAGTGCCAGCTCGGCGTTTAATTAGGTAACCATGCGATACCGCAACCTTTTCTGTGTACGCTGCCTGCTCGCTGTGTCTAGCTTGCAACAGCCCAGAAGCAGAACAAACTTCAGCTGGTTTTTGAGTCTTATTGAACGAGATGTCTCAGACGAAAACGCAGTGTTCAGGACACTGTTGCCCGACTCGCGGCGAACGGACGCATGCGGCTTCAGCAAGGGCTTCCCGCCTCGGCGGCTGCGAGGGTCTCGCTGGGGCGGTGCTGGTCGGCAGGGAGGGTGCTCAGCAGCGCTGGGCCGTGTGCCTCTGTGCTGCCCTGGCCCTGCCTGTCTCTGGGGAGCGGGGTCCACACACAGGCTGCGCTGAGGCACCACACAGCTCGGGGCAGGTTGAGGCGGGGGAGCCGGGGCGTTCCTACTGCACCGCTTCCTCTGCTGTCCCTGTGCCGCCGCCCCTGTGCCCGTGTCTGCGCCGCCCCGGCAGGAAGTGGAGTGCGGCCTCGCTTCCTCAGCTGGCTCTGCCTACGTGCGCTCCGGGCTGGCCTGGGGACGGAGGTCTGGGCCGACTTCTCGTCTGCAGGTGAGGGGCGTGGGTGCGGGGCGCAGTCTGCCAGCAGCATGCAGGAGGGCACCGGCCTGTGCTGTGTCACTGGGGTCTGGTGACACCCAAGCCTCACTTCCTGCAGGGAGGTTTGGAGACAAGATCGCTTCACTCCTTTCCGACCTCCTCCTGCGCGTCCTGGGCCCGGCCAGCCGGCGCTGGCAGGCACGAGGTCGGCGTGGATTCTGCCTTCTCCCTTCCTTCCTCCCTCTCCCTCTTCTTCCCTCCTCTTCCTCTCTCCTTCCATGTTCCCACTTAACATCTCTTTTTAAATTTCTTTGAGCCAAGGACTCCCTAAGCTGCCCAAGCTGGCCTTGCACTTGTGATCCTCATGGCTCAGCCTCCTGAGTAGCTGGGATTACAGATGTGCAGTGCCACACCCAGCAATAATGTCTTAATTTCAAGAAATCGCTTTGAGGAGGGAGGGGGTAAAAAAGGAATTGAGGAGTGTTACGTGCGTGTGCCTACCCCCGCGATGCATGCTATCATAACATACAGCAACGTGTACCAAGAAACGTTATGGACCCGTGTAAAGCATCACTTTGAGATGTGGTTGACGCGAGAAGCTGCGCAGGTTCCACAGCGGGACTCAGTGAGTGTGGAGGTGAGTCCTCCCTGCCACACACGCACCCGCCGCCCCCAGGGTCGCCTCTGCTGTCACCTTTGCTTTTACATGGGACCTGCGGCACGGAGCACAGTCTGGGCTCCGCTGCTGTGTCAGCGTGGTCCCCACACGCCGTGGGTGCTGCAGGCGAGCTTCGGCGCCTGCTCTGGGAGGCTCTCCCCGTCCACGTCCTGTCCAGCTCCCATCCCCTCCCCATCTTCCTTGAGTAAAGTCTGGGTCCACCTTGCCCCCTGTGAGTGGCGTGGGGGTGGTTTCTTTCCTGTGCACATGGACGTCCTTTAGGGAGAAGCTGTCTTTTCCTGTTGTGTGTTCTTGGCCACTCACTGAAGGGTAGTTGACGGGGTGTGTGCCGATTTTGGTTCTGCCTGAGTCTCTCGGTTTTGACCCATGAGTCTCAGACATTTTCGTGTCAGTATCATACTGCCTCGATTGCTATAGCTTCTGATATAATTTGAAATCAAGAAGTATGATGCCTTTAACTTTGGGCTTCTTGCTCAACATGGCTATTTGGAATCTGTTATGGAACCATATGAACTTTAGGATCTTTTTCTGTGAAAAATAGTATTGGAATTTTGATGGAGATCACCTTGAGTAGGGTGGATATTTCGACAATATTAATTCTTCCAGTCCATGAATGTGGGAGA
>NW_004955409.1:593170-599539 GCF_000276665.1 Chinchilla lanigera
TTTTTTTGTCCTGCAACTTTACTGAGTTCATTTATTAGTTCTAAACTTTTTGTAGTCTGTGTGTAAGATCATACCACCAGCAGAGGGAGGTAATTAACTTTTTTATTGGATGCCTTTTTTTCTTTTCTCTGAGTAATTGCTCTGGCTGTGGGGTCTGGGATGGTACTGAAAGGGTTGAGCGTGGCCCTCCTGGCTTCTCTCTGTCCTAGGGGAAAGTTTCCACTTTTTACCATGACGATGATGTTAGCTACGGGTTTGTCGTGTGGGCTTTGAGGCACCTCCCCTCTATGCTTCATTTGTGGAGTTTTTAAAATTTTATTTTATGAGTGGGTGTTGAGCTTCGTCAAAAGCTTTTTGTTGCTCTGTTGAGATGCCTGGTTTCTACCTTCCGTTTCTCAGTGTGGGACATCATGTTTGTTGACGTGTGTGCTGCACCATCGTTATATCCCAGGGATAAATCCCACTCACCATGGTGAATTCTGTGCTGCTGAATTTGTTGGGCCTTTTTGCATCTGTGTCCAGCGGGGATGCTGAGCTGGAATTCTCTTTCTGTGTCCTTGTCCAGCGTAAGGATGCTGCTGACCCTCACAGACGGGTGGGGGCGCCCTGTGCTCGTCAGTTGTTTCGGGAGTGTCCAGGAAGGGTGGGGGCCCGTGCTTCTGTAATACTGGGAGGAGATGGTCTGGGAAGCTCCTCGGCCTGGGGTTCTCTGTGTTGCTGACTGAGTCTTCGCATCACTGTCCGTTCAGGGTTCCTGACTCTTGTGGCGCAATCTGGTTGGTCCCCTTCTCCTCCTGCCCACTCGGCTTCCTCTCAGCTCGCGGCGGCTGGAGCCTTCTCCCTCACTCCAGCCCAGGCTTGCCTTGCGCTCCTCAGAGGTTCCCTTGCAGGCGCAAGGAGTTGGGTCTGAGTTTCGTGTTTGTTCCCCACCTTCGGTTGTGTGGCTGGAGAGCTTAATCCATTTCCATCTAAAGGAAGGGCCGCTTCGCCGGTGCTTTCTGTCTTGGGGCCCCCGCTGCCCACAGGCGCCGGCTCCCCGTCTGCTCCTGCACAGCCTCGGCAGCTGTCGCTTCCACTCATCCGGCTTGGTCCTTGTCGGTCTGTGTCAAAGCGTGCCAGCTCTCCCGTGACAGCAGTGAGGCTCGGGGGGCTGCAGGGCCGGAGTGCGGACTCAGGAGCCTGAGGTCCGAGGCACCTGGATGCCACTGCGAAGCACGTGGCAGAGAGGCTCGGCTGCTCTGCGGACGACCTGCCGCTCCAGAGAACGCACCGTCGCATTTGCTACTTGAGGTGTGGCTGTTGGAGAGGAATGCCTGTGTCACGTAGCTCTTCCGGGGCTGCTAAAGGCACAGGGTCCTGGCTCCTGCGTCCCACACTCCCCTCGCTCTGCCCCTTCACATGGGGTGCAAAGTGCTAACAGGAGCCTTTACTCAGCTCCTGGCAGCTAGAATAAGCCAACTCTGATAGTGCTGGGATTAAATATTCACCATTTGCTGAGCATGGTGGCTCATGCCTGTGATCCCAGCAACTGGGAGGCTGAGGCAGAAAGATCATTGTGAGTCTGAGGCCAACCTGGGTTGCATAGTGAAACCCTGTCTCGAAAAACAAAAAACAAACAAGAACCTGTCAAAAACTACACCCCTGCCCCACCAAATTACTGCATTTCCTTGCTGAATTATTCTCCAAATTCTGGAGACTGAGGAGAGATAACAAAAAGAAATCACAAGTTTTTGTGCTAACGCACCCTTTCCCCTCTTATTTTTTTATTTTTTTGCAGTGCTGAAATTGAGCCCAGAACCTTTGCACTGAGCTACATCCCCAGCACTTTTTAAATTTGTTTAAAATTTGAGATATGGTTTTGCTAAACCTTGGAATTGCCCAGACTTGGTGATTCTCCTGTCTCAGCCTCCCAGAGTGCTGGGATTACAGGCTGTGCCGCCATACCTGGCTCCATTCTTCCCTTCCTGATCCACGTCTGCAGTCTGAGTGGGTGTCAGGTAGGACGAGGAAGCCCACTGGGGGTGTTTTAATTGCCTTGGTCCTCTGGGTGGCACGAGGCTGTAGCTTGGACAGGTTGAGTCTCGGTTAGTTCCTGCTGCCATGCCGTGTGGCCCCCTCCGGGGGTTGGCCATTCTGTCCCCAGTGTCCAGCAGTGGTTGGAAAGCCCAGGAGGCAGCTGTGGGGTGCCGATGCGTCACAGATTAGTGAGCCTCGAGCCGGGCCCTCAGGGTGTTCACAGCCCGCGGGGCGGCCTAGAAATGATCCAGCGGCTGATCCCCGCTGGGCCATGCGGAGGAGCTGTGGAGGGCACTGGGGCCTTGCCAGCTTGCTGACTGCAAGCAGGGGCCCTCACATGCACAGCGGCCTGTCGGTCCCTGGGGCTGGGCTGCACTGGTGTAGCTGCCGGTGCTGGTGTTGGCCGCACGCTGAGCTCCTGGTGGGCGCAGGGCCAGGAGGAGGCAGCGTGGGGGTCTCCACGGGGTCAGGAGCCACGAGAGTTTCCAGGGAGATGTGTCCTGCATGTGCTTGACCACGAGCAAACGGCGCCCTGGGGAGACCCGCCCGAGAGGCCAGGTCTGTGTCCGGTACGCCAAACAAGTAGTTTACCGTAATAGTCCAGACCAGGAATAATGAGCAACTGGACTGGGGAGCGAGGGGCTGCACAGGACTGGGGGCCTGGGCGGCGCGGAGGGAAAAGCACTGTGGACTGAGCCAGCCAGGTGTGGGGAAGAGCAAGGTGGGCGTCCAGCACGCTCCTGGGGGCTTAGAGAGGCCACCGCGTCCCCAGGCACCGCGTCTGGGAAACACAGCACTGACTTAACCCTGGAGGGCCCGGAGAACCCCACGCCTTCCCAGAGGTTTGTCCAGGAAACAAGCGCGGTGCTTCCCTGGCCCAGGAAGAGGTTAAGGGGGCTCCTGGCCATCTGCGCCTGGCGGTGGAGTCACTTGACTGGGTTTCGGGGCCGCATGACCGGCAGCTGAGGCCAGTGAGCCAGATCTGAGTGTCCAGAGGCGCCGGGGCAGCTGCCCTCAAAGGCTCTTTGGGAAGGGCTGAGAGGCCCCCGACTCCTGCAGCTCTCTGTCTACACAGATCCTGAGTGGCCCCGCTGAGGACGCGTAACTGGACGAGGTCAGTTGTTGATGTGTGGGCAGCTCTGCCCCGCAACCCGAAAGCAGCAAGCCGAGCTTCTGCGCTGAGGTATGGCGGTGATTTATCTTTCCTCCCTGGTGTCATGCTTTAAACTGTGCCATTCACCTGAAAATACCGCCGTGCTCCCTGATGCTGTCTGGAGGCTCCTGATGTCGGGTGGGAAAGGGGCGCGTGCGGTGACCCCGAGCGGTGCGGATGCCGAGCCTGCTCCTCCTTTATGCTCTGAGGCTCATAAAGTAGCAGGAGGTTTTAGCCTTGGGTGATGCCTAAGGACCTGAGTGACTCTCAAAAGTTGCTGTCCTCTGAGGGTCTTGTCGTAAAGTTCAAGTCCCCTGGGCTTCATTTCCGAGCGGCTTGCCTATGGCTGTCCTGCGGTGCAGTGCGCCTTGGGTGCGGGGGGAAGGCTGGCTGGGACCTTGTGGGTTCATGGCAGGCAGCGCCTGGGACCTTGTGGGTTCATGGCAGGCAGTACCTGGGGAAGTCCGAAGCTTAGAGGAGCACAGTGGGGCAGGGCGGCGGGGGTGAGGCAGGGCTGGAGGTCGGTCCCTCTCTCTGGGACAAAGCCATCAGGGTCCAGGCCTCTCACGTGGCTCCCGCACACCCTGGGGACATGGCGTCTCCAAAGAGTCTGTGTCCGGTCTCCAGGTCCTGTGGGGACCAAGGCCTGGCCCGCTGGCCTCCTCTCAGCTGGTCACTGGCTCCACATGGGTCACAGCGGAGGCCGAGGAGCTCGGACCTCAGCATGAGAACGCCGGGTGGTGGCAGCCGGGTCAGAGCGGGGCCGACGTCCTTTCAGAGCTCTGCTGCTGGCCATGCTGCTGCAAAGCTGTGAGGACCGGGCCGACGTGGGGTTGTGTCGGGCGACCTGGTGTTGTGTGGTAGTCTCTGCCCTTGTCCTGGAAGCCAGGCAGGTCCCTTGTGGGCGGCCTGCTGGGTTGGGAGTGGACAGGCCTCACACTCCCTTGCTCCAACTGCCCTCGGCAGGCTGAGCTGGGTCCAGGCCGAGCCCTTGCGCCTCCCTTTGCCACGGCCCAGTTGTCAGGCAGGAGCAGCCCCAGGCTCGGCGGTCACCGGGAAGCCTGGGCACTGCGCTCCCTGGGGTCTACGTCTGGGGCGGGGGCTCTGCCTAGACCCTCCTGGGGCGTCACTGGCACACAAAGGGAGCTCGCCACTAGAACCAGCCCCACCCGTTCCAGGAGGCACACTGCCAGGGATCAGGGCCCGGGCTGCTCTTACTGCTCCGTCTTCCTCCCTCCCTCCCTCCTTTCCTTCCTTCTCCTTTCTGTGCCGCTGGGAGTTGAGCCCAGGCCGTTACACTGAGCTGCATTCCCAGCCCTTCTTTATTTTTTATTTTGAGGCAGGGTCTCGCTTAGTGGCTAAGCTGCCCAAGCTGGGCTGGAACTTGCCATCCTCCTGCCTCAGCCTCCCAGAGCGCTGGGTTGACAGGTGTGCCCACCACACCCAGTGTGTTCTTCTCCGTGGGTTGGGCCTTGTTTGCTGGCGGGGCTGAGTGAGTTCATACTGCAAGGGACATGGAGAAGGGCTTGGTGAGTGTTGGCTCCTGGCTCTTGCCTCCCTGGTCATGGCACCATTCAGTCGGTGTCCAAACCAGGATTCTCTGGTCCGTCAGCCTCCTTGTGGTCAGCGTGGTGTTACGCTGACTTCCACCGCGATCCCTCCTGGCCGGATCCGGGCTGTGCCCCCGTCACGGACAGCCGCCTTGACGTCACACCCAGCTGCTGCCGCAGCCCCGCGCGTGCGCCTGCTGGGTCTCGGCTGAGGCCGAGGCCGAGGGAGGCTGTGTTGCAGGAGGCTGGGTGGCTCCTCCCTGGTGGACGCCGATGCCCTGCTGCACCCCGCCCTGCGGGAGGAGGGCAGGCACCCGGCCTCCAGGAGGCCCTCAGCAGCTGCTGCTCACCTGGAGCCCTCCCGGGACCCCATGGGCTGACGCCTGTGCAAACGGGGAGACGCAGAGCAGCGGGGTGCCAGCCGGGGTGCTCGGGCCTCTGCTCCCTGCCACAGCCTCTAGTGCTGCCGCCCAGTCCTGGGGGCCACCGATGTCCACCCCGCTCCCCTCCGCAGGCAGCTGGGCTGCTCTGTGCGCCGTCCATGGGCACCAGCATGGCTCGTGTCTTCACCACAGAACACTGAGATGCAGGAGAGCGCGCCCAGCACCCCGCACATGCTGTCCTTTCTGTCCCCTCGCGTCGGCACCTGCGCCTCTGTGACACGAACCTCCTCACATTGTCCCAACCCCCCCACCATGCGCTGGCGGCCACACTGAGGTTGCTGGCCTCACCTCTGGGTAGCGCTCACCCCGCTGCTGCTCTGTGCCGCTCCTGGTGCACGAGCGGCCCCCGGGCTTGGCCACGCCGTCCCACATCACTGCCCTGACGCCTGCCCCCCTGCTGTGCGAGTGCTGGCGCCTCAGGCCCCTGGTTTGTCCTCTGCACCCTGGCGAGGCTGATGCCCCAGGCCGCTTAGGCCTGCTGAGCTTGGCGCAGGCCGCCCCCAGGCTTCGTCCTCACGAGTGGCCTTCAGCACCCCTCTGCTCAGGGCTTTGCTGTATTTCCACTGCTGTCTCTTGAGCCAAGTTTACTTCCCTCTCAAACACCTGAAAGTCCTGTTGAAGAGCAGCTTCTCCAAGGAGAGGAAGAAGGTCGAAGGGAGGGGAGGGGAGTGGGAAAAAGGCAGCAGCAGGAGCTGTCAAACACAGGCGAACTCCGGACAACGAGTGTGGTCATACGCGTATCTAAAACGCACCGATAAAACAAAAGCCACACACAAACACACGCAGCAGAGTCACACTAAGCACTTCGGAGAGCTCCCCAGGTGCTGCAGACCGGGAGGACAGAGGACGGAGGGGCACGGCTGCGGAGGGCGCTCCTGGGCCCAGGCCAGGCTGCTGACCGAGCTGGCTGACCTGTCCCGTCCACTTTCTTGGCATTCAGGGCTCCTGTCTGTATCACATAGAAGCTCGAGATAGTGGCTTCTTCTGCACAAAGCTCCTTTTCCTTCCGGGTCAAGCGGCACCCTCTTGGTTCCCCTACTTCCCTAGCGGAGCTCTGGCGGCTGCAGATTTGGGGGTCATGTTCAGGCTACTGACACACAGGGGCCAGTCTTTTAAGTGGGCCCCAAATAACCAGCTAGTTTAGAAATTCATTGGGAACTTCGTAGCTTAAAGATATGATTTTTTTTTTTTTTTTTTTTTTTTTTTT
>NW_004955409.1:599689-622003 GCF_000276665.1 Chinchilla lanigera
CTGGGATTACAGGTGTGCACCTCCATGACTGGCTTAAAGATGTGATTTTGACACACAGCTGTCTCCTCTAACAGTATTGACTCACCAAATACACAAAGATTTTTATCTCCCTGGGGTGCCAGCCAGTTCTCTTACCCAATGATTCCTATGGGTTATAATGGGGGCTCAAAGCCTAGGACCTAAAGGCAAATGTAGTACTGAAGAAAATTCCAAAGGTAGCTCTGAAGTCTTGATGTTCTCTGTGGGGGAAGGCATATTTTTAGTTGAAAATTTTCTATAATAGTTACTTCTAGCCGAGTGTGCAGCGTATATATCACAATCCCAGCACTTTGGGAGGCTGAGGCAGGAGGATCACGAGTTCAAGCCCACCTTGGGCAACTTAGTGAGAACCCATCTCAAAATAAAAAAAGGGCTGGAGATGTAGCTCAGTGTGAAGGCTCTGGGTTCAATCACCAGTACTGGAAAAAAATTACTTCTGCTTCTAAGTGACTATATCTCAAACACCACCCCCCAATATAAGTAACCTATATAAATATATAAGTATAAATATAAATATAGTATGGTACATTTTTTTTTTTTTGAGATGGGGTCTTCCTATGTAGTTCAGGCTGGCTTTGAACCTGCTATGTAGTAAAGTGATCCTCCTGCCTCAGCCTCATAATGTAGTACATTTGAAGCTTGGTCTGAGGTAAGATTACTTCAAGTACCTGGCACTTACCAGGCATCTCATTTCTTGTTATTTAAACGCTGATATTCTCCACCTCCCCCATGGACATGGACAAGGAGAAATAGAGTGACTTGAAACATGAGGAAGAAACTAGACAAGGAAAGTAAACATCAAAGGCAGAAGAAGTGTAAAACCTGGCCAATCACAGATTACAGGAGAAGAATCACATCTCAGTGGGTGCAGAAGTGGAGTGTGGCAAAGCCGGCATCGCTCGTGGTGCTTGTTCCTGCCGACCTGGGCACGTGCTCGCGCTCCCCGAGCCCAGCCGCACCGTCCTCCCGGCGAAGCGGAGGAAGGAGGGGGCTGTCGGGGCTCCGAGCGCTGACTCGGTCAGCATCTCCTGAGCCTGAGGTTCCGGCAGCACCAGGAGAGGGACACGCGCGGGCTGGGAGAACAGCGACACGGGACGGAGGTCGGCCGCAGACAGTGCCGAGCGGGTGGGTGGTGCAGCCGCATGTCCTGGCCTGAGGCCACTGCCCGCCCTGCTTCTCGGCCGCAGGGACGTCGCGGTGCTGGGCAGGACTGCTTCCGTGCTGGGGACAGAAACAGCCCCGGCAGACGCCGCCTCCGCACAGGGTCAGGAGGAGACCACCGAGTGGGCTGGCCGCCGACACCCAGGGAGCAGAAGGCGTGGGCCCGGTGCTCCGGTCCCGGGGTGCGAAAGACTCGCGTGCAAGGCAGTGATTTCAGGAGAGCAATGCGGAACACTACCTTTATCACTTTAAATAGGAAGAGTCTCTTCTCTTTCTTCGAAACTAATTATAAACATTGGTAGATGAGCGCTTTCAGACCGAGAGCCCGGGACGGGGCCCTGCTCGGCAGAGCTGGCGGGAAGCGGAGGCAGAGCAAGTCCGGGAGCTGCCTGCGGCACACGGCGGAGCGCCTGCGGGAGGACGCGGCCCTGTCTGCCCAGACGGAGGCCCAGGCCGCATGCGCGCGTGCTGAGCGCGGCCGGCGCCGCAGGGCGAGGGCAGTGCGTGCCCAAGGCGGGTCTCCCCTTCCCGCGCCCGCACAGGCCCGCGCCTTGCCGGGACCCCAGCCCTCTCCCCGAGGGCAGCAGCCCGGCCGCGCAGCCCTGCGCTGAGTCTGATCTTGCACACTCATTGCCCGCAGCTGCACAGGCCCCAGGGCCACCTCACGGTGCGCACAGGACACGCGCGCGCACGTCTCCGGGGCTGTTCTCAGCCCGCGCAGGCCTGTGTCCCGCCCTAGCAGTGCTGTTCACGTCTCCGGGGCTGTTCTCGGCCCGCGCAGGCCTGTGTCCCGCCCTAGCAGTGCTGTTCACGTCTCCGGGGCTGTTCTCGGGCCCCGCAGGCCTGTGTCCCGCCCTAGCAGTGCTGCTCACACAGCACCCGCGCAGAGGTGGAAGTGAGCCGCGCTCTGGAAAGCCACAGCCTTGAGTAACAGCAGGCTTGGCAGCTTCCTGACGGCCTGGGCTCCTGAGGCGGGTGCGTGCAGGGAGGGTCACCCTCAGGGTCACCCACTCGGCCAGTGCTGACGGGGGAGGGGCCGAAGGCTGGGGCCTGAGGAGGAAGTGGCCGCGCAGAGCCCGGAGTCCTGACCCCTGAGGGCCCCATGCATCCGTCTGAGGACCCAGGGTGTCCCTGCGTTCACGCCAACCCACGCTGTCTCCTGACCCCTTCACCGCTGGCCACCGGGCCTGGCCAAGGGAGCGGGGTGGGGCTGCAGGGTCTCCGAGACTCCGGAGCCTGGGTCATCCTCTCCCCCAGAGTCCCGCACCCCAGGCAGGCTGTTGTGTGGAGACGCTGCCTGGCCTGGCCACCTCGGCTGCATTCCCCACTGCGGCCTGCTGTCTCGGAGTCACTCTCTTGGGTCCCTTCCCACTCCCGGGGTGTGCAGTGCCGGGACAGCTGTCGCCACCGCCCAAGGACAGACGTCCTCACAGCGACTCAGCTGACCGCCACCAGGCACCCGGGGCTGTGCAGGGAAAGAGCCCTGAGGCTGAAGCCGCTTCCTCCCTGAGCCCGCAGGCTGGCGAGCGCTGGACAGCGGGGCAGGTGGTGCCTGCCTCTGGGCCCCAGCTGCCCCGGCCCTGCCTGAGTGTATGGCCCGGTGCCGCTGTGCCAGCCCCAGCTGTGCGCCAGTGTGTGCGGCCGAGCGGACTCCAGCTCACACTGCGCCGGGCTTTGCAGGGATCTATTTGGGCTCTTGCTGGGTGCTCTTGAAACGGGCTGGGTAAATGCACCCAGTCGGGGAGACGCAAGATGCGGCCCCAGAATCGACACAGGAAGTAAGTGACAGAGTTGCGGCCCGCACCCTGGGCCCGTCTCTCAGTGCTGCCCCCACTGGGGGCCTGCGAGCTCTGTGGACTCTGCTCCCGGTGATAACACCGAGGCCTTTGCTGTACATGACTCATCTTGCTTTCTCCCAGATTACAGCGACTTGGTGCAGCCAGCATGGGTCCCTGCCAGCTGTCCCCAGCTGGGGACGCGATACTGGAGGCGTAGTGGCTGCTTATCAAATGCGGTGGTGTCCCCAGCAAATATAGTTTAATTGACCACCCTGTGCAGCTATCACGGATCCCAGGACCCATCGCAGTCACTTCTGAGTGGGATCAGCAGGGAGCAGAGGGGAGCAGAGGAAGGAAGGAGCTGTCAGGGCACCGAGTGCTGATAGGGTTAGCATCCAAAGACAGCTGGCCATGGTCAGCACAGTGCGGTGGCAGTGGACAAGCAATGCCCAGGACAACAGCGCTCAGGAGATGAGCAGCTTTGCAAGGAGATGGGCGCTCCGTGAGGGGCGGAGCACTTAGGGCTGGTGGAAGACACGCATAGCAAAGCACCGTGCTCCAGGGCGACGTCAGCTAAGGGACTCCTAGAGCACGAGGCTCATGACAGGGTACAGGGGCTGGAGGCCGAGGCGCACCTGCGACCTGAGCACCTGTGAGTTCCTGGGCCAGGGAGAGTGCGGACAGGCAGGGCTGTTTCCTCCAAAACTGCTTCCCTCGACTCCTCCATGGGCAACCAGCGGCCACAGGTGAGGGGACACAGGACACCGACACAGCACCTGGTGACACCTGGCCCCCCACCACACTCACACTCTTACGTCTTCTCAGAGCCTGTGACATACTCAGAGGCTGCTGCACCTGACAACTGAATTATGTTTCCAGATTTGCCCCTTCCCGAGAGCCAAGGAAGTCCACTGACCGATCCACCGGCCAGGATTGGCCTGGAAGGTCGTGCTGCTTCATCGCTATGCATGGCCTGCTGGGAAGTTCGTAAACATTTCACCTCCGAGTGAGATAGAACCGTGCCACTGTAACCCACATACGGACCCCAGCTCCACAGCACAGACCCACACACCTCCTCTATGCGCTTGTTTTCAACAAAGAATTTTTCAGTGAGAAGATCAGGACTGTAGTATCTGTTCCTCCTTGCATCAGGAATGCTCAGTCTTAAGAGCTAAATGCATGTGTATCTGAGCTGCTTAGGGACACCTGGCCCTGTCTTTGCGGCTCACCCTGGGACCCCAGTGCTTACACAGTGATGGTTCCATGTGAAACCCCCTGGCAGGGCTGTCGCCTGGGCCCATGGGCTCTGTGGATAAATGCAGTACAGAAATGTCCTCTGAGGTCATAGAAAACACCAGGTGAGTGGAGGTGACTTTAAGCACTGAAGAAGATTGTACTTCTTTATGCAATTTGCATTGCAACGTAGGATAAAGTGGCTGCTCATGAGCACAGAACACCCTATCAGGTGTCTTAGGTTTGCTGTCTCAGCACATCACTGTCTTCTTCAACGCCTGTCTTTTGTTTTTTTGTTTTGTTTTGTTTTTTTCCGGTACCGGGAATTGAACTCACAACATCGCTCTTGCCAGGCAGGCGCTGTGCCACTGAGCTAAATCCCCAGCCCGCGGTCTTGAATTTTGAACATTCTACTCATCTGAGATTCAAATTCATTGGAACTTGTAGCCCCCTTTCCTTTCTTTCCTCCTTTGGGTGGAACCCTAGAGATACAAGGTGATCTCTGTACTGTGGAGCTACATTTGTAGCCCCCTTTTTAGAAATTTTACTTTAGATAGGGTCTCACTAAGTTATCCAGTTTAGTCTCTAACTTGTGCTCCTCCTGCCTCAGCCTCCTGAGTAGCGGGCCTTTCGGGCATGCACCACCACACCTGGTTTGTCACCACTCCTGATGGCCCCAGAGTGTCCCTTTAGATGAAGGACAGGATCGCTGATGCAGTGGTCACCAACATCTTCCTAAAGGGACTGTTCCCAACGCTCCCGCAAGGGCACAGGCTTAGTGTCCTAGGGTGGTGCTGCACTTGGTCTTCTCCTAGGACTGTGTGGCCCCGGGCTCTCGGTTCTTCCTTCCCCTCGAGTGACCTGAGGACAGTGTCCTTGTCCTGCTCAGGTCTCGGCAGCTGGGTGGGTGTGCTCCGAGTCTGTGCGCGATCCCGTGGCCTGAGCAGAGCCCAGGAGGCGGGGGCGTTGGTCTGGCACCAGCTAGCTGCAGGAGGTGTCTGAGGCCGAGGCCTCGTTTGTTTTCACTGTTCTGGGCAGGGGCGCCGGACGAGATTCTGTCGGAGAAGCGGTGGGTTTGGGGTCAGCTGGCCTGGAGGAGTTCCAGGCAAAGAAAGGTGGGCGCGGTGGCAGGTGTGGGCGGCTCGAGCTGCAGGGTGTCCGGCAGGTTTGGGGGCAGCGGTCCGCTCTCCCAGAGCCCACCTGCTGAGCACAGCGCACCAGAGCGCTCATAGCCACCAGTGAGCTCACTCCCAAGCCCAGAGCCCCACAACATCTTTGAGTCAACGAGGCAAGAGAGGGAGCCCTCCCACGCCTGCTGTCCCCACACCACAGCTGTGCCCCTGCTGTGACCCTGGGGAACACAGCCCCAAGGAGCCGAGGCTGTGCTCTCCCGACCCCCTCAGGGGGTCCAAGGCTGCGCAGAGGACGGCTCACGGTGAGGGCGTCTGTAGGCGCCAGAATGCTTGGAAACGCACATTTAACTCAACAGCTCTTGAGGTTATTTTTCCTCTGAAAAAATTATGTTGAATCCCACCATTGGTTACAGTTGGTCTCCTTACACGTTTACAGGGCAGACAGCCCCTGTGGCAGGTGTATCGGGTTAAGAGACTCCCGGTGACTTCAGCATGTGGCCCTAACCCACGGTCAGTATCTGCTGCCCCACGGCCCTGTGCACTGGCGCTGGCCTCTCTGGGTGCTCAGTAAACGCCGCTGCCCAGGGGACAGGGAGGGCCTGGGGCTTGGTGGAGACCTGCAGGGGGCACAGGGCCTTTCCCGAAGCTGACCTGGAGGCGAGAACCTCCACGTGTCTCCGCTGCGTCTCCTCTTGGAGTCAGGAGAGGGCTCGAGGAGGCGCTGCGGGTGGAGAGAAGAGCTCCGTCCTTTTTGGACTCGCTATCCTCGCCAATGGCTGCTCCTGGGCACAGGAGGGGCTCGGGTGGCCACAGACCCTGGCCGCATGCGAGGCCATGCCATTGGCCACACAGCGGACCACACAGCTGCGGTGTGAGGGACACAGCTCCCAAACCAGAGCAGTGCAGTGGAGGTTTCCAGCTCAGAAGAAGGACAAGGGACACAAGTACTGTGTGTCGGCAGAGGACAGGGCTCGGACCCGGCCCATCTCTCGTGGTGATTTCAGGCCACACATTTGCCTGTCTGCGTTTCAGCTGCTTCTGGAACAAGGCACTGGGCAGGTGAACAGCTTGGAGCCCACAGAATCTGCAGAGGAGGCTCCATGTCCTTCAGGGACCCAGGGGAGATGAGGGGATGCACCCCACTGAGCCTCTTCCGAGTTTCCTGCAGGTTTAGGTCTTGTGTAAGGATAGATTTTAAAGTTATGGAATGTAGGATCCTAACAGCCGCACTGCTGAGAGCAGCCTTCACTGAAAACTTTTCACGGAGCTGACAATGTGCCAGCAGCTGGAAGCAGCCCGGGGAGGGAGGTGAGGGATGTTGTTACCCCCCTTACCTGTGAAAGAGCGCGCAGTAAAGAACTGGGACCTGCACAAAGCGGAAGAGCTGGGATTTGAGCTCAAGCCCGCGTGTCACTGCTCGTGTGGTGGATGGCTGGTAGGAACATGGCCTTCTCCTCAGGGGCAATGCACAGATGGGGTGCTGCAGGCCTGGCACTATTCGTGACGTGTCGTAGTCGCTCAGGCAGTGCTATGCCCTCCCCTCCTTAACTCTTTACACTAGATGTGGGCACTAGAGGAAAGTTTTCTCTTTCAAAAACTGGCTGTTCTGTCTAGAGTAATTTTAGAATTGTTCGGCCCAGTGATAGGGGATCCAAGACCAGAGACTATGACTGACTTTACCCTGAAGCTTCATGGAGAATTTGGGCGCATGCGTGCTTGTGTTTGTGTGGCAGAGAGCTCCCCATTTTTGTTTTTTTTTTGGTTTTGTTTTTTCTGGTACCAGGAATCGAACTCACGACCTTGTGCTTGCCAGGCAGGCGCTGTGCCGCTGAGCTAAATCCCCAGCCCCTGCGTTTTTCTTAACCCCTGAAGAAAATGACAGTGATTTCCACCTGCTGACCGGCCCCATCACCCCAGCAGCCTGCAGAAGCAGCGACCCGGTCCCACTGCAGGGCTGGGAGAGGCAGAGGCAGCTGTGGGATATTCTGTGAGGAGGGGACAGGTGTGAGCTGAATGGGAGCATCACCTCAGGTCCCAAATCCGGGCACTCCTCTTCAGAGGAGGCTTGGAGGACGTTTCCTCGGCCTCTGCTTCCCTGAGGCGGCAGAGTCTGGACGTTTGTGTGGCCTTAGCTTCCAGCACTCTTAACGCCTCCTCCAGTTCTTGTCACGTTTAGTCTCAGGGTGGAGTGCTTCCTCACAGCTTTCGGAAGGAGGTGTCCTGCCTGCCTGCAACCTGTGGACGCTGAGATATAACGCAACTTCCTGTGGCCAGGCACCTTCTGACTTTGTGTGTACACTGACACGATATACTGGGCAGTACTCCAAAGTGACTCTGCTGTGTCACCCCTGGTGCATTCTCGATCTTGCTAGGAGATGCTAACAATGGTTCGCATGCAGCTGCATCTCTACTGATGCCTGACGGTGAGAGCAATGCAACTGCCGGGTGTCAAGAGTGGGAAAGGTAGTACAGGCCGATTGTAGATTGTAGCTGGGCCTGGGGGCGCTTGCCTGTCCTCCCAGTGCCCTGGAAGGCTGAGGCAGGAGGAATGCAAGTTTACGTCCAGCAACTTAGTGACTTGGTTTCAAAATAAAAAATACAAAAAGGGCTGGGATGTGGCTCTATGCAGAAGCCCTGGGTTCAACCTCCAGTTCAAAATAAAAAAGATGTGTACCTCTTGAAAATAGCCCAAATGCCCATCAGCTGGTGCATGGATAAAGATGTGTTTTTTTATGCAATGGAGTCCTACTCTTCCATAAAGAAGGATAAGCTTGAGACATTCCTAGGTAAATGGATGCACCTTGAGAATATATTCTTAAATGAAATAAATCAGTCACATGTGTGTAAATACTGAACTGTTTCTCTGGTGTGAGAAACTGAAAGCATAAATAAGGACCAAAATGTATGATAGATATTGGGACAGAGGAAGAAAATGTTCAAACGGGGAGGGGAAACAGGGAGGGGGAGGGGGAGAGGAAAGAAGGAAAAAGCAAAAAAATTAGAAAAGAAGAAAAAAATGGAAACAAAGTTTTTGTAAATGGGGAGGCGAGGAGGGGTTGAAGAAAAAGGAATCAACTTATATCATCTACAGGTGCAGATTCTCTATGACGAGTGTGATCGTTATGTAGATCTAAAATGTACCAACAAAATCTGATTGGAAAAGAAGAAAGTGGCAGGAACGATGGGATAAGTATATTTGAAGCAAGGGGGAATGTTTTGGGGGGGACTCATGGCAATGTGTCTTTACTGTAATACGTTTTTTAACATAAAAAGATGTGCCCCAATTTTAAAGAATTTAAAATTAGAGGACACATGCATGTAATAATTAATGAAATGTGGATAAAGAAAATGTGATATACACACAGTGGAATACTATTCACCCATCAAAAGGAGGAAGTCCTGCCATCGGTGACAGCGTGGGCGGCACGGGAGGTGGTCGTGCTCAGCTGGGCACGGAGGGACAGCACTGCCTGACTGACCGCGGCCGAGGCCCGAGGCCGAAGCCCGAGGAGAGCAGGTGTGTGGCTGCCGGCTGGGGCCAGGCCGACTGAGCCAGGAGGGGAGACACCTGTGTCGGCGCCTCCTGAAGGAAGCTGGCGTCCTCAGCCTCACGGGGCGCTCTGCGTGCTCTCCACGTGGCCAGGGTTCCGGAAGCCTGCATTTGCCGGCGGGGTGGTGGTGAGGGCCTGGCGCTCAGTGCTTGAGGTAAACGGTCACGTGTCCCCACCCCGGCTTCCCCCACCCCGGCTGTCCCCGCCTCGATCCTCTCCCCCGGCTGCAGGTCCTCCCCGTGTAGAGTTGGGCCGCTCGCAGAGCTCTGGTTAAGGTGTCCCCATCGCCAACTGTAGTTGGCTGGTGCCAGTGGGAAGCGCTGAGCTGCTGGCTTTGGTCGTTTACACTTCGCGTGGTGAGCTGCTGGGACATCTGAATGCAGCTCTGGATGGTTCCGACAGGTTTGAGCCGGTTTCCCCTGGTATGGATGCCTTGAATGAGGCCCCAGCAGTCTCACTGCATGAGAGCACGAGTGGCTTAGGTGGAGGTGGATCTGATTACTGGTACCAGCTGGGTCAGTAGAACACGCTGACCCACTTGGACCCCCAAGAGCCCACCGTGTGGGTCACTGTCGTCTGGCGTCTGAAGCCAGATTAAAGCAATCAAAACGGGACTCTACAAGTTTTGGTTAGATTCATCTGTTTTGGGCCAAAGTGGTTTTATATCAGTCAGAAGTTCTTTTGTAGTTTTATGATTTAACTGGTTTTTTTGAAACAAAGTCTCACTATGTAGCCAGGCTGGCCTTGAACTTGTGGCAATCCTCCCGCCTCAGCCTCCCGAGTGCTGGGATTACAGGCATGTACCACCACCCTTGGCTGGTTAGTTCAGTTCCTTAAGCATCACAGCCATGGTCTGGGTGCAGGGTGAATGGGAGATGGGGAGGAAGTTGGTGGCCCCTGGGAGAGGCGACCGGCCTGGTGTGGACAGCTGGGCATGTCCGCTCTGTTGGTGGTAACAGAGGGCCAGGTCTTAGCATTGGAGATGGGGAGGAGCTGCCTTCCTGGGGATACTTCGAGTCCAGGGGGACCAGTGTTTTGGGTTTGCACCTCTTTAGAATAGAAAAGCACAGCACTGGACACACCTGTGGTGACCGACTGTCGGCTGGAGAGGTTTGGTCTTCTTGGAGGTGGACTCTGGCCTGGGTCACTGAGGAAGGAAGGGCTGGATTCAAAGCAGGCAGCAGGCTGAGACCGGAGCTGGGAATTGTGGTCTGGGCATTGACTTGGATCCGGCGGATCCATTATTCCGGAGAAGCCTGCAGAATGAATACTGTGAGCCAGTAGTAACAGTTCACAAGGAAGCTCGCGTCATATCTTCCTTGTGGAGTGGCAGCGTCTTTGAAGGACCTGTAGTCAGGGGTGGAAGTGAGTACGATAACGAACCTGGTGGGATGGCTGGGGGCGACACCTGGCCTCAGGAGCCTTTGGGAAGGAGCCAGCTTGGAGCCACTGAGCCCGGGCCCCCACAGCTTCCTGACTGGCTCCTTCCTCAGCTTCTCGGCAGTTTCTGCAGAAAACAGAGACCACGATTTGTTTTTTTTTTTGGTTTTTCTCCAGTACTGGGAACTGAACTCACGGCCTTGCGCTTGCCAGGCAAGCTCTTTGCCGCTGAGCTAAATCCCCAGCCCCAGAGACCACGATTTGTGCCGTGTCTTGTTCTCAGCTTGGGTTTTGTTTCGAGGCTCTGTGAGGGCAGCCTGGAGTGTGTCGCTGGTTCTGGGAGCATCTCACCGAACAGTTGGGTCCCGTGGCAGCGCACCCGACCCTCCTCAGAGCCCCATTGTGGCTGCCTGGCTGCTCGCGAGCTGCCACCTTGTGGGAACTGTTTTCCGGGGCTGAGTGTGCTTTCGCTTGTGTCTTGCAGGTGAACACTAAGCTCTTCATCATGTCTGATGGAGACTATGATTACCTCATCAAGTTCCTAGCTCTGGGCGACTCCGGAGTAGGGAAGACCAGTGTTCTCTACCAGTACACAGATGGTAAATTTAATTCCAAATTTATCACCACGGTGGGCATTGATTTCAGGGAAAAGAGAGTGGTAAGTTCCAAAACCTTCCTTACACATACGGCATCCCGCCAGCGCGCTGTGTGTCGCTGTGTGTCAGGACGGGGTGGGCGAGCCGCAGCCCCGCGGTGTCGGTCAGACACGCAGAGCCCGAGTTGTCCCCAGCTCGCCCGCCCCGTCTGCCCGCTGAGCCCACGCAGCTGCTCGTCCATCTCTGTCGCACGTGTGCCGATCCGTCTCTCTCTCCGCACGCCTGTGGGCCGTCTCCTCCTCCTTGGCCTGCCGCAAGAAACCAGGCCTGTGAGCCCGGCTACTCAGAAGAGCAAGGCAGGAGGTTCAAAACTTTGAGGGCAGGCTGGGCAATTTAAGCAAGACCTTGGCTCAAAAGAATACTTACAAAGGCCTGGGCTGTGCTCTGTGGTACAGCGCTTGGTTAGCATGTGTGGAACCTGGGTCCGATCTCAGAATCTAGCAACAAAGCCAGAAAAACAAAAGTAAGCTAAACTAAAGAGCAGCAGAAGGACAGAGATTAGAGTGGAAATAAATGCTCTTTTCTTGAAAAGTCAGCTAAATTTCTAAGGAAGGAAAGGGCAACTCTGCCAACCTTACATAAAGAAATGATGATGAAGAAATACTGTAAAACTGCATGTAGCACATTTTGTAATGTACAAGAGGTGGAGAAATTCCTAGGCACGTATGACTGAAACGGACTCCAGAAGAAATAGATCTCAGTAGACCTATGAGCCATCAGCAGACGGAGGAGGCGTCCAGCCACTTCCCACAGAGGGAACTAAGGCAGTCCCGCACCACGGCTTCGGGGAGACGGACCAGTCTGAGGAGAAGTTTAACAGCAGTGTAAAATGAGCACCTGGAAGCCACAAAACATCATTGAAAAGATTTCCAAAGGTGGAGATAAGCGGCCTGCGTCGGAAGGAAGGCTCCTCTCAGCAGCGTGTCTTCCTCCGACACCCAGAACCCCGCGGCGCCGTGCTGCAGGCAGCTTGCCCTCAGCTCTGTGCGGCCTGCGGGTGACCGGCCCTGTCCTGAGGACACGCTCAGGGGAAGCGCATGGACGCCCGACTTAGAGCCTCAGAAGTTGTCAGTCTGGCCCTGTATCCACTC
Organism: Chinchilla lanigera; assembly: GCF_000276665.1. Classification (NCBI taxonomy): domain Eukaryota; kingdom Metazoa; phylum Chordata; class Mammalia; order Rodentia; family Chinchillidae; genus Chinchilla; species Chinchilla lanigera. The sequence continues at coordinate 611,712 of NW_004955409.1, forward strand.
ACTTAGGGCTCGAGGGAGGCGATGTTTTTTTTTTTTAACTATATTTTTAAATTTTCTCTAGTTCTTTCTGGATAGTAATATTATCATCTTAATTTTTAATAATATAGTTTCAAAAAAATTCTAGTACACACACACATATACACAGAGGTTTTTTTCGGACCAGGAACAGAACTCAGGACCTTGCACTCGCTAGGCACACGCTATGCCTCTGAGCCATCTCCTTGGCCCCTAGTTGGTGGTTTTTGAGACAGGATCTCACTGTGTGCCCAGGCTGGCCTCGAACTCACAGCGACTGGGCATGCTAGGGTTACAGGCATGTGCCACCACACCCAGCCAATCTAGTTTTTATTAAGTGTCTTAATTTCAGTACGGACAAAGCTTTGGTCTTATGAAATCTCATGTCCCCTGCTCTGGGTATCACTGATCTGAAAATGCCACCTTCACACATACACAACTCTTGGATCATCAGAGTCTCATACAGTTTTTATTTATTTTCTGAGACAGGGTCTCGTTCTGTACCCAAGGATGGTCTGGAACTCAATGATCCTCCCTCCTCCTGCCTCAGCCTCCTGAGTGCTGGGATCACAGGCGTGAGCCCCCATGCCCGGCCACACCTATCTTTTTAAAGGGTGGAGATACAAAGAGTATGCTGTGCGGGCTTGCACTTTGCTTGGATCGTTGCCCCCCACCTGTGCCCCAGCTCCCTCTCCAGCACTGTCTTCAGTGTTTCCTATAGGGCAGCTCTGCCCACGAGCAGCGTTTGTCTCCTTTGTTTGAAAACATCTTAATGTCTCCTTCAATTTTAGAGTATAGCGAGGAAGGGTGCAGAATTCTTGCACAATAATCTTTTGTTTTTTAAGCACTTTAAAAATCTGAAAATAATAAAAAATCATCTCTTTCTCCCCTTTTCTTTCCTAGGGCTTTGATTATCCATTTGCTGGTCTTTTAAGGGATATTTCCCCCTTGTGATGCTCCTCCTTTCTCTGGTTTGCTGTTTCTTAAACAGGGTGATTTCAGGGGTCTATGTTCACCCATGCCTGCCTTTCTTCTCTGTTCCTGTTTTTTTTTTTAACCAGGAATCCAACTCAGGACCTTGCACTTGCCAGGCAGGCCCTTGCGCTGCTGAGCTGTATTCCCGGCCCTCCTCTGGTCCAGTTCTCAGCTGAGCCCCTCAGGGGACTTTGCACTTCAGAAACTGATCGTTAGCACACAGAATTTCCTTTTTTCTTTTTGAGGCAGGGTCTTGCTATGCAGTTCAGGCTGGCCTTGAGCGCACTTTGTAGCCCAGGCTGGCTTTGAACTTGCAACGATCCCCCTGCTTCAGCCTCCTGAGTGCTGGGATTACAGGGGTGCGCCACCACGCCTGGCAGCACGCAGAATTTGTCTCTCTTTTCTTCCTTTCTTTCTTTCTCTTTCTTTCTTTGCCCACCTTCCTTCCCTCCCTCCCTCCCTCCCTCCCTCCTTCCTTCCTTCCTGAATCGTGGATGTTAACCCAGGTTCTTCACCCTTCATACTGGGCTGTGCCCTCAGCCCTGTTTATTTTGAGAAGGGTCTCACCTAAGTTGCCCAGGCTTGGCTTGACCCTGTGACCCCGACTCAGTCTCCCAGAGTGCTGGGTAACAGGCTGTCCCAATGAGTCCAACTTCTATTTACTTCTATTTTTAAATGTCATCTTGTTGTTAGTAAGTCACTGCTATCATACTGTTTTTCATTCTTCGGGTATTGTAGTTCTCTGAATGCACTTGGACTTGCTGATTTAAAGTCTTTGTCTTTGACCAGTTGCTGTTGCTTGCTTTTCCATGTGTGTGAGGCGTTTCCTCCTCCCTTGGTGTCTTCTAAGTTTCCCCCACTCGGTAGAGCTTCAAGGGCAGTCGGACGTGAGAGCTCACAGCGCCCCTCTCTGGATGGTCCTGGGTGCGTGTAGGGCCCTTCAGATGAATGACTTTTAGGAATATTTGGGAGCAGTAAAGCTCCTGAGCACAGTGCCTGTCCCTTTCTACTTTTTTTTTTTTTTTTTTTTTTAACACTTTCTTTGGGTTGACTTCATCAGCCCCACTGGGGTCCTTCTCCTGGGAGGTGCTGGTCCTGATAACAAGTGTCCAGGGTCAGGGCTGTCCTCATCCCATGGAGACCTGGGGGCTTTCCAGCTGGCTCTGCCTCTACTCTACACTGGCTGCCAGGCTACCAGGGTCAAGGGTCTGCTGGCTTTTACAGGTGCTTTGGACCCAGGGTGGGGTTGGACCCAGGAAGGGCAAGTGAAAACTCTGAGGCCATTTTCCTTGAAGCCAGGCGCCTGGGAAAGCTGAAGGCTCTGGTGAATTCCACAGTTCTGTCCAAGTTGACTCTGACCATTTTTGCCAGTGTCTTCATCACTATTTCGTGGAAAAGGTTTTTGGATGAGATTGGGCGTGTTTGGGGTGGTATGGCTGTAGACGGAAAAGGTTTTTGGAACTCCTTTCCTGCGGTTCCAAAAGTGAATAACATGGTTTTAAAGGTGCCCTTTAAGGACGAGACAGGAAAGCCCGGAAGGCAGAATTTCCTGAAGCTAGTGACCAGGGGCGCTGGGGGAGGCCAGCTGTTTTTTACGTAACTTAACGTTATTTCCATTTTGCAGCATGTTTGTAAGGCACATAATGCACGCACCTTTCACACAGCTGTCGTGTTATCTGTCGTGTTGTCCAAGTGTCACTACCTGACTACATGCGAGTGTGGCCATGCTCGGGGCCTCTGCTGGTCACAGAGGAGGGGCTGGTGACTCTGAATGTTTCCTCTCCGCTCTGCTGTCCTAGGTGTACCGAGCCAGCCGGCCAGATGGAGCCGTGGGCCGGGGCCAGAGGATCCACCTGCAGCTGTGGGACACAGCCGGCCAGGAGAGGTGCGTGGCGTGGGGTGGGGTGGGAGGAGCCATGGCGTCCCCTGAGGGGATGGGGCTTCCTTCTGTAAGGTCCGTAGGGCCTTCTCATGCGCTCTCCCTGTGGCTTGCTGTCTGCTGGCCTGCAGGACCCACCGAGCAGGCTTGTACTGTCCTCTGCACTGCAGCCCAGAGCTCTGCTGCAAGCGGGTCGTGCGGTCAGAGGTCCCGGGCCCAGACTGTTGAAGCCTCGGCCTCGGCCTCAGCTTGCTCTCAGCCTTCCCCAGAGGCAGCACGCAAGGGTCTGGTTTCCACCTTTGTTATGGAGACTGTGAATCTGTAGGGAGCAGTGTGGTCCCCGGACCGGGCTGTTCTGTGCATGCCCGTCCCTGCCCGCCCTCTCCCAGTACTTGAAGCAAATTCCGAGTATCCTGTTCTTTCATTTATAACTATGTGGGGGTCTTTCTTTAAAAGATAAAGGCTCTTGCCGTATGTGGTGGCTCATGCTTGTAATCCTAGCACTGGGGAGGCTGAGGCAGGAAGATCGTTGTGAGTTCGAGACCAGCCTGGGCTACAAAGTGAGCTCCAGGCCAGCCTGAACTGCATAGCGAGATCCTGTCTCAAAAAGACAAACAAAAAGGGCTCTTTATTAAAATACTGGTTAAAATAGTTGAGAAAACCTGAAATTGCTGATTAACTGATGACCTTATGTCAGTGCTCTCTCCCCTGAAGCGGGGCCGTGGGCTTGTGCAGAGGGATACGCTCTGCTTGGGCTGATAAACCTGTCACTGTCATGTGTCCTGCTCAGAGCTTCAGGCTAACGCAGGCGAGGACTCCTGCCCCAGGTGCTGAAAGCTCCGCCTCCATGGTGGCCTGGGTAGTGACCAGTCTGTCTCGTGTCCCAGGTTCCGCAGCCTGACCACAGCGTTCTTCAGGGATGCAATGGGCTTTCTTCTGCTGTTCGACCTGACCAATGAGCAGAGCTTCCTGAATGTTCGAAACTGGATAAGTAAGTCTCCTCTCCCCACGCAGGCACCCTCTTCTAGCCGCCTCTGTCGTCAGTTGTCTTGGAGGAGATCCTACTGCAAATGCTGTTTAGAAGGACATGGTTTTAGTAAGGTGTGGTGGCATACACCGATAGCCTCAGCAGTATGGGAGGCTGAGGTAGGAGGGTCACAAGCTCAGCCCAGCCCGGGCAACCTAGTGACCTAATGAGACCCCGTCTTAATAAATAAAAGGGGCTGTGGATGCAGCTCAGTGTGAAGGTGCTGGGTTCAGCCCCCAACGCCAAAACAACGAGATGAGGTGTTCAGTTCAGGGCCCAAGGTGACTGGAGCCCCTGCCATGGTAGTCGTTGTGGGGGACAGCAAGCTCTCCATGTCCTGCCCAGGCTGCTGGGCACACGGTGCTCACCCGATTCAATCTGCAGAGAAGGCGGAGCCAAGGTCAGCACCGCTCCACACCAGCTCACCGCTGTGTGGCCGCGAGTTACCTGCGTGGCCCTGGGGCAGATGCCTGATGCATACCTAGTTACCATTTCTTCTTTTTCTGTCCAAATAACAAGTTAGACGCTCTGTACCTAGGGGTGTCTGTGTGTGTGCCTGTGTGTGTGTGTGTGCCTGTCTGCTTGTGTGTCTGTCTGTCTCTGTGTCTGTATCTGTCTGTGTGTCTGTGAGCTCACAGCCGTGTTGATCACAGCCTTGGCTGCCCCAGGCCCCAGGGGATCTGCTCCTCACAGTGGCGCTCAGGGTGGCCTTGGCCGTCTCTGTCCGGCTTCTCTCTGTGTCCTGCAGGACAGGAGGACCGTGGGTTGCTGGTGCAGGGATGAAACTGCACCTGGGCGGGGCCGAGGAGCCCGGGCAAAGCTGGGCTATGGAGGGAGCAGGCTCCTGCCCAGGCCCCTGCTTCTTGGGAGGCTTTCCCACAGACTGAGTTTCCACACTTCCATCAGCGGCCTCACGTAAGCGGTGCAGGGGCCACTTCTACTTCACAGACTCTGCCACCCTTTATTTTGTTCTCCTTACCCTCTCCACACCCAGCCCCCTGCATTTTAACCCAGTGGAGTCTGTTTGTCTTTAACACCTGCCTGCTCCGCATAGCCCCACGAGAGGAGAGCTCGCCCTCAGGCCCGCTGCCCTCCCCTGCTGCTGGCCCTCATCCTGGCTGTGTTGGTGGAGGTCAGCGTGAGTCCTCTGCCTCCAGTGAACGCTTTCAAATGCCTGACCAGTATGCATTTTACACAAGCAATTCACAGCTTAGTAGAAAAGTTAAGAAAACGCCTCCTAGACTCTCCAGACTGAGCTCCTCCCTGATGACCATGCTGGGTGCTCACAGAGGTCTCTGACAAGCGTGTGCAGACGACTTGGTCCCAAGTCCCCCGGGGGTCACCCTTGCTGCACTCACAGCACCTGGCTCTGGACAGGGCCTGGGAGTGTGCACTTCTCACCAGCTCTCAGAAGCCGCTGGGAACCATGAGTTAACTCGGTCCTCTCCTTGTCTGCAAAGGGAGTGCTGTCATCACCGACCCCACCCACCCCGGACCTCGGGAAACTGAGGCAGGCAGTCAGTAACTTCTTCAGGGTCACCTCGAGTGCATAGCAGAGCACGTTGCGCACGAGTGCCTATCAAATCCCTGTACCACATCTCTTCTGCCCGCAGGCCAGCTGCAGATGCACGCATACTGTGACAGCCCCGACATCGTGCTGTGTGGCAACAAGAGTGACCTGGAGGACCAGAGGGTGGTGAAGGAGGAGGAGGCCAGGGCACTTGCTGAGAAATATGGGTGAGTACTTTGGAGCAAAGTCCAGTGAGAACAGTTTTGTAGCATGGAAGGAAATAAAAAAGACGAGCATGAAGAATGAAAGCAAAGGCTCTGCTGTAGGCCGGGCGGTGTGGACTACCTGCTTTTCCACTGGTATCACGAGGCAGCAGGAGCCGTAGCCGAGGCATGTGCGTGTGTGCCTGCATGCGTGTGCATGTGTGTGGGGAAGTGTGCATGTGTGTGCCTGTGTGGTTGTGCCTGAGGGGATCTGTGTGTGCATGTGTGTACGTGTGTGTGTGCCTGTGTGCCTGCATGTGCCTGTGCACACGTGGGGGATGAGTCCATGTGTGTGATGATGTGTGCCTGCATGTACATGTGTGTGGAGATGCACACATGCGTGTGCGTGCCTGTGCGTGCACGCGTGTGCCCATGTGCGTGTGCAGCCCCTCCAGGGTGTGGTCCCTCTGCTGTCTTGTGCTCTGCGGAGGGCTGGCTGTGGGCTGCAGTGCTGGCAGCAGAGCTTCCTCCTCCAGGATTCCCAATGCAGGCCCTAGGCGACCTCCAGCCAGGAGGGGAGCCAGTCATGGTGGGTCCCCACGCGGCCACCCTTACACTGTTGCCAGGAGCTCTGGCTGGCGGAGGTACTGTGGTGGCTGCAGGCCGGTGTGGCTCCAGGAGGGGTCCCAATGCGTTTGGTGCACACACGGTTCCCCCAGGGAGTCACTGTCTCGCCTTGCAAACCGGTCCGGTAATAACAAGGAGCTGCTGTGACTGTGACAAACACAAGAGCAGGGGGCATTGGCACTGTGCTCTTTCAGAGGGCACTGGTGCCCAGGAACTGAGGTTGCAGCTTAGCTGGCCCAGGGCGCAGTGTCAGTGCCGAGTCCCCAGCAGGTCTGTGCCCAGGTGTCTCCCCGGGACGAGAAGTGTCGTGCTGCAGGATGCATGCGGATGGCAAGGGCTCGTCCTGGGTTGTGTCCACTGTAACACAGGTGGGTGGGTGCCGGGACCTCCTTCATGAAGTGGATGTGACAACCCTGAGGCTCCATCCACAGAGGGCAGGGGTGACGCCGACTCCTTCTGTGCTGCTCAATTTGCAGTTGGGGAAGTGGAGCAAAGTGCAAATGTGACCAAAGTATGACACAGAATGCGTCTCGTGTGTGCTGACCATGGGCGTGACTGGGCTCTCCGAGTGGACAGGACCCTCACCCCCACTGGCTGCCCTGGGTCAGCAGGAGCTCATGCGGCCCCAAGCAGACTACATGCAGGCCCTGAGGGGCGGATCTGATCGCCTACTTGCAAACTTGCTGCATCTTGCTTGGCCTGGGCTCGTGATGCCTGCTTAGTGAGTTCTGGACCCTGTGAACTGGCCACAGCCGAAAGGGCAACCGGTGGGAAGGGCATCGGGCAGCGCCCAGGAGACACTCCAGCTTCACTCCTGTGGGAGCCGGTGTCTGAGCCTTGGGAGGGGTCTCCAGCATGCTGCCGCTGCCCTGGGCACCTTCCCTGGGGCCCCAACCTTCCAGTTTGTGGGAGCAGATAACAGAAGAGAGCCCTTTGGATGTGGGCTGGGCCCTGGGCATGAGGTGTGGATATGGCATAGAAAAGCTACAGAGGATGTTGCCCTTCTCGGTTTGAAGCTGTTTACCCATTTGCTTTTTTAATTTTTATTTTAAAATTTGCGATTAGTCTGTTTTTAAAAAACACGTTAAAATTAGTCATCTGTGTGTACTCCAGGTGGCCATTAAACTATGAAGCTGTAAGATTTGCTAGAATTTTTTCCTACCTTTGGCAAAAGCGCTCTGCAGGTGTCCTGTTATCCCCACCATGTGGACGGAGAGAACCTTTTTTCTGGGCTAAACCAAGGACTATTGAAGTCGAGGGGCAGCACATATCTGCAACCCTAGCCACTATGCAGAAGGCTGAGGCAGGAGGATCACCATGAGTTTGAGGGCAGCCTGGACTACACAGTGAATTAAAAAATGAAAAGCACATATTCTATGCTATATATATAATATTTTCCTTCAAGAAAAAAATAATTAGACTCAATTTTTGGAAGTGGCTAAGGTTTCTAGCTCAGTTGTAACTCCTGTGAGGAGTACAGTATGGGTCAGCTACTCCATTGTCCCTCATGTTTGAGCACCCTGGGGTGGGGTGACATCCCTGCCACCCTAACTGAATAACTAATGATAAAGGCCACGGCCTGTTCTCACCCAGCCATCTCTTCCCCCAGTGTCCCCTACTTTGAGACGAGTGCTGCCAACGGGACAAACATAAGCCCCGCAATCGAGGCGCTGCTGGATCTGATCATGAAGCGGATGGAGCGGTGCGTGGACAAGTCTTGGATTCCCGAGGGCGTCGTGCGCTCCAATGGCCACACCTCTGCTGATCAGCTCAGAGAGGACAGGAAAGGGGGTTGTAGCTGCTGAGCACCTCGAGGACACGGGCCATGTGTGATACGTGGTTGTGAGATTACAGGCAAACTGTTTCTCAGCATCTCCCTCAGGTCTAGTAATGAACCACCTGCTTTTTAATTGCTGCAGCTTTGTAAATATTTCTTGAAGATTCAGCCTGAGAAATAGCTCCCAGGCCCCAAAGTGCCTTATAAACCCTCAGTTCCCAGGGGGCAGCCAGGAGGGACTCAGTGTGGGCGTCTGTCGCATGGGACACTGTGGACAGGACTCTGTCACTGGCTGTGACGCAGACAGACCAGGCTCTCCTGTTGAGAGCTTCGATGTAATCGTAGTGCTGAATCCAAATTTAAATCCCACACTGTAGGTGACCTTCTCAGCTGCCACTTGTGGGATGAGAATGCATGTGCAGGTGTGATCTGCTGGATCTGCTGACCCTGCATGTGTCCCCTTTAACATACATGGCTCTGTGTTCCAGTCCCATCCAGAGGGCTCAGTGAGCGGGGCTGGCTGTGACCACAGGCTCACTGTGACTCTGGCTTGGGGGAAAGGGTTTAAGTTGCGGCAAGGGTGGCTCGATATCCTTTCAGCCTCTCTGCTGTGTTCCCGTGGCTCTGAAGGGCTGACGGGAGGGTCAAAGTCCACCGCGACCTGTGCTCTTGTGCTTGGCCTCTGTGCGGCCGGGTCAGGCGTAGCTGGTGCTTGCACTGCTGTGTGCAGCAGCATTATGCTTTCTTTACTTCACGTTTGTAATGTGGCCTGGTGGCCACAGTTTATAAGCTATTGATCTGTCCTCATCACTGTTCCATTCCAGTCCCAACCCTGTGGTGAGACTACAAAAGCCAACCCTGCCTCCCTGACAGACACCTGTAATCTAATTTGCATCTGACAAGACAGCTGTAATCTAATTTACCTCCTGATAGGCATCCTGCTCTAAACCTAATCCACAAATATCAGCCCCTCCCAGAAATGTCCTGGCCGCTCAAACAAAGCCAAAAGCACTTCTCTAAAACTTCTGTGCCACTCCTAACAGGGTCCAGTCCCCTCTACCTATGTATATATAAACCTAGCTCTTTGCGTCTAGTGCGCGGTCTCTACCCTTATAGCCACCACGCTCCACGTAGGTGTTTACAGCTTGGTTACTTTTTCCTATCCGAGCAACTGAAGGAATTAGTATTCATGACAGAAGCGTGTCAGCCAAGTGGTGGTGAGATGCTCAGGTCTCTAAGCACCACCTGTCCTCTCCCCAGGGCAATGACAGGACCAGCCTGCAGCCTGCAGTCTCACTGTGCCCCCAGGTTGCTAAATGTTCACACCAAAGAGGGTGGTTTTAAAATATGCTTCATGGAAGGTGTTCGTAAAGTCCAAAGGTATTTCATTTAGGGGTAATTCTTATTTATTAAAGTGGTTTAAATACAGTAGATTCAATTCTCGAGAGCACTTTAGTGGTTATTTAGGACAAAATGTCTCCCACTGTAATTTAGTGAAAAATAAAAATGAATGTCTCTTATGACAGCAGATATTTACAAGAACTACGATTAGAAAAATACAGGTATCTGGCAACCACTCTTGCATGGTGACTTGCACATGGGTTTTTATTGCGCTCCTGTAGGGTTCTGGCCACTGCCCTTTGCCTCGCCCATAACAAACTTAGCTTCGGATACTAAGATTTTATATTTTTCTGTCTTTGAAATCAGAGCCTCTTTTAAACACCAAGGACGCCCCTGAAGCCTGTGCGTTGTGTCTTGTGGTAAAAAGGCACTGTGAAGGCAGGGCCAGAGTCACACCTGGTACCTCCCGACTGCGCCTTGGGACAGCCAGAGTGCATCCTGGTTCTGCTGGGGTCTCTGCGCCCTAGGACCGAAGTCAGTGTGTCATGCTTCTGTTTTCAGGAGCCAGGAGATAGCTACGGGCCGCACTGGCCATAAGCACAGGACGCAATAAATGTACACGTGGCACAGTACCCCCAAGCCACCTCCAGTCGTTGAAAAAAAGACCCGTATCTCCTTTCAAAAGCATTTGTGTAAATTTTATATCAAAGTGCCATACTTTTCTGAGTGTCAGTGTACTTTTGTACTTACAAGCCTGTGTAAAAACGCGTCATGAATTTCGTGCCAATAAAGCAATGATTAAAAAGGGGGTTGAGTCTGACGGATTTTTGTGTGAACATTTCGTTCCCCGTCACAGCAACAGGTGAAACCAGGTCGTCCCACGGTAGGACCCAAGCTTGGGCACCACGCGCGCCGCGCCGTGCGCGCGTCCGGGGAGG
>NW_004955409.1:622157-630522 GCF_000276665.1 Chinchilla lanigera
AGGCGCCGGCGAGCGCGGGAGCGGGCCCGCAGTGCCGAGCAGACGGCACACCGACGCCGCGAGCGTCTGCGCGGACACGCACACAGTGGGACAGGAGCGAGGCTCAAAGCTCTGGTACCTGAGGGAAGGCCGAGCTCCACCCGCACAGCGCTAGGACGGATCGACACACAACTCCGACGGGCACACGCAGCTGACAGAAAGGGCCCTCACACGCCGCGGCCCGACCCTCGGGCCCACGCAGGTACCCGCAGGACGCCCGGCCGCGCACTCCGCGGACGGAGCAGAGGGGGGGGGGCCTGCGGCTCTGCGCCTGCGCCTGGCGCTCTACGCCTGGGCGCCGGAACCGCCTTCTCCCACTCGGAAGCGCCTCGCTTCCTGCCACGGAACGTCACTTCCTGTTAGGGCGTGTCACTTCCGGCAGCACAGCCTCACTTCCTCTTTCTGTTCGCTCCTCGCTTGTGCGGTTCCGACATGCGCATCGAGAAGTGTTACTTCTGCTCTGGGCCCATCTACCCCGGCCACGGCATGATGTTTGTACGCAACGACTGCAAGGTGAGAGGCCGCCGCCCCCGGGAACGGTTCTGAGCCCACCGGTGGGGCCGTCCCCGGGCGGCGTCGCCGCTGGAGCCCGGGGACGCGGGGGCGGCGCTTAGCCGCTCGATGCGGGGCCTGCCGGGGACAGCGGGCGCGCCGGGCAGCCGCGGCGGAGTCCGAAGAGTGGAAGGAGGCTGGGCAGTTGGTTGTGCAGGAGGCCGGGCCACGGCTCCAGGCGAACGCACCCAGCAGTCACCAGCGCTTCGGCTCCCCTCGGACATCGGCGTGCGCGCCGCCCTGCCCTCAGCACCGGCCGCGCCCTTCCCCGCGCTCAGGACCCGGGCCTGGTTCTCCCGGCCGTGCGGGGCCACGCCTGGGTTTGACACGGCCGTCCCACGTGCTTGGAGTTGAAGCTGTGCCTGCTCGTCTGCGTCTGACCGGGCCCGGGGGCGTCGCCTGGTGGGGAGCAGGGCCCCGCCGTCTGGGGAACGCGGACGCTCAGGAGACGAGCCCAGGGTCCCGCGTCGAGACGGACCCGCCGGGGGCGCTGCGATTCTGTGCGCGACCCGGCGGTCACTTTCTGGCTGATGTCACACGCAGTTTCCTAGGTTGGGATCGTGCGGTGGATCCGGGCCAGGGCGCCGGGTGTGCGGTGGGAGACACAGTGGGGCGGAAGGCTGTGCTGGCTGCACTGCGCTCAGCCTGGCCCGGGAGGAGCAGGGGACCCAGAGCAGAGAACGAGAGGAGGAGGCCCCGCAGCGCTAGCAACGAACAGACATCGGATTTCCCAACCGGTATCTTCTCAGTCAGCGCCATTGGATGGGGAAATTCTGCTCTTTCCTCGCAGTGGACCTGCCGGAAGGGAAAACCTTACGACCTAAGTCTTTCTGGTCTCTGAATTAACACCATCCTCACGTGCCTGGAGGGTGGAAATGTGAGGCCCTCTTTGAACCTTTGCTACAAACACCTTTACTTCGTGTTTGTTTTTCTGCTCGTTTTGCTTTCCTCGGGTCGGTGATGCCTGGGCCTTCTTTTCGCCTGCCTCTTGCAGCATGTAGTCCAGATTAGGTGCTGGGCACTTCGGTAGCCTCCTCGCTCGGGCTCAGCCCTTATTCTCGTGGCGTGTGAGACTACTTTAGGGAGTCTTAAGGGCGGATTTAGCACGAATGCTCCGTGATTCCGCATACTTCGCAAACAGGAAGAACACATGCACCTTTAATGATGGCTTCCTGTTTGTTGAATTAGTGAAATGAAAAAGGCTTAAATTTTGAGGCCAAGGTGTTAGGTGTTTGTTGACTCCTTGGAGACCGAGGTGATGGGGCCAGGTTCAAGGGAGAGGGGAGCCCTGGGGCTTCACCTCATCAGGGTGCCTCCCCAAGTAGATTTTGCCACTGTGTGTTTCTGTGTGACTTCTGCATTGCTGTACATAGCCTTATCTCATATTTTATGTACGGCCTGATCTCTGTCCTTGTTTGCCAAGTGAGACCGTCGCATTGTCAGACTGTGTCTGCAGTAGGGTACCGTGTTTCAGTTGTCAGACTGTGTCTGCAGTAGGGTACCATGTTCCAGTTGTCAGACTGTGTCTGCAGTAGGGTACCATGTTTCAGTTGTCAGACTGTGTCTGCAGTAGGGTACCGTGTTTCAGTTGTCAGACTGTGTCTGCAGTAGGGTACCATGTTTCAGTTATTCCCGTGTCCCTGTCACTTTAGTACCAGGCACGCAGAGTTCCTTCTGTGCGGATCAAATTCCCATGAGGGCTCCATTGCCTCCAGTCCACTCAGACCCTGCCTGGTACCTGTTAGACTCAAGTGGACGTCTCATTGGCTCTGTGTAGCGCTGTGAAGACCAGAACAAGCTGCAGCCCTCACTAGATAGATCTCAGAAAGGAGATCAGAACCGACCTCATGCCCATTCCCGGATTCAGGACCTGGGCCTGGTTCCCCTGGCCATGCTGGGGCCAAGCCTGGTATGGTGTCAAACCTAGGGCTTATCTGTTAGGTTTTCAGTGTTGGAGGCTTTCACCCTAATTTAAAAGATAATGGTATTTGGGCTGAAAATACGCAAATAAAATGGATAATTTCATTACTATGGGAGACTAGAGCAGTTTTGATATTTTTGAGTTGATATGAAGTTGGCTCAGGAATAAACGCGCTCTCCTTCAGGTCTCAGGTAGTCTGGGCCCAGATCCCATTATACTGTGCTTAGTAGTTCCCTGTAGAACAAAGTCTGTAAAGTGAGTGTTATGATACATGTATGTGCTTTCTTAGTTTGAAGTGTTTATACTGTTTATTTAACCTGTTTTATTGGGTGACCCTTTATAGGTGTGACACTAATTAATTTTGCTTGCAAAGATCCATGAACCTCAAGGAATTACTTTGCCCGCTTGCCCTAGTAACACACATTTCAGTTTATTCTAAGACATTGCATGGTAACAAAGTGCAGCTTAGTTTCCATTCTCTCCTGCTTTAAGCAACTCAGGATGGTGTGAGTGAGTGGGGCTTTTGGATGAGGCCTGAGGCCGGCGATCCTTTCTCAGACTTGGCATTGTTTTTTTGTCGGACAGGAGTAACAGCCTATGATGGAAGTTTATAATGTTGACTTTTCAATATTTTAACCTTTCTTGTAGGTGTTCAGATTCTGTAAATCCAAATGTCATAAAAACTTTAAAAAGAAGCGCAATCCTCGCAAGGTCCGGTGGACGAAAGCATTCCGGAAAGCTGCCGGCAAAGAGCTGACAGTGGTGAGTATAGTTAGCTGTCAGGATACATTTTATGATTTTCAAAATTTAATTTTTTGGGGGTGGGAAACTGTCATCTAATTAACCCGAACAAGGGTTCCTGTAACATGGTTGTGAGTGCTTTTTCGTGCATTTGGCTATGGAAATAATCTCATCCTCACGTGGTTCTGGAAACTACCATTCTGTAGACTTTCAAAAGGGAAACTTCCCAGTTCAGTTTTGTGATTTTTGTTACCCTTAAAAACGTTTTTATTTCTTGCAAGGAGGGAAATCACTTAAATGGATTGGGGTGAAGTTGGAGATTGCTACTCAAGGATTTTGAGACAAAGTTAAGAAATTAATTTTTTTTTTTTTGGCTTTTTTTAAGATGGTCTCACTATGCAGTTCAGGCAGGACTTGAGCTCATTTTGTAGCCCAGGTTGGTCTTGAACTCCCAAAGATCCTCCTACCTCAGCCTCCCGAGTGCTGGGATGACAGGCATGTGCCACCACACTGTTCAGCTATTTTTGATCTGTAGAAAATGGCAGTTTTGTGAATTGGACTTGAATGCAGCTCTCTGGCTGCGTCTGGCCTGGGGTGGGTTGGGCGGCCTTTCCTGCTTGTTGGTGATCTCAGGGTGAGTGTAGCCTTCTGCTTTTCAGTCAGCCTCAGGCAGCAATGTTTTCTGTGCCTGTGGGTATGGAGGGAGAAAGGCTGAGTGCCTGCATTCTCAGGGACAGGAGTGGGGGGGGAACCTCGGTATGCACCCCCAGGGTGCTTGGGGGGAGGGGGTATTTTAAGAATCACTTCCTTTCTACCTCTTACCAGCCCTCTGCTTCTTCTAGGATAATTCATTTGAATTTGAAAAACGTAGAAATGAACCTGTCAAATACCAGCGAGAACTGTGGAATAAAACTAGTAAGTCACAGGGAATTCTGGGATTTTGAGGAGGAGACTGGTGGGAGGTGGGGAGGTGATGACACTTCAGAGGTCAGGTGTTGCATAAACAGTTCCTTACTTTCAGTTTTGCCTTTTATCCTCATTTGAATGACTGTGTTACATTTACAACTTTATGAGTTACCTTTTTTGTTTGTTCGTTTGTTTTTGTTTTTTTCCGTCTACTGAAATCAAACTCAGGACCTTGCGCTTGCCAGGCAGGTGCTGTGCCGCTGAGCTAAATCCCCAGCCCGCGTGAATTATCTTAAGTGCGTTTAAAATTGGTGATATATCCATCATAAAAATAATATTAGGAAACGTGAAGTGCCCACATTGAGATGTAAAACATACAGAAATTGGGGGGAAAGAAAGAGAAAGAAAATACTTTTTAATGTGATTGTGGCACGGTTAAAATTTACAAAAACCCTAGGGTGCATTATAAATTTAGTCATTTAGTTTAGAGATGTAAGCTATTTTCCTGTACCATATATAATTTAGTACTGTGGTGGGTTTTGTATCCCCCTTTGGTACTGGGATTGAATTCAAGACATTTGTACTGACCTGCATCCCCAGCCTGAGACATTGTAAGTTGCCCAGAGTGGGCTCGAACTTTTGCTCTTTCTGACTCAGCCAGAGTTCTGGGAATGCAGGCTTGCACCACCTTGCCTGGCAGTTCAGTGCTTCTTTATAGTTAAAAAGTGTGGCACTTAAAGTGGTCATTACAAACTTTCGAACAGAACTATTGAATGCTTGACTTGGGTCAGAGTGAAGTCGAAGGCTGTGGAAACTGAGGGTAGTCATACCCGGCTCTTGTGTGTTTTGGAAGTGGCCGGAGGCTTGTAGAAAGACTCCAGCAAGCTTGCGGGCCCTGGCGTGTGGGTGTGGGTGTGGGTCTCAGCTGGGCCCTTTCCACACACTTGCCCAGCCCACGGACTTACAGAGGACAGAAAGGCTGCCCAGCTTCATGACAGGGTTTGCACTGTCAAAACTTTGCTTGTCTCCCTCACTCTTACTTAGAAATCAGAGTCCAGCTATGCAGTTGGCTATGCAGTTGGCTTTCCCACATAGCTATTTTCTATTTCTTAAAGTTTTCCCTTTAGTTTTTAATTAGAGGAAGAGCTAATTTCTGAAAAGCATGTGCTGTTGGGTTAAATGATAAGGAGATAACGCGTGGATTCTGAGTGTATCCAGAGCAGTGGCCGTGCCGCAGGGGGCTGTTTGTGAAACATGGGTGAAAGCTCTAACGGTTTGCCGTCACTGCTCTGGAGTTGCAACCTCACAGGAGCCTCGGGTTGTCTCCAGAGGTGCGCATGCAGGGCATTGTCAAACGGTCCTGAAGCCCTTCTGGGCCCCAGAAGTGAAACTTCGTTTCAGTTTGACTTTCTCCCTCTTTGTGTTGCGCTCAAAGACAGCAACCCCAGTGCCCTGTGGCATGGCCTGGTCTGGGCGGGCGACCACCTGCTCCTGGCACTGTGTGCGACTGGCCTTGTGCGTGTTCTGACGTCTTCGGTGCCAACTTTGGTATGGCCCTGTGTCTGGGGCTCGGCGCACACTCGCAGGCACTGCCCGAGGGGAGCCCTGCCCCCCGGAGCCCTCTCGTCCAGGGCCCCTCTGTGCGATTCGCCTTGGGCTCCTTGCAGTCCTGCCGCTGCCCCACTCCTTGCGCTTCTGGGGAGTCCGGAAGAAGTGATGCTTTCTGCATTCCTCTCTGTGCAGATGCTGTTGCCCTTTTTCACTGGGATCCTAAACATAGACTTTTGCAGATTTGCTGGGTATCGGCTGAGTCCTGAAGTTGTTTCCTACAATTACACAATTACTGAGATTTGTCAGTAGAGTCCCAGAAAGCACTCTGCTCTTTTTTTTCGGTAACAGGAATTGAACTGGGGACCTTGTGCTTGCCAGGCAGGCACTTGTGCCACTGAGCTGTATCCCTGGCCCTCGGCTCTTTTCAAGAGGTCGGTTCATCCTGGATCACCTCCCTGCGGGTCGCTGTGTCCTGATTGAGATGTGCTGTGCATGGAAAATGCAGGACGCACTGAAGATTTAGGGTGAAAGAGGAGTAAAATACCACATGTGGTGTCCTGCATCTGACAGCACTGATGGGGATTCGAGGATGTCCATAGATTGGAGTCACAACCTTACAGCCCTCGCCTGCGGGTGTCCTAAGTGGTTGGACCGCTGTGATTGGGAACGGGAAGGGTGGTGGTGGGGCTCTTTCCCCTTCCCCCATTCCCCCATGGCATGCGGACGCTGTCCGTGGTCCTGCAGATGGTGCTTGCAGCAGAAAGTCTGCCTGTGATTACCGAGGTTGCAAACCAAGAGCAGGCAGCGCCAATAATCCGGATTCTCTGTAGAACACAATTTGAAAAGCATTCATCTGGCTTAACGTAGAAGGAAAGTGAGCAGCAATAAAGGCTTTTGCGAAATAAAAACTGGAGAAATGACCTTTGTGAAAGAGAATGTGGAAACCACGGCAAGGAGGAGTTGCCTTGATTTCTTCAGCGGGGATTGTTTGGGTGGTACATGTTTCACTGAAATGTATTTCTGCCGATGGAGTGAGTGATTGTTTGGGTGTTACATGTTTCACTGAAATGTATTTCTGCCGATGGAGTGAGTGAATGCACGTGATGATTGCAGTCGCGCTGCTTGAGGTGTAAGTTTGCTGACTGCAGTGATTTTCGTTGCAGTTGACGCAATGAAGAGAGTCGAGGAGATCAAGCAGAAGCGCCAGGCCAAGTTCATCATGAACAGGTATGGACGTCGGGGAGCAGCTCCTGAGAAAGTAACTTGCGGCGGGGGTCGAGGCGTGCAGGCCACGTCGCAGCTCCTTTGTGTGGCCTGGCCGTGGGCTGTCCTCCAGCAGGTGTGAGTGGGCGCCAGGGGCAGGACGGACGTCACAGAGCTAATAGTGTGTCCTTGTCACGTGCTGCGCCAGGAGGGCCGGGTGCCACTCATGCAGAGCTCTGGCCCTCCGTCCAGTGGCACCTTCCAGCCCTGGGCAGACGCCTTGCCATTGCGTGAGTCACTCTTGTGATTGTTGCACAGTGGTGATTTGTTGGTTGCATCCTTTTTCGGGCATTTTCCTCCTACCTTTTCCCGAATTTTAAAACGTTTCTCTGTCGTTTATTTGTGTTGTGTCTGTACGCGTGTGGATGCTTGGGGTGTTCATTGTCTGCTCTGGTGGCCTGCGTTGGGCCGTGTGCCGGACGTTCCCTCTCGCCCGGATCGCTCCGGGAGTGCTTTGCTGTTCTGTGGCTGCCAAGCATCCAGCCTCTTCCTCGACCGCGCTTCATTGCCCAAGCCTGGAAGCGGCTGTTGTTGGGAGCTGCAGCCATGTCCTGTGGTCACTGTGGAGGCGCAGCAGCTTCTGGCACACGGGAGGTCCCAGCACGTCAGAGGAGCTGTGTGGGGCGCACCGGGCCGGCTAGGCCAGGTGTGAAGGCATGCCTGTGATGCAGCACCCAGGAGGCCGAGGCAGGGTGATCTCCGAGAGTCCAAGGCCAATATGGACTCCATAGTGACACCCCACCTCAAAAAAACCACACGCTAATTTCCATGATGCAGAAAAGACCTAGGTGCAGTACTAGGTGTGTTCCCTAGTAAGGCCACAGGTAGTGATGTCACAGACCCTGGTTCATGAGGTCATTGGTTCTTCACAGTCATTCTTCCTTCAGTCAGAAAGCAGAGTACGCGCTTGTGTTCAGGCAAGGTAGGACTGGATGCTGTGTTCAAGTTCTGGAAGCCAATGGGCCCCTGCACGCTCAGCAGGGCATCTTGCTGTCTAGGTGTCCCTGTCCCTGGGAGGGAGGGAGGGGACTCACCGCCTGCTCTGGAGTGGTGGGCTTGGGTCCTGCTGGGCGGGCGGAGAGGTGTGGGAGGGAGGGCACGCCTGGTTCTGGCCCTGCTGGGCTGTCTTTGCTGCGTTTAGTAGCCATGCTGTGAATTGCCGTCTTCTAGAGAAGTTCTGCATCTGAGATTTTGGCCTTGCTGTGTTTGACCCTAGGCTGAAGAAGAACAAGGAGCTCCAGAAAGTGCAGGACATCAAGGAGGTCAAGCAGAACATCCACCTCATCCGGGCCCCGCTCGCAGGTGAGCTTGCCCTCTTGAGTGCCGCTGTGAACTCAGTGTCCTCCCACAGTGCGTTCTGTACAGGACTCGTGTATAAAAGTCACTTCTAAC
>NW_004955409.1:631042-636561 GCF_000276665.1 Chinchilla lanigera
ACACACACACACACACACACACACACACACGTACACACACATACACACACACAAAAGCCTTTCTTTCACGAAAGTTGTCTCCGGGTAAAAGTGATCTGAGTGATCACTTTGCAGGTGGGTTTTGCTTTGGAGCTGTTCTGATTAAAGGGTATGCTCTGTGCTAGGGGCTGTCAGATTCTGGCTTGTGTGGGAGTGATTCTGGGAACTTGGTGTTAAAATACAAAGGACCGTGGCTGGGAGCTGTAGGGACTGGACGCTGCGTCCGTCCGAGGGTGCTTGTTCATGTACAAGTATTGCCCTTGTTTGTCCTGTGATTTCTGTACTTGGTCTCTTAGTGCCGGAAAACCAGTTCCTACTGGAAAACCAGTTCCTACTTGCCTGGTTCAGTCGCATTTAATTTACTTAATTTATGTAGATCAGTTGGAGGAGAGAAACTGCTAAACTCACAGTAAAGTTCAGATTGTGTCATGTGTTTTGTAGATTTGTATAAAGTCCTGCGTATGTCATATTTATGGCAAATTCTGTTAGTCAAAGGAGACAAAATCCTGGAGCATTTGTTGTGAGTGCAGTTAACATGAACTGACACCCAGGAAGCAACAGAAGGGGCTTCTGTTCTCTTTCTGAGGCAGGGAGAACAGTGTAAAAGCCTGGTCGGGGAACCCTGGGTCAGGTGGCCGGGGTCACCTCCCAGCCTCACTGTCCCTGCTGAGCTCCACCCGACCATGGTAAAGCAGACTCTTGTCGAAGGTGGAGGTCAGATGTGGGGATGCTTGCTTTGTGGTGTGTGACGTCTGGGTAATTAGCTCCTCTGAAATTTCTTAGAAATGGCTGTTACAAAATAAGTCAGGACATTTACCGAATATTGAACAAATTCTGCAAGGTCACATGTAATTGACTGCATTTTTTGTCTTCGTCTTTTAAAAGGCAAAGGAAAACAGCTGGAAGAAAAGATGGTGCAGCAGTTGCAGCAGGACGTGGACATGGAGGACGAGTCTTAGGGACCTTACTGTCTGTGCTGTTTCTGTATGAAAATCTCTCGTGGACACTTAGAGCTTGGAAACTCTTGGCCTGTTTGGTGCTAGTCCCTCGGCAGCCGGAGTCTTCGCTGCACTGCCGTCTGCCCACAGCGGCTGTGGTGCTGGGTTTCCTCCCTGGCACAGCCCGCTGGTAGACGTGCTCATGTAAGTGTGAAGATTCTGTGTGCAAGCGCAGAGGTGCACGGTGGACATCAGACAGCTAGGCCATTTGCATGATGACCTAGGCAGCATTTGTGTAAAGAAGAACCGCCAAAATTCATAAAAGCAACACATGAAATAAACTTTCCTTTGCATTAAAATATCCCACTTAGTAATGTTATGGGGGTACAGTAAGGAGCCAGTGATGTGTGTGACAGCCTCCATGTCTTGCCTGTTGATTTTCTGGCTTATTTTGTTGGCCTCTTACAGGACAGCAGGGCCGAGTTGCCCTGGGCTGTTGGGCCTGCTTGAGGGTCTGCAGGTGGCTGGGGTGGTGAGGAGGGTGGAGCGTCTGCCTGCGGTGGGGCCACGCTGCTTCGGCTTTGGGGGTGCTGGTTCTGGTAGGCCAGCTGTTGCTGAGTCTCTTGGCAGCGGATCCCGGTGCCTTTCAGACTTTGGAGTGTGAGTTACTTTTAAAACTAATTGTTTTGGAAAGTAGAAATTTATGGATAGAACATCTGTCCATTATTTGCACCTAAATAAAACAATCTGAAGTGCCTATGTATTATTTAAAAGTGTAGCACTGGCTGGGGATTTAGCTCAGCGGCAAAGCGCCTGCCTGGCAAGCGCAAGGTCGTGAGTTTGGTTCCCGGTACCAGAGAAAAACCAAAAAAAAAAGAAAGTTCTCTTTGGGGCTGGGGATTTAGCTCAGCGGCAAAGCGTCTGCCTGGCAAGCACAAGGTTGTGAGTTCGGTTCCCAGTACTGGAGAAAAACCAAAAAAAAAAAAAAAAAAGTTTAGCACTTACAAAGGTATGACGTGTTGATTACTTGGAAGAAGATAAATCTCTCCACATGCCACTTAGGTGGGAGATGCAGTTAATTAAGGAGAAATACATGCTGAGTACTTCATGTTTCTGTATTTACATTATTAGTTCACATGTCTTACAAATACTAAGCAGCAGTTGTTTTGGGGCCGAGCACATTCTTAGGGTTGTTTGATTATAAGATAATGGCTAATTCGTTATTTTGGCCTTAGGTGGTAAAGACGGAGAGCAGTCTCTACCAAGTGTTAGCCTGGTTCCGGCATGGTTTTGCCTTCGTGTTCTCAGTGACAAAATGGCCGATGTGTGCACCCCAGCTGCCGTGAGGGGTTAGGGAGGCGAGGTGCGAGAGGAGCCTGCCTGAGCCATGTCCGCCTCGTTCTTTGTGCATTGTAATGGGAGCGTGTTCAGATTCCTGGTTTGGTTTCTACCTTGCCAGTCAAGCGAGGAGCTGCTGCCCTGCGAGTGGACCTCTGCAGTAGCTGCATAGAGCATCTCATGCTCCATGTGGCACAGGCATCCCCTGCTCCAGCCGGATCTGCAGGGCCCTGAGAATGGATCTTGCTCTCTGCCACGTGGGTATGCACACTGTAGTGCTCACATACTGCTAGGTTAGGTTGGGTCACCAAGACGAGTCAGTTGTTCTTTTAAGAACATGCCCGGACGTTGGGTGTGATGGCGCATGCCTGTCATCCCAGTACTCGGGGAGGCTGAGGCAGGAGGATCACAAGTTTGAGCCCAGCCTAACAACTTAGCAAGGACCCTGCCTCAAAAAATGAAAAGCCTGGGGGTGCAGCTGGGGAGGCCCTGGGCTCCGTCCCTCAAACCCAAAGGAGAACATCGCCTGTGGCTCTGAGCGTCTGGGCTGCTGAGCGTCCAGCGTGACGGGCCTGGTGGGTGGGTGGACGCTCCCCCATGGCTCTTATATTCCCAGTTAAGAGCAGTACAGAACGGAAAGTGGCAGGAACATCTCTAATTCATGTTCCTATGGTACTTCTTAGGAGCGCAGAGAAATAATCCACATTAGAAGACATTTCTTAAAAGCAGAACCCAGGACAGTGTTTCTCTTGGCAGAAAATTGAGGCAGATGGGCCGTTTCGCGGTGTCTGAGAGGTGGCATTGATCCCATTGTACGGACGGGAGTGTTTGTGCTTTACGGGACACCCCTGCCTTACCACCCAGGTGGGGCTGCGTGTGTCCATCCCGGTGTGTTTCCACGCGGCTGGCTGACGGAGCTGCTGAGTCTCGGGTCCGTTCCCCCGGCTGGGTAGTGTGGGGAGGTGACGGCGGGTTGCTGAGTGACTGAAGCTGGTGGTGCCCGCATCTTCCTTTGGAAAACGGACAGGTGTGGGACAGCCGTAGAGTTGTTTGAGGACACAGTTGCTGAGACACAGTATGCTTGCTTGCTATGGGAAGTTGGTGTTAGGATGCCCTGAAGCATTCAGATGACGTCAGGGAAGTTTCCTCCTGTCCTTCCGCTTGTATATTTTTATGAGGAGACCAGAAAGAAGGCGTCAAATGTGAATCTCCCAGGTCAGGCATTCTGCGATGACTGTAGCGCCCTGGGAGAAGTGCACGTGGCAGCCTGCTAAAGTGAGTGTGCTGGAGAGCCAAGGGGAGCAAGTGAGTGAAGCAAACAGAAAACCCAAGCCACAGAGCTTCAAGGGCTCTGGAGGGCTCCCAGCGTCTTCCTTGACTAACGCTCAGCAGCACTGAAGGGACCTGCCCTTCTCCCGGCTCGTCTGTTCCGACTGCAGCAGCAGCCTTCCCAGCCGGCAGGTCCATGGGTGCCCTCGGTGTCCTGGGATGCCGTGGTTGAGAAGGGTCTAGTGGGTCCAGCGCTGCCACTTCCTCTCTGAGTCCATCAGAGAGAGGAAGATGGGCACAGATGCCTGCAGGGAGCGCTGCGTTGGATCCGCAGGGAACAGGGCCGGCTCTCAGCCCTTGTGGGAGAGTGGTGGTCAAAAGCTTTCTCTGTTTAAGGCTTCTGTGACTTTGAAAGCATGTGTGCTATTCACCAAACTGCTGATCATCTCCATTCTTTTCTTTGTTTTTTTGAGAGAAGGTCTTACTATGCAGTCCAGGCTGGCCTTAAACTTGTGGCAATCCTCCTACCTCAGCCTCCCAAGTGCTGAGATTACAGGTGTGCACCACTGCACCTGGCCCTTTCTTCTTGATGAAGTCACTTTTGTGAAGGCCAAGGTGTTGTTGAGTAGGCAGGGCAGATCGTGTGTTTTCTCTTTTACTTCCACTCTTAATTGGTCGCACAGATTAGCTGTTTTATTTTGCGGATTCAGACATGCACATGGCAGGCTTTGTCCGCTGTCACCTCCGTGGACTCCTTATTTTTCTAGTTACAGCCTGCAGATCCCATGCTAGACAGTGTCTTCAAATTGACCGAATGTGTGTGCCTTCTTGCTGCACACGTGTAACTGTGTGTGTGTGGGCTCCCCGTTTGACTGCATCTGAGGTTCTCCCCCCAGTGCCGACCTCGGTTGCCTCATCTGTGGGGGCTCGTGGCGAAGGTAAGCGCCAGCTTGTGACAGCTGCATCAACACCTGCACCACCTTCGTTTTCCCCACGTAGTCAGTGTTGGACTGGGGTCAGGTGGAACGTAATGGTAACTGAGCCATGGAAATCGTCCTGGGACACTGGTGCTGGGCACCTCACGGCGGAGCACAGGTGAGTGAGGATAGGGATGAAGAAATTCTCGGCCCCGTGTCAAATCCCAGATGCTGTGGGGCCCATAATTTGCCCTTAGTTACTTGGGACGTTTTCCTTCTGCTCGAGGTCCTGCGGAACCCCATGAGCACACGCATCTCTCTGTGTTTCACTGAGGTCCTTGAGCGGTGCAGTGGTTTCCCCTGGCCTAGTCCAGTGCGGAGCTCCCTGTGTGCGCGTCTACATTCCCGGCCTCCCAGCCAGTGCCACAGAGCTCGGCTCGGTGCGTGGAGATGTGTTAATGACGCGGGTCTGTGACGGGAGCGTGGGAACTGGTAAGAACTGGGCTTGCTGGCTTTGCCATCTCGGCCCTAACGAGAGCTCAGCAGGGAGAGGCTTTGGCCCACGGCTGCCTGACATGGGTCTCTACCTGAGATTTGGTCCGAGGGCTCCCCCTCCTCCTATTAAATATGTACAAGAGCCGCTGAAATCTCCACTGCACCCTTCTCCCACCCCAGCCCGAGAGCCCCTCTCAGCAATGGCTTCGTCCTGCCAGGCTGTGTGTGTCTACCAGCTAGCACTACCTTCCCGTGCACACATTTAACCCTGAGGTACTGAGGCACTCGAGTGGCCGGGCGTTTCACAGCTCTGCACCGCACGCCCGCAGTAATGCCC
Source organism: Chinchilla lanigera (assembly GCF_000276665.1). Classification (NCBI taxonomy): domain Eukaryota; kingdom Metazoa; phylum Chordata; class Mammalia; order Rodentia; family Chinchillidae; genus Chinchilla; species Chinchilla lanigera. The sequence goes on from NW_004955409.1 coordinate 636,376, forward strand.
ACGCTGTGCCTGTGTGGGGTCGGTGGATTCATCTAGACGGTGTGTGGTTGTGTCCTGAGGCCGTCACACTTTGTCATCTATCTTCCCACGGAGGGACATAAACAAATGCTGGTTTCTCACGCACAGGGAGCCACGGGTGGGGAGCTCCAGTCTTCCAGCTGGCTAGCTTCCTGCCTGGTGGCTCCC
>NW_004955409.1:637727-642423 GCF_000276665.1 Chinchilla lanigera
TCTCTGTCTTCCTGATAAACCACTTTGAAGATACCACCATGTATTACAGCAGCCATTGATATTTTCCTACTAATCTATCCATAACTGTGTAAAATTTGTAATGTTCCTATCCTATTTCATAAATGGATGTATGTTTATTATTATGTGTTTCCTGCAACACAACCATTGAGAATAGTTAATGATTTTTCAATAGGTCACTCGTGTATAGCTCTATTTATTTTCTTTAGAAGCCACTTTGAAGATACCGAAGTACAGTACAACAACTGTTGATAATCTCCTACCTCTTTTGTCTGTAACTCGCTATTATTTGTCTATTTGTTTTCTTGAGAAACTATTTTGTAGATAACAATATGTAAAGCGATAACCATTGATAATTTCCTACCATTTTGTCTGTAATTTGCTAAATCCCCCCTATTATTATGTTTTCCTTCTGCTACTCTTTAAAAAAACAAAAACAAACAAACAAAAAAAAACCAAAAAAAACAAATGCCGGTTTCTCATCTTGTGGGTCTTGAACTTGAGGCCGTGTGGCTGCCAGCCCTGTGCCTCATCTGCGGAGCTCTCCACACAGGTGAGGTGCTTCCCACACCCCAGTTCCATCTGGCGCAAGCACTAGCTGGGCGAGGACACTTGGCAGAGCTGTTCCGCCCTGGTAGGACCGTGAGAGTCGCGCAGTCCGAGGCTCAGGTGGGGTCCGAAGAGCCGGCTCCAGGTGGTGCACAGCCTGGAGTGCGGCTGGTGCAGCGGGGAGCCGTTGCGAGACCCTTACCAGACTTTGATGGGTAAAGGATATAAAAAGCTCACGAATACACTTGTGGTATTGAAAAGGTAATATTTTGGGTCTATCGGGTTAAGTAAAATCATATTAGCTTCATAGAGCATCACCTCCTGAATGTAGCTTTGAGCTGATTGAGGGCCCCGGGCTGCAGCCAAGGGGCCTGGCCTCAGAGGACCACGTGGGGGCAGCAGAGAGTCGCCAGCCTCAGGGCTGGCCTCACAGTGTGGACCTCTGTCAGACACAGGCTGCCCTCTGGGAACCAGCACCTGGGGGCCATGGCATCTGTCCTCCCACATGCTGGGCAGGGCTTGTTTGGACATCCTGGACTTGTTGGGGATCTCCTGTCCCAAACTTGTGCCCAAACACCTTCTACCCAGAGCAGCGTGGCAGGGCCACCGGGCCAGGGAGACAGTGTGTCGACTCCCCAGTGCCCTCACACTGTCCAGCCTGTGACAGTGTCCAGGGCCACCGAGTGTCTCAACTCCAACAGGACAGAGCAGTGTGCCGGGCGGGGCCTCCAGCCAGGAGAAGGTCCCGCCTCGGGTTTGCGAATCAGACAGGCACCGGCTGGCGACGTCAGTGCCGGTCTGGGCAGGCAGCACCCGCGTTGCTTGCACTTCTCACTGACGACCACGGCCTGTCCTGGGTGGCTCAGACAGCCCCAAGCATGGATGGCAGGGCAGGAGCTGGGTTTGAGCCCAGCGCTCGTCTTTGGCCCACACCTGCCGGAGAGAAACAGACAACTGGGCTGCCCTGTCGGGCGGGAGCAGCTGCGGCTCGGCCCGCTGAGGGGGTGGCCCGGCGGGGGAAGCCTGCTGGGTCGCTGGCTGAGGCTGGCGGGTGCTAGCTGGGCGGGTGACAGATCCGCAGTGGCTGTGGTGACAGCAAGGTGACGTGGGGTGGGTGGGGGGCTCCCCTCAGTGAGAAGCTGGACAGGGGCCCAGGCTCCACCCCTCATCCCCTCGTCCCTCCAGCCGGTCTGGCGCAGACGCAGGGTGGGCCCAGCTCTGAAGGGGAGGTCGACGTAGTGAGGGTGACCCGCACATTTCCTGCCAGCGAAGCATGGAGCAGTGACTCGGTCAGGTCCCTGGCCCGGAGCAGGCGGGCTCAGAGCACAGGGATTTCACATGACGGTAAATGACCATCCCCTCAGTGCCTGAGGTCCACGCGGGATAACCTGGCCTCTGCAGAGACTGCAGCCTCCAGGGCTTTTTTTTTTTTTTTGTATGGGGATGAGCCTGGGGCCTTGGTGCAGGGCTCCATCCCCAGCTTTCTTTTTCTGAGACAAAGTCTAAGTTGTAAAGTTGCCCAGGCAGGGCTTTTCTCCTGTCTCAGCCTCCAAGAGGGCTGGGCTCATGGGCATGGCCCCCACCCACTCCCGCATTTCTGGATGCCCCTCCAGCTCTGCGGGGCTTGGGCCGGGCCTCAGCGCTGACCCTGACCCTGGCCCAGGGCCACCTCCAGGAGGGGCAGGCTGGGTGTGGGCCGGGTCCCCTCTACCAGGCTGCCCATGTCACCTGCAGCACTCCCCATCTGGTCACCAGCAGGTGGAAGCCACTCTTGTGGGGACAGCTCTGCAGGGTGTGGTGGGGCGGGCTGCAGGGGTGTATCGCCCTGTCCCCCCCAGGGGCAATGTGCAGGGGATGTTACCCCTGCCCCCAGTGTTTCATAGAAGCCCTTGGGTAGCAGCCGGGTGCAGAGATAATTAAGATGGCCTGAATCAATCCAGCTCTTGGCAGGTAGCTTTATTTCTCCAAAATTATGCTTGGAGAATTTTAAATGACCAAGGCTTTGCAAAATATCAATAAATAGAAAATGAACAAATCAAATTCCAATTACTTTTATGGATTGAGTACTACATGAATTTTTTTTTTTTTTAGCCAGTTGTGATGGCACATGCCTGTAATCCCAGTACTCAGGAGGCTGAGGCAGGAGGATCACTGTGAGTTCAAGGCCAGCCTGGGCCACAAAGTGAGCCCAAGACCAGCCTAAACTGCAGAGTGAGACCCTGTCTCAAAAAGACTCCCCCCCAAAAATCTCCAATACATTAATTTTTTTTTGTCAAATAAAAATACATTTACCCAGGACATAAAATACAGGACAACAGCCAAAGTGCTTTGTCACTGTGAGTGATGATCCCCTCCTTCCACTCGTGTTTAGCTTTTGGCACTGAAAGCTCTCCAGACCTGATGCCCTGTGACCAGTCTCTGCGAGGAGGGCACGGACTCTCCGTTTGGGGCGGCTCTCACTTTGTTTTCGGTTTTTGAGGCCCCAGTGCAGTTGTGGTCCTTCCCTCTGCCCCTGAGGGCCTGCGTCACCAGCTTCTCACCCGGGAGGCTGTCTGCTGTCCACGGCGCTGGGTGCTGCGGAGGATGAGCCGACTGTCACCTCCCTCGTCCTCCTGACCCGGCTGGTGCCCAGGGCTCTCACGCCAGGGCTCAGGCTCCTGTGGGGAGTCGGCAGGTGGTGGACGCATGGTGGTGTACACTCTGTGGTGGCGGGGCCTCAGACACTGTCCCGAGGGGCCGGGCGAGGGCTGGGCTGTGGCCAGGGAAGGGAGTGGACAGGGGCGTTGGGGGTGCAGGTGGCTCCAGGAGGCCACGCCCAGCCTTCTTAGCACAAGGCCAGGGCAGCGTGCAACAGAACAACATGTGCGGTTTTCCTCTTCAAAAATAGACTTTGCTTTTACCTCTGGACACACACACACACCCGGGGTGGAGCAGGCCACGCTGCTGGCTCTGCTCCGGTTGCTGAGGGGATTCTGTGCTCTCTCCCAGCTCAGCGTGTGGGTGGGGAGCTCTGCACTGGAGCACCTACAGCTTCGGCTCTGAAACAGCCACGCCCACGCCCCTGGGGAGGCTCCTCGGGGCTAGGGCTCCTTCCTGGGCGCAGCTGTGCAGGCCCCCGCAAGAACTAATGGCTCCTGTCTGTTCTCCTGGCACAGGGGCAGCCTGGGCAGGCTAGGTGTCCCATGCTCGGGAGCTCTGCGGGTGGGCGAGGCCTCTGCTGTCTGAAGCTGAGAGGTCGGATCCAGTCAGACCAATGGCAACCCAGGTCTGTGACTAAGCAAATGCCGAGCCGGGTGCGTGGTACATGCTGTGACACCAGCACTCTGGGAGGCTGAGGCAGGAGGATCCTAAGCTCAAGTCCAATTGGGCAACTTAGCAAGAGACTTTGTCCCAAAATAAAAAATAAAATGCCTGGAATGTAGCTCAGTGCAAAGGCCCTGTGTTCAATCCCCAGCACTAGCAAAACAGAAACAACAGCAACTGCCAGAGCAGCTGACAGCGGCTCCTGAGCCTCAGGCCCTGGGCCTCGCCTGAGGCCGACCACCACCCCGTTCCTCTCCCAGCTAGGGAGCCCCAGCCGGAGGCCCGCAGGAGGGAAGGGGTCTGCCGCAGATCTCCCGCCGGCAGTCTCCGGGAGCCACAGGGGCCCAGCAGAGCAGCCCGTCTCCACGGCCCTGTCCTGGCTTCCCCCCTGCCCGCGTGGTCCTGCACCCTGTCCTTCAGGAGGCCTGCCGCCTGGGGACAGCTGTGCCCCAGCCTCCTCCCTGCTCCGTCCCCCAACAGCCCTGGGAGCTGCCAGGTGATGCCTGTCCCCTCCCGGTGCCCGGAGTGCCATGTAAGTGGGACCTGCGTTGTATTAATGGCCGTGAAGTCCACTCTGACTGTTCCTGCAGACCTGCCTCAGTGACCAGCTCCTCCTCTGCGCCCTGCTCACAGCCTGGCCGGCCTGAGCTCCCGGCGTTGAGCCCACCTACAGGCAGCGGTCCCAGGACCCCGCCCTCCCAGGACCCCGCCCTCCCAGGACCCCGCCCACCCACAGGCAGCGCTCCCAGGACCCCGCCCTCCCAGGACCCCGCCCACCCACAGGCAGCGCTCCCAGGACCCCGCCCTCCCAGGACCCCGCCCTCCC
>NW_004955409.1:643116-655354 GCF_000276665.1 Chinchilla lanigera
CTCCCAGGACCCCGCCCTCCCAGGACCCCGCCCACCCACAGGCAGCGGTCCCAGGACCCCGCCCTCCCAGGACCCCGCCCTCCCTGCCCGCGGCCGCAGGGCCGCCCTCAGCACGCGTCTCGAGGGACGCTTCGCGGGAGGCCCCGACACAGGGCCTGTCACAGACTTAAACCTCCCTCTCCAGACAGGCTTGTCTCCCCTGAGGCCTCCTTTGGTCGCCATGTCCCCGAGGCTCCCTTCTGCCGTCCTCTCCGGAGCAGTGCTGGCCTCTTCCGCCTGGCTCTTTCCGACCCCGGGAACGGGAGGTCCTTCGGGGGCAGCAGGGCCACCCCGTGGAGGGAGGACCCAGCGGGGCCGTCCCGTCCCTTCCCGTAGGAACTTCTGCCCTTTGAGGTCTTGCTTCGCCCCAGGGGATAAAAATGCCTTCTGGAGAGATTCTGTGAGAGAAAGCGTGCCCTCCTGTGATACCGATACCCCGAGACGGCGGCGGGCGCCATCAGGCCGGGCGACCGGGCCGAGGCGGAATGACAGCCGAGGCACACGGCCTCTGTGTGGGGTGTTTGGACTGCGGGGGCTGCTGAGGTCGCGGCGTGGCCGGCCTCGTCCCGAGGCCTACCGTCTCCTCATTCCCGACAAACGAACACGGTCCCGTCCTGCCAACCTGTCGCCTGGGAGCAAATGCCCTGACTAAAAGCCAGTGCAGGAAGAACTGATTCTCCGGGCAGGCGGAGAGGGTGGGACGGCCGGGGTGGGCAGCGTGCGACCGAACAGCGTCTTCAAGGTCGGTTCCTGCGGACGCTGCGCCGGCCGGCTGTCCTTTGCGGCTCCATTCCCCACACCGTTGATGAGGTTGTCTGTCACGCACAAACCCTCCGGCAGGAGCCAGCCCTGCTGACAGCGAGGAGGGAGCCCAGGCTGTTTCTGGACCTGAGGCTTTTGCCGCGCTGAGGGAGGCGCTGGCTGCTCGGATGAGGCTGGAGACAGCTGTACCCTCCGGGCCTGCGCGGTGTTTGTGAGAATGACCCTCCTTGACTGAAGGCTGCGGGCCTGTTAACGGGCTCTTGAGAGCATGGCCCAGGCCATGCGGATGGCGGAGTCTCCTGACATTCCTGACTCGTGCGTCTGTTCATTCAGTCTCAGCTTTTGCAGCCTTGCCTTAGGGTTAGTTTGAAACGTAGGCGTGTGTGTCTCCCTCTAAACCAGGCCGAGGCCTGCAGACCTTTCTGCATCCCGGTGTGGTATTTGTTTGGGTATTATTGGTGGGTAATATTTACTTGGCCCACAGAGGACTTGTGGCCAGGCAGTTGGGGCGAGAGGCAGCGGGGTGGCCAGTGTCCCTGGAGCCGGGAAGAGAGGCACGGGTGCGGGCACCTGCACCTGGAGCTGCAGGGTGCAAGGGAGGCCGAGGCAGGGCAGGGAGGCAGGGCAGGGGAGCACAGAGGAGTGCCCGGGACGGGGTGCACGTGGAAAGGGGTGTCGGGTGGGGAGCCGGCCACACTGCAGGGTCCTGCGAGTGGACGCGGTGTGATGCCAGGGACACCAGGGACCTTCATGAGGTTTGTGGAGGGTTGGGACGGACGTCCAGGGGATTAGAGAGCCGCCGAGTTACCTGGGCAAGGCTGGCAGCCACAGGGAGAGCTGGGGCGCCCGGCCGAGGGGCTCAGGGAGCCGGGAGGGGGCGGAGGGTGCTTAGCTCAGTCAGGCTGAGCGTGGGAGAGGCTGTGGTGGGCGAGGACGGGAAGACGAGGGACAGAAGGGCCGTGTCTCTGGTCCCCGGTTTCCAGTCTTCTGTCGTCCTATGGGTTACACTGTCACAGCTTTATTTTTCACACCTGGGGTTTTTGTTTATCCAAGTTGGGAGTATGATACAAAAACAGTTCCATGGATATACCGGGAACCGAACTCACGACCTTGCGCTTGCCAGGCAGGCGCTTTTGCCGCTGAGCTAAATCCCCAGCCCCCCCATGGATATTCTTTTGTGCAGTGGTTTCTGCTACCGAATTCCACCAGAGTCAAAAGGAGGGCGGGGTCCCTGCTGCCCTCAGCGAGCTCCTCGAGGGGTGCCAGGGCTCCGTGCTCCACCCGCAGGCCCCTTGCTGGCCTGTCCGGTGCTCTCACGCTTGGGACAGGGATGCCAGCCACAGTGCAGTTCAGTGGACTGTAAGACTGTGCTTTCAGGAAATATTAAAACCCAGCCAGACGCCAGACTGGTCCTACAGTGCCTCCTAGTGACCGCGCTGTCATCTTGGGGGCGGGCAGTGCCAGAGGCTCCGATGCAGACCTAGACACTGTTTCCTCGATGAAGGAAATTTGGGGCTGGGGATATAGCTCAGCGGCATAAGGGCTTTCCTGGCAAGCCTGAGGTCATGAGTTCAATTCCTGGTACGGAAAAAGAAAAAAAAAGAAATTTGAAGAGAGACTGCTTGTGTAAAGCAGGCTCAAAGCAGAAGCACGGAGAGGTCCGCATGCAGAGCAGCCTTCAGAGTGTGACATGTGCTCCTCCTTGGCCAAGTCCAGGACAGCAGCAGCCTGGCGCTGGTCATCTTGTGTGCTTCGGACCGAGCAGGTGTGGCCTCGGTGTCCCACACCCCTGATTGCCCACGTTGCTGCCCTCTAGAGCTGTCGGAGCCCGTGTGGGGTGGCCCGGCTGGTGTGGGTGGCCACACCGCTCCTGGTGGCTTTGAGGTGACCGTCCCCCTCTGCACAGCAGGGAGGGCTCCTGGAGCCTGTGTGCTCGCCACCGGGGCCCTGGCCCTTCCGGCGTCAGAGTAGTCACAACTCCACGAGTGCCCAGGCCCCGCGGTCCGAGGGGGGCCAGCCCCTTCCTGGGGGTAGCTGCCCCTCCCGGCCGGTCTCTTTGAGACTGGGGGGGGACGCGTGTGGGAGGCTGACTCTTGGTACCAGTGGTGCCGAACCTTCCAGAGCATGCGTGGGCTTGAACATGCAGGCATTTTGTACCGTACTTCTCAGCGGTGCAGTTGCCTCACGTGCCCAGCTCCCAGCTTGCTCCCCAGGTGATGTTCGGAATCTTTTTCCTTTTCTCCACTGACTACTTGGGGATAATTTTAAATAAATGGATGAGTGTTTTTCCATGCCATTGTCCCCACCAGCCAAGTCCAGGGGCAACAGCCTGGCCCTGGGCATCCCGGTGCCATGGCCAAGCAGGTGCATTAAGCCGCTGAGCCCTGAAGACCAGCTGCCTTGCAGAGCGTTAGCAATAAACCAGGTTTGGCGGCTGGTACCTGCTCTGCGCAGCAGGGAGGCTTCGGGACGTTTCTGAGGGCTGTTTTCACGGTGAGCACCCAGCAGCGACTCAGCTGCCTTTCTCCACGTCAGACGCTAGTGGAGCAGTGGCTGGGTTGAGACGGTGCCGGAAGACCAGGGAGTCTCATAACCTGTGCTGTCCACGCACACAGCCCCAGCTGTGCTTCGTGCTCAGCCTGTAGACGGGGTTAGGGGTGCCAGACACCCAGCTCGGATGTAGATAGATGGTGGGTTCTCCCCAGCACCGTCACAAGGAGCCCCTCCATCCCTGCGATATAACTACTGGGGTCAGGAGGTTCAGATGCTCTCCTGGAACGGGGGACGTGTGTCCCCAGCCAAGAGCTCACTGGCTTCTGAGGCCCTGCCTTTGGACGTGGTCAACAGCTCAAGCCGATATTTCCTCCCAGATCCAGGTGATTTAAATAGTGAGACACATATGATAACCCGTGACTGAGATTTCTCAGTTGACTAGGAATTTGTTTATTTATTTACGTGTTTTGGAGACAGGGTCAGCTGTGTAGTTTAGGCTGGCCTCGAACTTGCTGAGACCCTCCTGTATCAGCCTCCTGAGTGCCAGGATCATAGGTGTGCACCACCGTGCCTGGCTAATTAGGGGGTTAGAACTGAGGACGACTACTCTGAATCTTCCGGAAGCGTCGCAGTGGTTTCTGCATAGTCTGTCCACGCGGGACGAAGGGCCCAGCAAGGGGGTTGCACACCGACCACGCTTCTCAGAGGGGTTTATTGAGCAAAGCCACGAGGTGAGGCAGCTCAAGGTGGGACAGAGCTACAATCAATAAGATTACAGTATAGTCATTTAGGTAATATTGATCCAATGGGAAATCGCAAGGTGGGACAAGACTGGTGCACCAATAAGATTGCAAGTATAGTCACTTGGGTAATATGGATTGAATGGGGATGCGGTGGGAACGCCTGCGGCACAGCGAGCACAGAGGGCAGACCAGCGCTGTCCTGCGAGGCGGTGTGGCCACAAGGTGGTTGGTGCCTACTCAGAGTATCAACGGCTGCTGTCCATCCCTAGGGAGTTCCTGCTTAGTAGCTCCTTTTTCCTGGAAGCCTGGCCTTCAGTGAGAGGCTCCAGCCACTGTTGTCTTCTGCACTGACCCCCAGGGCTCAGCCCTGTCTCATGCCTCCAATCTTCCCGCCTGACTCAGCAGTCTATAACAGGGGTGCAGCGGGTCTGAAGGCTGGGAGGGGAGAATCTCACAGCCTTCTCCCTGGATTCTGACAAGGTCAGGGCTGGCTGTGTCCCTCGCGGCTGGTGGAGCCTGGCCTGCTGCAGCGGCTTCCCTCGGGCGGCTCTCTGCCTCGGGCCAGGGAGGGCACCGGAGCCACTGAGACCAGGGCTAGAAGGGCTTGGGCTCCCTGGACTCGGCGGACTTCAAAGTCGCAAAGACTACTCTGCCATCCCAGCGTCGGTTGCTCTGGTGGGCGGTGTCTCTCCCGCTGGTCTCCTGGCTTCCCTCACGGCTCCCTGGGGCTGCCGTCCCTCGGCCCCTGTCCCTGGAATTGTCCGTTTCTCTCAGTGTTCGTACGCAGAGGTCAAGCAAAGAAAGCAAGAGTTAGCACAGTCCCCGCACTGTCACATTTTTAATAGCGGTGTGGAGCGGTCTCAAGCAGGGCGCATGCACACTCTGCCCTCTGAGTTCATCTGCGCCTTCCCTTTCTTCCCACCTCTCCTTCTCTCCGCCCCTCTTCTCTCTTCCTTTCCTCCTTCCTTCCTTTTTCAGTACTAGGGATTGAACCCAGGACCTTTGCACTGAGCTACATCCCCTGCTCCTTTTTATTTTTTGAGACAGGGTCTCACTAAGTTGCTAAATTTTCTAGGCTGGACTAGAAATTGTGATCTTCCTGCCTCAGCCTCCCTGAGTGCTGGGATTACAGGTGTGCAGCACCACACACAGCTTTTTAAAGAGATTAACCCAACCTACCTGTTTTGGATGGTTAAAACACTGTAACCCCTCCCTTGGATTATTAGAGAAGATTCTTGGATGTGAAATCGTTAGGAAGAATTGTCTGTAATTTTGAAATGATCCGTACGCGCTTGTAAGATAATTTATTTGTGTGAAACTGGTGGCAGGGATGTTGGCCAGAGCTGAACCAGGCAGAGGGTTCCGTCCAGCGAGGAAAGCTGGAGCCCAGGGAGCAGCGGGGGGAAGGGCAGGAGGGAGAGCAAGGGGGAGGGGAGGTGCGGTTTTTATCCTCGGTACTTGCGAGTCTTTCCAGGAGAGACCAGTCACGGGAGAGGAAGTGGGCACTGGGGTCAGACAGGGTGGGATCTCCATTTCCCACGAGGAGGAGAGGATGTGGGGCGCAGCGGGCTGGTCCCGGCCTCCACCCTCCCACAGCGGCTGTGCACTAGCTCTGGAGCCGACGGCTGCCCGCTGGCCCCAGACGCCCCACACGGGCTGTGGGCGACAAGTCCCCAGGGTGCCCTCAAAGGGCCCCACAGCCTGACAGAGGAGGCCTCTCCCTAGACCTGAGCTGGGTGTCAGCTCCCGCCCTCTGCTGAAGTTGCTGCTGACCCCAGCCAGTGCCCTCGTCCACACAGGAGGGACGGCCCCGAAGGCCATGTGGTGGCCGTGTTGTCCTTGTCAGTCCTTGGGACAGGGCCACGGGGGCTGACCACACGTGAGCTGTGATCACGGCTGTGTCCTGGGCCCGGCTGGGAGCGGTGGGCCAGCGTCCAGAGCTGGTGGGTGAGAGGTGGCCGCAGGTCTGCACCCTTGTCTCCTGGGGCTCTATGGGAGCTGGGTACCGAGGGTGGCAGGGATGGCGGCTGGGGACCGTGAGAAGAGGGTGGGGGCCAAGGACTCGGGCTCTGGAATGAGGCCTTCAGTCCTCAGGCACGGACACGGCAAGGCCAAAGGCCAGAGAGATGGAAGGAGCCAAGTGCGGGCCCAAAGACCAGGGGCAGCCTGCTGCTCGGGACAGGGCAGAACGGTCGGTGGGCCCAGCTCCCCTGCTCTGTGTCCGTCCTCGGCTGCCCGTGACGCCTGTGACACTGCTCACACCCGGGTGGGGCAACCTTGTGGTCACTCGGCAGGGGGCTCCCTGACCTTCCACGGCTGATGGCCAGCACAAGCCTCGGGCACGGTGCAGCGCACGCTGTGTGTATGTGTGTGTGCATGCTGGGAGTGCCTCGAGCCTGGGGTCCCCGGGAGTAGCCCATGCGAGGGAGGCCTGGCTCACGGTGGTCACGGACCTGAGGCTGCCCACGGGCAGCTCTGGTCTCCAGAAGCAACGTCTTCCACGTGGGAGACCCCGACCTTCTGTTACTCGTGGGCTCTGGGCATTGGTCCAGGTGGTGGGGCACTTCCCCTGTGACCCTGCGTAGACGGGGTGCTGTCGTGCATATTTAGGGACTTTTAAGAGGTTTGGTAATCCAAAGAAATAAATCTATTTCTATCTGCTAAGCACTCAGACTTAAGACCTCAGTATATGGAATGCGAGATAAATTTGACACCATCAAAGGAAAGGCATATTTGGTTTCAGATTAATTGAAATGCTCTAACTCTAGCAGTAGCTTTAAACAGAATAGACTATGGACTGTTCAAAGGATTATGATTGTCCTTAATCGTGCCAAAAAGGAGCTTGAAGCAATTACAGGAAATACAGATGCATTATTAATACCAGCTGCACTGGGCTTTGATTATGTAAGAAAACAGGCTTAAACCTGTGGCAGATGGTGAACCTCGCAGTTCAAGTAAATCCAAGTTTTAAATACTCAAAGTGTAGGGAGAGCCAGGCCTAGCGGTGCGGGCCTGCAATCCCAGCACTTGGGAGGCTGAGGCAGGTTTGCCTGGGTTCAAGGCCAGCCTGGGCTACATAGTGAAACCCTGTCAACAAAACAGAACAACAAAGATACAGGGAGTGTCTGTCTGAAAAACTCAGATTTTCCCTGGCGGGGAATACACGGGGACTGGAACGATTGCTGCGTCTTCCCTGCGACTCCTCTCTGGAAAGCAACCCTGCCTGTTTCTCTGGGTCCCTGTTCAGCGTCTTCCCAGGGCACCGTATCTGTCAGTCTGTGTCCGGTGCCCGTCTGGATGCCTCTGTCCTCGCCCCGAGCATTCTGGTTCTCTTTCTCTGGATTCTCTGAGCCCACGGTGCCCAGGCGGGGACCTTCCCGCCGGCGAGAGCCCCTGCGGGTGCAGCCCGCAGGACTAGGGCTGGGGCAGGGCTGGGCTGCTGGAGCTGGCCAGGGGCTCTGGTGCCTCCACCCAGACAGAGAGGAGCTTGGCTGGGCCAGGGCAGGGCAGGGCTCTGACTCGGGGTGGCAGCGCTGCATGTCGCCGTGTGACCGTGTCACTGGTCACCGCAGGCCCGGGCGGGGAGGCCGCTGCGCCGTCTTGTCCCCAGGGAGTGCGCAGCGGCAGACGCCTCAGAGTGGCGAGGGAGGAGGATGGGGTGTTGTCTGCTTGGGACTTGGTCTCCAAGGACCCTGCCACCATCCAGACGGCTCCACCTGCCGGCAGCACAAGCGTTGGGGAAGGGGGACAAAGCAGCGGTGACAGCAAGGCGGGAACAGAAAGGCAGAAGGACACCTTGGGGTCCCTGTTACCGGAAATGCTATGTGGTGCGTCCCCACCAGCCAGGCTGGTGGAGAGGCTGTGGGGAGGGCTGCCCACTCCGGTGATCGCAACATTCGCGCTTAAATGAGTTGTTACCCTGCCTTCTTCCTTTATGGAACTCCTCTTGTCAGGGAGAAGGAGGCCAAAGGGCGACAGATTGGCAGGGCAGCGCGTGGACTCTCCTGCCCTGGCCAGGACTGTGTTAAGTGCTCTGCCTGAGACCTGCTCATTGCGTCACTGACTGTTAGCTGCTATCACCCGTGTTTCTGATAAAAACCGAGACTTAAGAGGTGACCTGGCACGGCCAAAGAAACTCACACAGAAGCTGAAACACAAGCCAGGACGTGGATGGGTCTGAGCTCAGATCTGCACTCTCAGCTGCCGTCTGTCCTGCCTCAGGCTTGGGTCGGCACAGCGTGAAGGGCGGGCACGTGGGTCTGACAGCCCAGGCTGCGGAGGAGTGGCTTCCTGTGGAAGGTGCTCAGCAAGGAGGGAGAAGACACGCACTCACCCAGACAAAGGCAGCTGAATAGTTTCCTGGACTGATTCCACTTCTTCATTTTTTCCTTTTAAAAAAAGCGCCTTTCTTAATTTGCTAGGCCAACCCTAATTATGGGGCTCTCGTTCTATTAAAAATGCAAGTTTTAATGGTGCAGGCTTAAGAGTCCCAGACAACCCGTCGTGAAGGGCTTGTTGGGTGGCTCTGGCCAGGCCTCACTGGTGCCGGATTTCACCGAGCATTCTCCTGGCTCCTGGGCGGAGCCCTCCCGTGGGAACTGCCTGCAACCCGGCCTTCAGGAGTGAGTTGGTCAGCTGAGAAAGCAGCCCCACATCTGCTGGCTTTAAGAGCCTGCGCTGTATCGACATTTCGACATTTCTCCAGGTGACCCATTGCTTCCGGGAACCCGCACCTTCGTGCACTCGTCAGTCCCACCGCCTCCTCCCTTTCCTCCCCTTGCAGTCCTGTTTCCCCCCACTTTCACTGCCACCCCTTTCTTCCCATTTCCTTCCTCCCACAGAGGACACGAGGTTCTCAGGATGCCCAGGCCCCGCCTGGCCTGAGCTCTGGAGACAAGTCTGAACAGTTGGTTGCTCATTTAGTCATTCAGTGAACGTTACCGGGAACCTCTGTGTGCCTGGTGCTCCCTGAAAGCCAGGAACAGAGCAGGGCACAAGTCTTCTCGGGGAGCCACGTTCTTCGTGGGAGCTGGGGGACAGAAGACCCAAATGAATACATTTGCCGTGTGTCCAGTCTTGGGACAGTGGGCGTGGAATAAAGCAGGAGGGGAGGAGGCACTGGGCTGGGCCTGTGGGTGGGAGGGCGCTCTGCTGCGTGGGCTTCTGGGCAGCTGACAGATTCCTGAGTCAGGAGGGGTGTGCAGGGCCCGGCGGGCTGGCATGAGGGACCGAGGGATGCGGGGTGCAGCAGGCCCAGGAGGGGCCTGCCTTCCCCCGGCCTCACTGCTGGGTTTCAGGCTCCGCGGCCACCCCGGGACTCGCAGACCCCGGCCCTCCTAAGTCGGGGGGCTATAGCCAGTGAGAGAGGGTCGCCCCTCCTACCCGTGCTCCTCATGCTGCCGGGTCTCACCCTGGGCGGGCACCAAGGCAGCAGGCAAAGCTCTCAGTCTGTCTATGTCCAGACCCGAGCAGGGAGCCGTGGGCGAGCCTGTGGGCCTGGCCTGCGTGTGTGCAAAGCTGCTGTGTGTTCGTCAGGGTGTCAGGAGGCGGAGCCGAGAGGCAAGGGTGCAGCAGAAGCCCTGGCGTCGTGCGCCCGTCCAGGGTCACTGTTGGCTGCGCCGTGCCTCGTGGCGCAGAGCTGTCTGCAGCCGGGAGTGGCCTTGCTCGTCTGTGTCCCAGGAGGGTCTTACGCAGCAGCCTTCGCCGCGGGGCCCCGGGGTGAGCAGGGTCTCCAGCTGCTCTTTCCTGTGATGGCTCCGAGTGCACTTCGCCGCCTTTGAGGGCCCTTCTCAGCTTCCCTGCCGTGAAGCCACAAGAAACCCCAGCTACTGGAGGAGGGAGTCCTGGGCCAGCTCTCGCGGATGTGGCCGTCGCCGAGCCGCTCTTCAAGGGTCACTGACCACCCCGAGAAGGGTGCACCCACACTGCCGCCGCCTGCTGGAGAAGGCTGAGGCCAAGATGATGAGCGGAGTGGGTCTGCGGGCCCCCACCGCACGCAGCAGATCCACAGGGAGGTCAGATGACTGAAACAAACAAGCAAGCAAACAACAAACTCTGGAGCCCAAGGCGAAGTGTGTTGGTGTTCTGGGCCGCGGGGCGGGACAGCTCACTGTGGAGAGGCCAGCGGGGCCCAGAGGTTGAGTGCGGCAGATCTCATGGAGGAGCGGGCGGCTCAGAGGAGCTGGGGGAGGCAGGACATCAGGTGAAGGTGCCCCATCCGGCACGGCAGCTACCAGCCTCAGCTGGTGCCACCGTGGCGTGGCACCCACATGACACCCGTGGCCAGTGGAAAACTCCCCGCTCCCCAGATTTTGCAGAGCTAAGTCTGAAAAAAGGAAGGTAAAATATCTCATTAACATATTTTTATATTGCTCACATGTAGAAATGGTGATGTTTTAGATACAGCGGACTAAATAAAGCATTTTGTTCATTTAGTTTGCCAGGGCTCTCATAACGAAGCAGCGTCTAGCGTTCACATCGTTTCTGGTATCACATGTGATCCGGAGGTGCCTCCAAGCACACGGGGACGTGTGCGACCTCCACGCGTGACACCGCCTCGGGAAGGACTCGCACCGTGGGTGTTGGTATCTGGGGCTGTGGGATCCTGTGAGGTTTGGGGGAGCACAATTCAGTTCATAATGTTGTCAACATTGTCAACGTTATTTTTTTGTTTCTCTTTACTTGTTGGAAAGATGACTAGAAGAGTTGAAGTCACACATGCAGTTGGCCGCCAGTCTGTTGGACTCCCGAGGTCCCGCGGGCTCTGGGCTCTCTTGAGCACCACGCCTTTTGCTGTGTGTGGCAGGACACGCGTGGAGAGTGGGGAGGCGCGAGTCCAGGTGAGATCTCTGCCCTGGTGCACACAGCCCTGCTGCTGCAGGAAGGCGGGGAGCAGCGCCCACTGCGACCTCCTCCAGCACTGCCCAGTCCTGAGGCCGGCACCAGGGTGGAGAGAGCAGGTCTTGAAGGCCCATGCCGAGAGGCGCAGCGGTCAGGTTGGGGACTCAGAAGTGATTTAAAAAGGCAGTTAAATATGCTCTGTAACATCGGAGGAGGCCATCTCTCGATGCAGGAGATCGCAGTGAGGGAAGGAAAGGAACACTCAGACTGGAATGTGGCAGAGACCCTACCTCCGCACCACCTTCCCAAAGTCCTGGACAAACGCAGCTATGAGAATCTTCCCCCAGATTTTCAAGGAAAGAAAATTACTCTTTTATATAAAATCAGGAACTGAACAGGGAACTCTTCCTAACTCATTCTACGAGGACAGAAGGACTTGAAAGCCAGCGAAAGATGGCACAAGGGAGGGAGCATCACTGACCCGTCTCACTTATGACTGTATGCAAAAACCCTAAATAACACATTATGTAACCAAATCCATCAGTGTATTACAAGTAGAATCAGTAAGGGTGTTTAGGTTCAGAAATGCTGTCGGAGTAATTCACTCTATCAACTGAGGACACGCGAACCTTTCCACGGTAATCACAGGAAGTGCAGCAACAGCTTTTGAAAATCTGAAGTCCATTGCTGATTAAAAAATCGTTTTTACTTGTTCTCTGCTCTGTGTACTTGCTCCCGCTGAGGGCAGCTGTGCTGTGCCGGGCTCCTGTGTCAGCTGTCCTCGCTGTTCCTACCGTGTAGTTTACTTACTCAGAGACAGGGTCCCCCTAGGTGGTCCAGGCTGGCTTCAGCCGCCAGAGTGCTGAGATTATAGGTGTGCGTCACCACGCCCGCCTCCACCGGGCGGTTCAGTGAATGACAGAATCGTCACTGAGGGGCACCGCCAGCTCTTCCACAGCCCAGGGAGATTCCAGAAGGCTCCTGAGGCAGGGGGCTCACAGGTCTCCCGCTGGCGCCTTCGAGATCCCTGTCACCCCGAAAGCAGTCTTCACCCTCCACCAGAAGGGTAATGGATGAATATAAGTTTGCGTATTTGAAGTTAAAATAAAAATGTTAACGAGCGCACTCTTTATACCATGACCCGTCTTTGACCCGTCTTTACTGACTTTTATTCTACGCGTCTTGGGTGAGTCCAGGCGCGTCAGGCTTCCTGCTCCGCCCTTCTGACGACAGCAGCGCTGCCCAGCGGCCCAGGCTCAGCCCTGCCGTGCCTTCTCGCCTCTCCTTTGCTTGTGCAGAGAACGGCGAGTGAAGGACGAGCTCCTCACACGGTGCTGGCCTTGTTCTCCTCTCCTCTCCTC
>NW_004955409.1:655484-669026 GCF_000276665.1 Chinchilla lanigera
CTCTCTCCCTCCCCCTTTCCCACCCCCTCTGTCTTCCTCAAGTACGTGAACTATAAGAGGTCACAGGTCCACGGCTCCTGACCGATCTGGCTGCCCCTTTGTCACAAGAAGCTCTCTCCTCACCTCCTGTGTCCCCTGCTGCCCCTGAGGCTCCGTGCTGCCTGTGTCTGAGGCCTCCCTCGTCCCCTCGTCCCCTCGTCCCCTCCTCCCGAGACCTCAGCCACTGGAACTTTTCCTGGTTGGAGAAATGCACTGGCACAAGACTTGAGAACTTCTTCCTTAGAGCTGCATAATCTGAAATAGTATTTAACAGCCAGATTTCTGGAAGAGCACAAAGGCAGCAACACTGCCCCTGGGAACGCAGACTGCTGCGGCCGCTGTGGAAGTCAGTGTGGGGATTCCTCGAGAACATTGCACCTTCCTGTTGTTTTATGATAAGAAGGAGTTTTGGAGAAAACCATATAGGAGGATACTCGATTTAATTCACTTGTGGATGTGTTTACTGAATTCTTTCTGCCTATTTCTTTTTTTATTTATGTCGAAGTTATATGCTTACCCTTGACAGTATAAAGTCAGAAATGGAGAGCTAAGGTGGAAGATGGTCTAAGGGCAAAGTTTCTAGCAATGCGCAGAGAAATGTCCTGACATCTGACACGCACACGCCTCAGAGGAGGAGAGGGCTGCTTGGCTTGTGGCTTCAGAGGTCCAGTCTGCACTGTTTGTCTCCAAGGTTTCCAAGGTAGTGGAGGATGTGGTGGAGCAGAGCAGCTCCTTCCACGGTGGGCGGGAACAGAGCGGGGGTGTCGGGGGGAAGAGTGGGGAGGAGGGGGCTGGGACCAGGGAGAGCCCCCACAGTCGCACCCCATGACCTACCTCCAGCCAGGCTCCACCCCTCCTACTCCATTCAGGTCTGAGCTCATCCATGGGCTTAACCCTCACTGGTGCCCCCCCCACAGCCTGATCCCTCTCCAGGGTGTCTTGGTACAGTTAAGGGGACAGATAAGGTGGTGCAATGGGTGACGAATAAGTCGTGTGTATCTCATGCACACATGCACGTCCACCCAGGAGTAATTCACTGCAGGGCTGAGGTCAGCATGCACGTGACAAATATCACATGCTCGAAGTGTTCAGTGAGTTTTAGCAAACAGATGTTAGCACATTTCTCAATTAATTAAACTATAAGAGCTCATAGATTCACGGCTCCTGGTCACGTTAGGGGCGCAGGAGCTCCCTCCCCTGACTGCAGTGAAGCCTGATCCTCGCCACCCGCCGGCCTGGCTTCTGGGCTCCAGCGCTAGTTTTCCCGATGCTGCCCAGGTGGGACGTGTGTGTCCTGTGCGTGGCCACAGCTCCTCGCTGTCAGGACGGCTCTACGTGGTGTGACACTTACGACTCGTCTACCCAGTCACACACATCTGAGTGGACACCAGATCCTGGCCGTTAGGACATAAGACAGCTACTAGCACTCAGATGCGGGCATTTGGGTGCGCACATTTTCATTTTGTTTTGGAGAAGAGCTAGAACTGCGCTGTGGACGCATACTGTGCTTTTCAGTCCTTTCATCCATGTGGTGCTTTCCTTGTTTCCGCGTCTAGTTTGTTGAATAATGCTGCAATGAGCACAAAGTTCAGACGCCACTTTGGTGCTGCTTTCAATTCCTTTGACCAAATACCCAGCAGAGGGACTACTGGAGCATATGGAAATTCTGTTTTTAGTTTTTTCCCTGGTATTAGAGATTGAACCCAGTCCCTTTCCCCTGAGCTACATCCTCAGCTCTTAAAATTTTTTTAAAAATAGGTCCTTCTAGGTTGCTAAGTTGCCAAGGCTGAGCTTAAACTTGTGATCCTCCTGCCTCAGCCTCCTAGAGTGTTGAGCTTACAGTCCTCTCAGTCCTTGAGGAAACTTCATGCTACATTTCATAATGGCTCAACCGATTTACAGGAGTTTCCTCAAAGGACCAAAAGCTTGACTTCACATATCTCTGATGCCAGTGATATAGCAATTTTTGTGTATCTGTTGGCTCTTTGCATGTCTTCTTTTGAGGGATTTCTGTCTAGTTCTTTGCTCATGTCAGAATCACACTATTTTTCCTTGTTGAGTGCTTTGAGATGCTTATGGATTTTAAACATTAGCCCCGCATCTGCCTTCTGATTTGCTGAAATCTTCTCCCCAGTGTGGCCGTGTGGCAGCCTCCCCTTTCCGTGTCCTTTCAGTTCGTGGCTGTCTGTGTCTGCTTGTGTTGCCCGTGCTCTTCGGATCGCAGCCTGGAAATCAGACCCCTCCCGGAGCGTCGCCCCTGTGTTCCTCCAGCTGTGTCACAGCGTCAGGTCTCGGGCTTGAGATTCTGACCACTCTGACTTAGTTTTGGTGTATGGCCTGAGACAATTTCATCTTCCTGCTGGTGGACGTCGGGCTCCCCAGTGCTGTTCATGAGGAGCTGTCCTTTCCCATCGCAGGTTCCCCACTGACTGTAACCCACGGGTGAACTCCGGGGCTTTCTGCCCCGGTCGCTGGTCTGTGCATCTGTCTTTACACCATATGAAGCTGCTTCATTCGCTGTAATTTTGTAGTTGGAGGCCTCCAGCTTTGTTTTTCCTGCTCAGAACTGCTTTGGCCATTTGAGGTCTTTTGTGGTTCCATACAAATTAGGATTTTAAAAAGTTTTTGTGCAGAGTGTTACTGGTGTTTTGATAGGAATTGCTTTGAATCTGTACAAAGCTGTGTGTAGAGCAGACATTTCCCCAACAGTAACTCTTCTGACTCCTGAACATAGGATATCTTTTGATTTTTTGTGCCACCTTAATTTCTGTCACCAGTATTAACAATTTTTAGGATAGAGAGCCTTCACCTCCTAGGTTAATTTATTCCCATGTATTTTCTTTTTTAGGAAGGTGCTATTGTGTGTTTGTTTGTTTGTTTGTTTTTCTCTTTTTGAGACAGAGTTTCGCTGTGCAGTTCAGGCTGGCCTTGAACTCACTTTGTAGCCCAGGTTGGTCTTGAACTCACAACTATCCTCTTGCCTCAGCCTTCCGAGTGCTGGGATTTCAAGCATGCACTACCTCGCCCAGCTAGGGGGGTGTTATTGTAAATGGTGTTGTTTCTTGATTTTGTTTTCAGAAAGTTTAATGTTAGTGTATGGGCATGCTACTGGCTTTTGTGTCCTGTAACTTTCCTGAATTTATTTATTTGTTCTAAAAGGTGTTTTTGTGGCTATTTTATGGGTTTATTGCACATGATCATATCATCTGCAAAGAAGGATGTTTATTTTCTCCTTTCCAGTTTGGGTGACTTTCTCTTGCCTGAGCGTTAAGATTTCCAGGACTATGTTGTGTGGGAGCAGCAGGGGGCGCCCTTGTCTTGTCCCTGATCTTGGAGGAAAAGCCGCTTTCCCCAGTGCCGTGACAGCTGTGGGTTTGTCTTGTGTAGCTCCTGTTGGGGTTAGGTTCGTTCCTCCTGTGCCTAATTTTTAAAGTTTTATTTTATGTTAGAAGATGCAGAATTTTGGCACACGATTTTCTTATATCTCTGGAGATGATCAAATAGATTTTGTTATTTCACATTTACAGATTTGCATACTTTGAGCCACCCTTGTACGTCCTTGAAAAACTCACTTGTCCGTGGTAGAAGATCTCTTTCATGTGCTGTCCAATTTGGTGTGCCAGGATTTTGCTGCGCACTTTTGTGTCTGCAGTTTTCACGTACGGCCGAGTCTGTCTTCCCCGCACTATGTGCTCTTAGCAACTTCGTTGAAAATTATTTCAACATTACAGGTTTTTCATCTGTCATCTGTGATTTTCTTTCTTCTAGTGTCCCTGTCTGGCTGTGGCACCAGGGTAATAATGGCTTCATACAGTGAATTTGGAAGTGTTTACTCGGCTTTAAGTTTTTGGCAAGTTTAAGGAGGATTGGTATTTGTTCTTGGAATGTTTGTAGAATTCTGGATAGATGAATATTTTCAGTTTCCTGGTTAATATTTAACAGTGGGATGGCTAGGTTGTGTGGTAAACACATATTTAAGAACCTGCTGAACTACTTTCCAGAGTTGTTATACATCTCACACTGCCATCAGCAGTGCTGCTTTGGCCGGTGCGCTCAGGAGGGATGTTCCAGACGCCCTCCTCCTGCTCCATCATGGTCTGATTTTGCTATAACATGAACACTGGGCTCCCAAAATGATTTGGGAGGGATTCTTCTTTTCTATTTTCTGGAGGAGTCTCTTTTTTAAGTAGGCTTATAGCTATGAATTCCATTGTCTTAATGGATTTAAGGGTATTCACATGATCTATTTGGTTTTGAGAGAGCTTGAATAGTTTGTGTATTTCACACTACTTTTACTTTTATCTTCTTATGTATGTTATCACATTTTTGGCATGAAATACTTCTTTTCTTTGCCCTGTTCCCATGCCAATGTGTGGGGTCTGTCGTAATGACCACAGAGAGGTCTTGGCAAGCCGTGGTTTCAGGAGCTGGCAGGAGCAGTGCCTCCCGGAGCCCACGAAGGTGAATAGGATGCCACCTGCTTCCTTCCTGGCAACGAGACGGGAAGGAGAGGTAACGGCGATTTCTCAGCTGAATCCTGGCCGCAGATCTCTGAGTCAGGTGGGATTTTCAGTCTGAGTCCCACACACATACAGGCTTCACATGTTATTTTCATGTTTAAACATGTTTCCTTGTGGGATGATGCTTCACATGTTATTTTCAAATACTTTCTTCTCTTAGTTAAAAAAATACTGGGCTAGGATGGGACCAAGATATTCGTCCGCAGCTTTAAACATGTTTCCTTGTGGGGTGATGCTTTGTGCTGTGCACTGTGAATCCGCTCTTAAAAAACCCTGTGTGCTATGGGATGCACTTTCCTCACTAATCCCTTCAGTGTGACTCTTAATACTTGATCATGATTGTCACTTGTAGAATTTCTTCATTTTATAATCAGTTTTAAACCTGTGGGTGTCCAGGCCTTGCCTGACTTCTAAGACCATCTCCCTCTCCTGTGTGTGAGGAGGACGACCAGGCAAGATGGTGCGGGGCCCGGCTGTGTGTGGGTGAGATGGGGCTGTTGGCGGGTGGTGGCCTTGGGCTCCAGAGAAGGGTCCTTCGCCGGTGCTTCAGAGTCAGATGCGGGTGGAGGATGGTGACGCTGACACCCGGAGCCCAGGGAGCTGAAGCAGCGTGTCCAAGTTCACAGGGTGAAGAAGCGGTAGATGTGCAGACCTCTCACATCTGTCCTGGGAATAAAACACCTTGAGTCCAGGCTGACCTAGCATTCATCAGCTAGGTGGCCTGCGCAGGTCATTTCAGCTGCCCAGATCTGTGTGTTTATCCATCAGATGTGGAATTAGAATCTCCAAGAGTCTGTGCATGGGGCAAGTTCATTTAGGGTTAAAGGTAGTGGGATCAAGAAAACTGGAGAAGCAGAAGAAATGCTGTGTTTTATGAATAGAAAGAATAATTTCTCTTCTAGTAGCATTAAAATGATTTTCCATTATAAACGAAGGAAGCAGCTCTTATTAGGTATTTATAGAAACTGCAAATTGCTTAGAAAAATTCACTATCACATTTGATACTGGCAAGAGGCAGACGATACCTCAACATTTAACAAATGCTTTAGTTAATTCAGTGAAGAAAAAGATATCTTATAGTAGCTCCAATGTAAAAAAAACCAAGCATTTCTTGAATGATAGAACTTTGGAAACTACTTGACAAAAATTAATAAGTTTTCCTGAAATCTTTGTAGTTCAGGTCCAAACCATGCATCCTTCTAAATATAATTACTTTTAGTCTCCAGCAGGGCTTGTTGGATCTGTTATAATTACAGAAAAGAAAGAAGTGCTGAACTGGGGATTGCTGGTGTTTCTGCTTGGTTAGGTCACGTGGCCACAGTCTTGTTTTTCTTCCCATTTATTTATTCTGAAAAATTTCAAGCACCAGAAATGTTGAAAGAATAGTACAAGGAACACCTCTATGTTCTCTACCCATATTTAACAATTGTTCATATTTGCCATATTTGCTTTATCCCTGTTGTCTTAGTTACTTTTTTGTGTTGCTGAGACATAACACTCAACATTCAAAGTTAAAAGAAGAAAGATTTATTTCAATTTGTAGAGGTTTCAGTCCATAACTGACTGGTTAAGCAGGCTTGTATGGCAGAGGGGCAGGGCAGAGGAGAAACGGTCCATGGCAGGGCAGGCAGGCAGCAAAAGGCAGAGCAGCAGCAGTAGCAGCAGCAGCAACAGCAAGCCTCCCTTTTCTTTTTATACCATCTAGGCTGTAGACCTATTGGCTGGTTCCACCCACACCCAGGGTGTGGCTTCCCATTATCCATACCCAGAACCATACTAAACCAACCAGTGGGCTGATCCAGTTATCACACCCTTACTCCAAATTCACACATCCTGGATCCAGCCCCCTCTGAAAAGCCCCGGCCATGAGTATATCAGGCTTTGGGGGGACATGTAGATGCAAACCATAACACTGCCTAACATTTGATGAAATCATTTGAAAGTGAATCATTCCTATCTGCATCAGTATGGATCACTTTAATAAGCATATTCTCCTATAAGTGTATAATACTGTTATCTAAGTTAGTGTAAGTCTATAATTTGATGCTTAATTTGTTAATTCCATGGTCAAATTTCTCTAATTGTCCCTGAAATGAAATTTATGTTTTTATTTTATTTTTTGTTTTTTTTTTGAGACAGAGTTTTGCTATATAGTTCTGGCTGCCCCTGAACTAACTATGTAGCCCAGGCTGGCCTCAAACTTGCAGCAATCCTCCTGCTCCAGCCTCCCAAGTTCTGGGATTACAGGTGTGTGCCACCACACCCAGCTTGTGTCTTTATTTTTAACTAAGGATACAATCAAGGTTCACACATTGCTTCTGGTTGTTATAGATATTCAGTGTCTCTTAATCTAGAACATTTGTTCATTGGGTTTTTTTGCATTGAATTTTGAAGAGTCTAAGCCAGTTGTCATGTGAAGTGTTCCAAATTCTGGATTTTCCCAATTACATGCTCACAGTGTTATTGAAGATGTGCTAGTTCCTTCCTGTCTGTAAATCTAAAGTTAAGCCTACAGGCTTTGTTAGATTCAGCATAAGCCTTCTGGCAGTACCCACCCCCCCCTTCATATTAGATCCTGTCTGAGATGTGCACCACTCAAGGTTGGCCACTTGGTTCAGGTGGTGATGCCTGGAATGGCCGTTATGAAGGAATGATTTTCTTCTGTAGTTTGTAAGTACTCTGTGTGCAGACTTTTGACATGACAGTTTTGCATCTTGATGATCCATGGAATCAGAATTACCAGCTGGGGGTACAAGGTGATTTTCTGGCATCTGTTACACTTTTATTGTGAAATGAGAACTTCATTTTTCTCATCTCCTTCACTGTCCTTGCATGAACTTCGCTATGGCTCATGGGTGTTTGCTTTCTTCAGTTCATTACAACAACCGCAGTCATTATTCTCTCTGATGCTCACATTTGTTTTGAAGCCATTGATGGCTTCAGGCTGGTGTCTGGGCCCTTTGACACTTAGGGTGCTTTCTTGTTGTTTTGACATAACAAGATGTCCTCGGCTCAGCTTGTCCATCCACTATTTTTTCAAGAAACCCTAGCATATGTGTTAGGAGAGAAGCAGCAATCCAGGTCTAGGGGCCAGAGGTCCTTGCTGCAGCTGGATAGTCATTGCTTTTTGACGCTTTGATGGGCAGATAGGAAGGTGTTTGTTAATGAATCATAGATTTGTGTTGATATTGGAAGTTAAAATACGCTGTTATAGTATGTGTCAGCTTCCTGTTGCTGAAATAGCTGATGTACAGGGCCGAAAAGAGGAAGAGCTTACTGTGGTGCATGGTTTCCCAGGGTTCAGTACGTGGTCACTGGTTTGAGGCAGAAACATCGTTTCAGAAGGGTGGGTGGAGGAAAGTGCTCACGTCATGGTGGTCAGGAAACGGGATACAGAAGAGCTGAGAGGAAGGGGTTGGGGACCAGGAGCTGCCCCCTGGCCTGGGACCCATCCCTGGAGGAAGTGTGCTTTACTGATCTGCTAGGTGTCCTAGAGCCAATAAAGCTACCTCATCACTAACATTTTCTTTATGTCTTTTATCACTTGTATCTTATGTTGAAAATCTTCATTCTTTTTTTCCGTACTGGGAATTGAACTCAGGACCTTGTGCTTGCCAGGCAGGTGCTTGTGCTGCTGAGCTACATCCCTGACCCCTTCATTCTTAATAACATCAACATTTTCCTATTTGCTTTACCTAAAATAAACTTATTTCAAAACTGTAATTCCACTATATCTACTAGCAAGAAGTCTATTGACTGTATTTCCAAGTTGCTTGAAATACATAGCTCTTTTGACTGGGTAGAAATTTTGTCAAATTGAAGTATAATTTGGATCACTTGTTTCTAGTTTTGTTTCAGGGAGTGCTTTTTTCTTTAATTATATTTTGGTACTGGAGATTGAACCTAGGATCTTCACACTGAGCTATATCCTCAGCCCTTATTGATTTTGAGGTAGAATCTTCGAGGTTGTCCTGGCTGGGCTCAAACTTGTGATCCTCCTGCCTCAGCCTCCCAAGTATCTGGGATTATAGGCATGTGCTACCATGCCTGGGCTAATTTTATATTTGTATATTTAAAAAATTACATGAGTTGAAGATAAACACTGTGTAAGAAGATGTACTCAGAAATTACTTCTGCTTGTATTTCTCCAGCATTCCCCTCATTTTTATTAGTTTCTTTTTGTAAAAATAAGAGACCTATGCATCTACATATTGTAACACAGCCACACGTATGTGTGCATGTACTTACGGGCCTGTGTATGTACAGATATATTTAACTTCCCTTTCTTCTCCTAGGAAACATCGTGGAGCATGAGGAGAAGGCCGTTTTCTCCGTCTCGGTCTCCCTGGTCCTGGAGGGCCAGCAGGGTTGGACATGCGGGGGACCAGCCAGCTCGGGGCACTGCTGTTCTCCGTGGTGGCTTCCCGGAGGGCGGTGTGGCCCGGGGTGGGCTCACAGTAGGACAAATCGAGACAGCCAGGGTGTCTGCCGAGTGGATGAAGGAGGGGGCAGGGTGTGACTGTGGCGTGAAGAGTGCTGTTCCACCTCTCGATCCGTTAGTGAGCGGAAGAGTGGGCTCTGCTGTCTCAGGCCGCGCCCCCCGACGCTGCCCGGGTCAGGCTGTGCGGGCTCCCAGGCCAGAGCCCGGGGCGGGCTGGGGCTGGGCCTGGTGCCTGGGAGGCTGGCGTCACCAGGCAGGCCCGGGCTCGGTCTCTCAGTCCACACTCTGCGGGAAGTGAGTTTCCTCTTCCTCCCGAGTGCGAGCAGGAGCCTGAGGGGGTCCGCTGCAGATTATCGCTCTGCTTTAAACCGCAGTTGTTGTCTAACCAACATTTCACGAAAGCTGCCATCAACACTGAGCTTCCTCAGTGGTCGTGACGGTGAGCGACTCTCAGTGTGTCGGCCTCACCGCCACGCAGGTACGGACCCCGGCCTTTCAGACCACGCTGAGCACCGCGCAGCGAAGGCTTCGGTCCAGTCCCTGCCCGGCTGTCACGCAGCAGACCAGGGTCCCCCTGCCCAGAGTCAGCATATCCAGCGTGGGGGACATAGGACAGCGCGGTGCCTTTGACAGCAGTGCCCGAGTTCTGGTTTGCTGCTCGAGGGGACGCTGACTGTCCCCAGAGGGTCGGCACCGCTTCGCCCCTGGGGCCCTCGCCTTCCTCCCCTGCGGCCGGTGATGCTCCCACCATGCACGGCTACTCCGCGTCTCTGAGCCGCGGTTTTCCCTCTGCAGCTGCGGAGCCGCCTGTCCCTGCACACAGGACCATGGTCCGTCCATGGGAGGCTGGCGTGCGGGAAGTGTGGGGCCGGCTCTTCTCGAGCAGCGTGACAGGGCGCCCTTCCCCGGGAGGCTTTTTCTTCAGACTTGTCCCTTAGAGGCCACGCACCTATTCTGGGTGGCTTCAGGTCTCATGGTGTAGAGCTTCACGCGGAAGGTCTTCCACGGGGCTCTCTGGAAGCTGATGCTTCGGGCCGAGTGCAGGCTGGCCGTGTTGATGTGGGGTTGCCTGTGAAGGGACGGGACCAAGACGGGAGAGGAATGTCCAGGCTGGGCGGCTGGGGCCGGCGGCTACGGTGTCGCTCTCTGGCCAGGTCTGTGCCCTCCCCTGGCTGTCGCCGAGCCGAGCCGACTGTCCTTGCAGCCTGACCTTGGGCGACCTGCTCTCTGCAGCTGGACTGGAGCCTCTGTTCTCTCCTACTCCCACCCCTCCTTGTGGTCCGACCTCACGGCCTCCTCGCCAGGGCTTCGAAGTGGGCTCCCCACGCTGACCTGTGGCGAGGCAGCATTGTGCTGGCACACGGGACCCCAGGGTGGGCGTCTAACGGGCAGCTGTCTCGCCCAAGCAACCTCGCGTGCTGCGTGGGAGACTGAAAGCGCGAAGGGAGGCCCGCGAGTCTGCAAGAAGACGAGAGGGGAGAGCGTCCAGCTCTGGCCGTGGAAGGGCCCTGTACGTGGCTGGTGCTGTCCGTCAGTCAGCGGGCGAGGACGCTCTCCCCAGCAGTGCAGACATGGGAGATGCAGGCGCTGACGAGTCACAGCCAGAGGGAGGAAGACCGCAGCCTCTGGATGCAAGAGGGGCACAGGCGCAGGCTTCACGGGGAGCCTCGGGGAACCTCCACGGCGCTCCCATCATGGGAGCTCAGCCCGCCCTCAGGACTCCTGAATGTACAGCTGGGTGAGTTCCACGGTGAGGCCCAGCTCGCCAGCTGCCCTGTGGGAGAAGGAGGGCTGATGGGGTCCCCGAGAGGCGCAGGGGTGTGGGGCAGAGCGGGGAGGACGGCTGCAGGCTAAGTCTGTCCCAGCTCTTTAGCTTGGCCGGGGAGGCCACCGAAAGAGAGTCCGGGATTTAGAGAAAATGTCCCGATGTGTTCTCAGGCTGCCTGGGGTGCTGCGGCTGGCTTCAGGTGGTTTCCTTGCCTCAGCAGGGCGCAGTGCCGGTCTCACGGTCTTTTATTGGGTTTGCAGCCTGCCTCAGAGTGACCAAACATCGGTTAAGTTAACTTAATTTTATTACATTTTAATTTTACCGAGTTCAGTGGGAGAACAGAGGAGGAAGCTGATTCTGAAAAGGCTTCATCCATGGAAATCCACGCTAAGGCTGGTAGCTGTCACTGTAATCCTGGTCCCTGCTCCTGCTGGTGGGTGACTTAAAATTGTGCTATTTTCCAAATATTTGGGATTTTTGAGATATTTCTGTTACTGATTTTTTATTTTTTTTTTTGTCCTTTTGAGACAGGGTCTCACTGTGCAGTTCAGGCTGGCCTTGAGCTCAATTTGTAGCCCAGGATGGTCTTGAACTCTCAAAGATCCTCCTGCCTCAGCCTCCCAAGTGCTGGATTACAGGTGTGCGCCACCACGCCCGGCCTCTGGTACTGAATTTTAAATTGGTTTCATTGTGGCCAGATAACATATCCTGTGACTTGAAAGCTCTAATTTATGGCTCTGTTTTACGGCCCAGCCTATGGGGTATCTTGGCAAGTGCTGCGCACTTGAGAGGAACGTGTGCCCTGCTGTTGCTGGGTGGAGTGTTCTACAAGGACAGGGGGGTTGGTTTGTTGACTGTATTCTGGCTGATTTCATGTCTGTTTGTTTAATTGTTGAAGGTAAGGTGTTGAACCCGTGGCTGACTTTTAGGTTTACATTTAGGTGTGGATCAAGATTATTTATTTATTTGCAAATGGCCAACTGTTCTGCCATTGTTTGTTGAAACAGCACCTTTCCCACGGCACAGCCTTTGCACTTTTGTCAAAAGTGAGTCCCCGAGTGTGTGGATCCAGCTTTTATTTCTCTCATGTCGCATTGGTCGTTTGTTTGTCTTGACGTCAAATTGCTCTGTCTTGATGACTGTTGGTTTATAATAAGCCTTAAAAGCAGGTAATGGGCCCGGTGTGGTGGCGCACACCTATAATCCCAGCTCTCGGGCGGCTGAGGCAGGAGGGTCATAGTGAATTCGAGGCCAGCCTGGGCTACTAAGATGTTCAAGACCAGCCTGAACTGCATAGTGAGACCCTGTTTCAAAATGACCAAAAGAAAAAAAAAAAAAAAAGCAGGTAATAGGAGTTTTGTTATTTTTCTACAGTAGAAATTGACAAGTTGATTATAAAACATAAAGGACCTATAATAGCCAAAATAACCTTAAAAAAGAAAAAAGTTGGAGGGTATCAGAACAATATTGACTTGTTTGAACCTTAATCAGAGACTACCTCTTAACTTGTTTTGGTCCTCTTTAATTTCTGCCAGCAAAGTTTTGTGATTGCCGTGTATAGGTCATATGCATGACGCATGAGATTTGTTCTATGTCATGCTTTTGATGTTATTTTAAGTGGCATTGCTGTTTAAATTCCAAAACTCAATTATTTGCTGGTACACAGAAATGTCAGTGGGGCCGGGGACATAACTCTGTGGCACAGCGCCTGCCTGGCAAGCACGAGGTCCTGAGTTCGATTCCCAGTACCAAAAAAAAGTCATTGAGTTTTGTACATTAATATTCAACTTTCTTCCCTCCTTTCTTCTTTCCTTCCTCTTTTCCTCCCCTCCCCTCTCTGTCTCCTGGATTTTCTTTGTGCGAGATTTTAAACTTAAAATTCAATTTCTTTCCTGTGTGACTACTCGTGTTATACGTAACTCCTTGAGCACGCCGTGGTGGCTTGTTGCTGTCTAGGATTTGTCTGCTGAACTCTGCCAGGTTTCCTGGCGTTCAGTTACTGATAGCCTCTGCTAACTGGCATGGAACAGTAGTGGTCACTTCTCACGTTGCAACATTAGTACCTCAATGTTTCTCTTTTTGGCCAGTCTGGCTAGAAGTTTTTCAGTTGTATTGATTTGCTCGAAGAATTGGCTTTGATTTTTCTCTGTGGTGTTTTAATTTGCAGCTGTCTGATTTCTGTTCTAATCTTCAGCATTTCTTTTTATCTGCTCTCTTGGAGTTTATGATCTTTTTCTATTTCTCAAGATGAAGCTGAGGCAACTGATGTAGATCTTTCTTCCCTTCAGTTCCCTAATATTGGCTTCAGTGCTAGGAAATTCCTACTGTTGCTTTAGCTGCAGCCTATACATTTTATTTAAAAATTTTTGTAATTAAAAATTTTTTTTTTTTTGGATACAGAGTCTTGTTATGTAGTTCAGACTGACCTGGACCCAGTGTGTAGCCCAGGCTGGCATGGAACTTGCAGCAATCCTCCTGCCTCAGCCTCTCAAGTGCTGGGATAGCAGGTGTGCCACCATGCCTGCCATACATTTTAATACATATATTTGCAGTGTATTTAGTTCAAAATATTTTCCAATTCATTTTTTAAAAAAATTTATTTTAAAGAGTAAGAGAAGGATAACATAATAATGGGGGGGCTTACCAAATTACAGACAAAGTGGTAGGAAATTATCAATGGTTATTGTTTTACATATTGTTATCTACAAGATAGTTTCTCAGGAAAACAAATAGACAAATAATAGTGAGCTACAGACAAAAGAGGTAGGAGATTA
>NW_004955409.1:670950-709082 GCF_000276665.1 Chinchilla lanigera
TTGGCCTCAAACTCACAAGGATCCTCCTGTCTCAGCCACCCAAGTACTGGGATTACAGGCATGCAACACCATGCCCAGCTTCCCATGCTTTTCTTTTCTTTCTTTTTTTTGTTTTTGTCTTTCTGAGACAGGGTCTTGCTATGTAGTTAAGGCTGGCCTTGAGCTTGCTTTGTAGCCCAGGCTGGTCTCTAATTCACAACAATCTTCCTGCCTCAGCTTCTTGAATGCTGGGATTACAGGCACCATGCACCCCCATGCCCAGCTTCCCATGCCTTTTAATTGAGGATATTTAAACCATTTATACTTATAGTGATTATTGATATAGTTGGGTTTAAATGGATTCTTGCAGTATTTATTCTCCATTTACCTCACCTACTGACTTTTTTTTGAGACAGGATCTCACTATGTATTTCAGGCTATCTTTGAACTCATTATATAATGCAGGCTGGTCTTGAACTTGTGGAGATCCTCCTGCCTGAGTGCTGGGATTGCAGGTGTGCACTATCATGCCTGGATTTCCATTGTTTCCTTTCTACTCTTCCCTTTTTTAAAAGAATCAACTGTTTATTTTTTATGGCTCCCCTTTATGTTCCATGTGGCCCACTAGCTATCTTTGTAGTTAGTTTAGTGATTTGTTAGGGTTAAGATCTATGATATCTTCACATCCTACCTCGCACAGATGCTATGCCACTTCAGATATAGTGAGAGTCTCACACAGTACACTTCTAGTTCTCCTTTTTATTATATATTTTACCTATACATATTTTATAAACTCTATGGTACATTGTATTATTTTGCATTAAACAATTGATTACCTTTTAAATAGGTTTAAATAATAAAAGATCTTTAAATTTAACCTATCTTTACTATTTCTGCTGCTTTTTATCCTTGTTTGGGTAATATCTGGTATTATTTGTATTTTGCTTAAAAGATTTCTTTTCTAATATTTATTGTACACAACATCTCCCAAATGAATTCTTTCAGCTGTTGTTTGTCTGAAAACATTTTTATTTTACCTTCCATTTTGAAAGATAATTTTGCTGAGTAAAGAATTTTTTCAATTACTTTAAATATGTTGTTCACTATCTTCAAGGTTAAGTATATTTAATGCAATGAGAACATTTCAGTTAAACTTTTTTCTAATTTCTTTTAAAAAATAAGCCTCTTAGCTAGGCATGGTGGCACATACCTGTAATCCCAGCACTCAGGAGGCTGAGGCAGGAAGATCATTGTGAGTTCCAGGCCAGCCTGGGCTACAAAGTGAGTTCAAGACCAGCCTGAACTGCGGGGAAAAAACCTAAAAAAAAAAAAAAAAAAAAAAGACAAGAAAACCCCTCTTACATTTCTTTGTTCCTTTGTATCTAACTTACCTTTTTATGTTGGCAGATTTAGAATTTTTCTTTTTATTATGGTTTAAACATTTGGCTAAGACTTGTGTTGGTATAGCTTTTGCATGCTATTTTTGCATCGAGTTTGTGGAATGTATTGTTTTCAAATGTATTGGCTCCCTGGCTTTAGAATTTTGGCCACAGTTTCCTCATATCTTTGTCTCCCTCCCTCTGTTGTGATCCTAATCAGACAAGTATTTGGTTCCCTGAAATTTCCCACAGTTAGAGCCGCTTCATCGTGTTTTTCAGTCTGTGTCCTGTCTCGCTCGCCCTGTGTCTCTGTCTCTCTGTCTCTTTCCGTCTCGTGCTCTGCCACTTTGAAGTATCTGTTGCTAAAGTTCACTATTTTCTTTGTCTGCAGTTCAGCTGCGGCAGCATCTGTCCAGAGTACTTCCACTTCAGACACTGGCTTTAACCCTAGAAGCTGTTTGTATCTCTCTGGGGCTTCACGTCTATCCTTCCTCTACTCAGCCTTTCCTGTAGCTTCTTCAATGTGTGAAACACGGCTATAGCAAGTATCCTAACTCCCACAGATTCTGTTACCTGTGTCGTGTTTTCCTATCTCTGAGTTTTTGATCTGATGCCAGATATTACGAATTTTACTTTGTTACATGCTGGATATTTTTGTACTCCTACTAATGTTTTTGTACTTTTTTGAGAAGTGGCTCAGTTATTTGGAAATCGTTTGGTATTCCCGAGGCTTGTGAAGAAGTTTCGTTGGGGAGACCGGAGGTGCACTTGGCTTAGGGCCAGCGCTGTCCTGCAGGGTGTCCGGAGCCCTGAGAATCACGCGGTGTTCTCCTCTGGCGGTAGTGAACGCCCTTGCCGCGAACCCTTTCTGGCTGCACTTTCTCCTCACCTGTGCACCCGTCGGGCTCAGCCTGGGTGTTGGGGACACTGCCTGGTCTGCTGTCCTTCCTCACAGCCCTTTCCTTCGTGGGTCTGTCCTGTGAGTTCCCTGGTTCCCAGACGCCAGCTTTGTCTCCTCAGTCCCGGAGGCTTGCGGGCTCTGACTGAGTCCCCGCCCCGTGCCAGGCTCTCACCTCGCCATCAGGCAGGAAAGACGGGGTGATTGTAGGGCTCACCACGTTTGTTTCCTGCCCCTTGGGGTCACAGCTTTTCGATTCCTGGCACCCTGTGTCTCAAGGGTTGCCTCACAGGTTTTGTCTGGGCTTTCACTCACCCAGCAAGGGGTAGACTCAGTCCTTGTTGCTCCGTCTTGCTTGGAGCCAGCAGTTCTGGCTTCATCTGGCGGGTGTGTGTGGGGTTAGAACCACACTGCTGCCTGGTGAGAGCGAACAGTTTGGCGGCACAGTCTGCCTTGCTGTGATGAGTACTGTTGTGGTTGATACTTGGGGAGTCTGGAGGCTTGGCTGAGTGACTCAGCAGTTCTGCATCCTGGGGTGAAAAGGACATGCCCTTACCCTTTGGAATGTTGCTCATTGCGTCAGTGTGAGAAGGTTAGGAGGTTAGATGAGTGACTCAGCAGGGAGCCAGGTGCTTACTCTCTATTCATCCTGAGCCTGTGCAAGAGGAGGGCGTGGAGTTTATGTGAGTGCTGCACCGCCCTGGGTGGGGGAGCCTGCTTACAATGTAACGGAAAGAGGCGTGTTGCTCCCCGCTTTTGCTCTTTGCTGCCTTCCGGGCCATGAACATTTGCCCTCTGCCATGTGCCACCCTGCCTTGGAGCCAGCCGAGTGTGGACTGAAACCTCCACCAACTGTGGGCTAAATAAACCTTTCCTTCCTGCATCTTGGGGATTGGGTATTTTGTCTCAGCAATGAGAGAAGAGTAACCAAGACAAGTACTTAGTGCTCCGTGTGTGCCTATGTCCCGTTCACCTCCAGCATCTTCCAGGTGTTCCTGGAAGCCCTGGGGAGCTGCCTGGGACAAGTGCGTGGGGGTCCTTCACTGAATGGATGAGGAAACAGAGGCACAGGAAAGCTAATGACCTGCTCAGAAATTTACAATTACTGGGCAGGGGATGTAGCTCAGTGGCACACTGCCTGCCTGGCAAGTGCGGTGTCCTGAGTTTGATTCCTGGTACAAAAAAAAAAAAAGAAAGAAAAGAAAAAGAAAAAGAAATTTACAATTACTTTAGGAATTGAGACTTGAACCTGAATCAGATTCCTGTGAACTTTGTAGTACCTCAGGCTGCTTGCTATAGTGATACTTTTATCATAGAGCCATGCTCTGGGTCATTTGGGAATTTAAAACACTTTTATTGTTTCCTTTATTAGCATGTAAAACTTCTGTGGGTAGGGCTGAATCATCAGGTTGGAGTCGTTTGGTTCCATTCTGTGGGGACTAAGTCAGTCAGTCAGTCAGTGAGTCTGAAGCACTGCGTGTGACGGCCCTGAGAGGCCTGCAGGCCTGACACGAGTTGGGGAAAGTTCATTTCTGTCTGTGTTTCGTGCTTTTCCCTCCCAATTACCATCTCGCTTGGCTCTAGAAACATTCAAATCTGGCTCTCTGCTGGCGTGTCTGGGAAATAATTTTATGTCCCCTCTTGCTGTTTTGTGTGTTGTAAGGAGCACATTTCTGCCCTGAGTAAGGAAGATATGACCCCTTGCAGATCCTGCACAAGAAACACCATCAGGGTGATTTAGTGCCTGTCCTTCCTGGAGGGACGAGAGGCAGAAGGCGCAGCAGCTCCCACTCATACCCACTCCTCCTCGATGTGTGCTGGGATCTGCTTTGTGGCCGCCATCCAGATTGCCCTGCTCTGAGTCAGCGGGGGAGGAGGCTTGCTGTGGGACCCACGACCTGGCTGGTCGGCTCTTGCTGGGCGCTGAACATGTGGGACACATGTGCGTGTACACACACACACACACACACACACACACACACACACATACTGCAGTGGGTCTGACTCCCAGTGGGTCGGGGCCTGGGTGTGTGAACGGCGTCAGGGCATCTCTCAGAGGCTCTGGGCATCAGCCGCAGCGGCAGATGGTGGCCTTCTGCCCCGCTCACAGATGGCGTGAAGTTGTGCTGCGCTGCGGCAAGGAGGAAACTGTGTTGATCTTGTATTTTCTGTACTTAAGCTGCTCTCCCGATTAAATCTGGCTATGCCATCGGTCGTTATGTCTGTGTTGGAACACCTAAAAGTAAGTGGCCAGAAGTTTACTGTGGCTTCAGGGAGCACTGACTTTAACTTCACGCAGCGCAGGGCATCTTACCCACGAGGGACTTGCCCACCTGCTGAGCAGACCCGTGGCGTCTATTACCTGTGGCCCGAGCCGTGACCGCGTTGCCTCTTGCTCGGATCCACTCTGAGCCCGCTATCCAGCGTTTCCAGGGCTGAACAGCTACCTGGAGACTGCAGCTCACTTCTGTGTAGCGGCATGTTTTATTGTAAAGATTCTTGTACATTTGTTAAGTTTCGCTGACGGCATTAAAGAGATGACTGCACTCTTCCTGCTAGACACGTCGGTTATGGGACGGGCTCAGTGGGACTTGACCCCGGGGCCGTCCTGGAATAGAGTTCACGCACTTGTTAAAGGAGCTTTAAGTCAGCAGCCTTTTAGCGAACAGGTTATAATGCCCAGTTGGAAACGAGGCTCCCAGCACCCGATTGTGACAGTGTCGGTCTGACCTTTCCCAGTGGGTTCTGGAATCACTGGGTCTGGCGGGATTAGACACCAAGACCCTTGTTTTCTCGCCGCTTGGCTGGTGGTTAAGTCTCGCTCATAGTGCATAGTGCCTCGAAGTGTAGGAGTGAGAGATCGCTGTGTCCCAGGCTGACGTCTTGTCTGCGGTTGCCCTTCTGCCTCACAGCCCTGTGTGCGGCCAGCCTCAGCCTTCTCATCACAGGCCGACTCATCTGTCTTTCAGCCATGTCGTCCTGATTTTAAATGTTGTGGTTTTTAATGCACATAAAGGTACTTTTTAAACTTCAATGTCATGTAGACTCTATAAGCAAAAAATAGTATGTAAGAAATATTGGAATCTTCAACAGATAGTGTCAGGAAAGCTGGATATCCACATGCAAAAGAAAGAAGTCGTGTCCTCGTCTTAAGCTATACATAAAAATTAACTCAAAATAGCTAAAGGCCTGCGCATAAGACCTAAAGCTATGATGGAGTGGAATAGTACTCAGCCTTGTAAAGGGAGGTTATCTGACAAATGATACCCGCGGATGGACCGTGAGGGCAGTACACTAAGGGAACTAGGTCAGTCACGGAAAGAACAATGCCTCATGGTCCATTTACAAAAAGGAACAAAAAGTAGAGCTGTGGTTGCCAGGGCTGCAGGGAGGAGAAGTTGGGACTAGTTTCATGGGAACAGAGTTTTGCTTTTGTAAGATAAAAGGTTCTGGGGACTGCACAGCAAGATGAGCATCGTCACGCTCCTGACGGCCCTCTTGGCAGGCCAGATGGCAGGTTTGATGTTACATGTATTTTACCACAATTCAAACATAGGAAGGTCTTTGGCGACACAGCCTGCGCGTGTGCTGGGTGGGATGGACCGGCGTCGACGGTAGCTGTGGAGAGTGATTGGGCAGGAGCCGGTGCGGAGGTGGGGGCCGTGGAGGGGGAGGGCAGCACAGAAGTGCCAGGTCCAGTGGGGCCGAAGACAGGCTTCTGCTTCTGGGAGGCATCAGAAAGGCCATCAACAAACGCGGGCCATGTGACCTGGCCTGGAAGGGGCAGGGGAATCTGCCGCATGGAGAAGGGCCAAGGTGGTGGGCAGGGCCCGGGCAGACACAGCTGGGGCAACGGGTGGAGACGGCAGCTCTGTGCGCACACCAGCCGCGCTCCGCGGGTCCGGGCTGAAGTCCAGGGGGCACGCGCGTCCTCTCCAGAGCCCACCTGGTGCCCTGTTGGCCGCTGTGCTGCTGTGGGAAGCAGCTGCCCAGGCGGTGGTCCCGAGGCTGACAGCGTGCCAAGTCGGGGGCTGGCAGGGCTGCACCCCTGGCAACCAGGGGGCTCCCTTGCTCTGCCCGCCGCAGCGTCTCGGGCACCTGCTTTCTCTGGCTAGGGACCCCGCTGGGGATTGAACCCGGGCGCGTGCATTCTAGGCCAGAGGTCCTCACTGAGCTACAGCCCGGCCAGCAACCAGACCACACTGGCGGAGTCAGCACTGTGCCTGGGTCTCCTGTCTCTCCGCCTCCTCCTGTGGGACCTGGGGGTCAGGTCGGGAGCTTGGAGATGGCCCAGGACCGCTGTCTACTGCAAGGTCTCGTGCGGTGCCACCCTCTCCCTGCGGTGCTACCCTGACAGTCCTGGGAAAGAGCACAGTTACTGTCTCTGGGGGTTTATTGTTATTTTTCCCATATGAGCTCATTGTCTTAGGTCTGGAAAGACAGAGAGGGAACGGATTTGTACGTGCAAATTTTGTTTCAGGCAGATCCCGTACGTCCTGCCGTGTGTTCCTGGACTTCCTGCAGCTCGCTTGGGCTGTGGGCCGCAACCCCTAACGGTGCTGTTTCTCACCGGCCCCATCCTGCCTGTCACGGGGGTTCAGGGCCTCCTAATTGTGTCTTTTCCGCCCCTGAGCTGTTGGAAAGAGCAGGCGACACCCCCATCTCCCTCTCCTCCCCCTAGTTATCGCCCGCAGGAGGAGCTGGCCCTCTGGGCCTCCGGCTACTCGCCCGGTCCAGGGTGCTCCTGAGACGCGGTGCTCCAGCTCTGAGATGCCAGGCCCCACACCGGCCCTTCCCTCCCCGCACCTCTCATCCGTCACAGTGCTCAGCTGTCAGCCCGATCACTGCGTTCTGACAAATTTCAGCCCAGAATTCAGCAGGAACCCCTGGCCACTGTAGAATTCCATTAAGAAACAATTTAAGCTGGGAATGAGGACTGCGCCGTGTCCCTGGGAGGCTTCTCTGGAGATGCTGGCTGCATACTGATGCCCGCTGGCTGGAGGCTGCCCTGTCCAAGTGAAGCAGAGATGCCGGCACCACGGGGCAGCCAGGCCGGAGCCGGCACGGCTGCCCCTGACACCCTGGGTCCCGAGGCTCCCAGGTTACTGACAGCTTTCAGGTCAAGTCATGCCTTTGTGTGTTTATTTTTCATATGATCAGTCACCTCTTTGGGGCTAAAGAGAAGGTACACATCATCCAGCCAGAGAAAACAGCAGTTTTTCTTGGAGAAGTATTCGGCATCCTACTCAATATTTGAATTGCTTTACAAAATATTCCAGCTCAGACTCTCTGTAATTTAGCTTGCAATAATTAGGTGGGAGGATTCTGACAAAGTTGGTCAGGCTCCCTGAACTTTTCCTGATGATTTTCCTGACGATGAAAGGCCTGTCAGGAGCCA
This sequence comes from Chinchilla lanigera, assembly GCF_000276665.1. Lineage (NCBI taxonomy): Eukaryota > Metazoa > Chordata > Mammalia > Rodentia > Chinchillidae > Chinchilla > Chinchilla lanigera. Next base: position 678,605 of record NW_004955409.1, read on the forward strand.
GAGCGGCACAGGTGGGAAGCGGTCCCAGGCCTGCCTTCCGGGCGTAAGGGGCCATTGTTAGTGCCCCTTGCGAGCTGGCTTCCGTGTTCCGTGGCCCGCAGGCTGGGATTTTGGGTACTGTCTCCTCCATGGGCGCTGCGGTAACAGACGCTCCGAGACTGCGTTTTATAAAGAACAGAAGTGTACGTTCTGGAGGCCGGGGGATAGGATACCTTCCTGCTGGGGCCTCTTGTGACAGTGGGTGCAGGCCTGAGGTCTGGGAGAGCACAGGGCCTCTGTCCTGGGGGCTTCGACCCCACTGCTGACAGGAGGAGCCCCTCCACGTGGTCACCTCCCAGACCCGCCTTCCCGGGTCCCGCATGGCTACAGCTGGGTTCTGCAAGGGACGAATTTAGACCATCGCAGAAGCTGTGGCGGCCGCTGCCTGTACACGGCGATGGTGAAATGGGCAATCGTGACTTTGTGCTCAGGCAGAGGAGCTCGAGCCAATGTCCTCGCACTCACTTCCCTGAAGCAGGCCGGGTGGGAAGCCTTGGGAAGGAGGCTTGCCATGTCCACGCAGGCTGGACACACCGGAGAGGTTGCAGGGTCCCCACCAGGGGCCAAGGCCCCTGGACGGCCCAGCGGTGGGCCCTGGATGGTGGCAGGCACAAGTCAGCAGTCCCAAGAGCCCAAAGGAAAGATGTTTCTTCTCACACAGTGGAGGGCGGGAGCAGAGCCGGCGCGCGGGCCTCCGCCCTCGTCCTCACGGGCGGGACGCTTTCCCATGCTCTGCTTGGCTGGTCAGGTTCACGTGACAGCCCCATCAGGGTGAAAGCACGGGGTCCCTTTTATGTCTTTTCTTGTACCACAGGGGTAAAAGCAGAGTATTTGACTTTAAGAAAAATATCTAGGCTTTATAAACCATAGGGAAAAGCTTAAATTCTCAAGGGGTTCCTACATATCTTGAGGAAAGAAAGATATTATTTTCTCTGTCATCTGAAGCCAAAGCAGCCATAAATGATTTAGTAAGGGAAAAGTAATAACAGCAGAAATACAGGCAGAAAAGGAGCAGGCAGCCCATAGGGAAAGGAATCTAAATGGATTATAGTAATATGAAGAGTTCAGTGTTGCTTACGAAGACTCGCAGACCCGAGCACAGAGCTGCCTCCGGTCTGTGCCAGTCAGATGCCCGAGGAACGGGACAGCCTGTGTCTCTAGTGCACGGGATGGGTGCAGCAGGGCACCTGGGCACAGCCAGACCCACGGAAGGCTTGTCTGGGGTGCGCCTGGCATCACCCTGAGATGAGCGATCACGGAAGGCAATGCAGGGCCTCCTGCAGCTGTGCCTCCGGTACCAACGGCAGGATTTGTCCGCCAAGTGCAGACCAGGCAGGTCAGGGTTGTGCCGTAATTTGAATCTCGAGGTTGATTCCAGTACAGCTGATTTTTGGTCACAAACTGAACCGGACAGAAACCGAATCAAATTCCACGGTTACGTCCAGTGACCTTACGGGGAAATCTGATTTGGTTCTTGTCTGGTTCGGTTTGTGACCAGAATGGCGAGGAGAACTGAGTGGTGAACCGAGGCAGCGCTGTGCACTCCTATTAAAGAGAAAGACACAAATGCATCCCTGCTAATGTGGAATCCCTGCCATCATTAAGAAGCAAAATGCAGAAGAGTGTGTACTAGGCTTGTAAATAGAAAGTATATTACTTATAAAATCTTTTCTCAGCAAGGCTTTTAACATTGAACAGATTTTTCATATGGAAAGTGTCCTGTGCGTTCAAATGTAAATCCACAGGGGACCGGACACAGAGCTCATGGCAAGCAGCATGTTTCCACGCCCCAAAATACAGGGTGTGGTGCTCAGGTGCCGTGTCCTGTGGGACTTCAGTGCCCCCAGTTGGCCAGGGCCCCCGAGTGCTCATGTGGGGTTGTGGAGTGGGCACCCTGGGGGAAACAGAGGCAGTGGAAGCAGCCCTCAGAAAGGCTGAGGGAGGAGGACAGCGGGTGACAGGGTGTTGTTTCTTTGGCGGTTGGTCGTGGCTGCAGGCTGAAGGTTGTGGGGTCTGGGTCACTGACTGGGCCCAGCCATCCCAACTCTGCCTGCCAGAGCTCCTGCAGGGGGTTCAGACCTCAGATGGGCTCAGGGCCACACGGCCCCGCCCTTGGGCAGCATGCCTTGCAGGACTTGAGCTCCTCGTCCTGCTCCTGTTTGCCCAGATAGCAAAGCAGCTTCCGAGGAGTGATCACCACGCCTGGGGCCAGCCCTGCGCTCTGAAGGCCCACAGCTCCCGCAGAGTGGGGGAGCAGCCTTTCCCAGCACTCGGACACTGTCAGATGGGCTCTGCAGGGAGAGGGACTGGGGAGAGACCCCGTATTCACTGCGGCCACTTGCTGCTCTGCTGAATGTGCGATCTGTTTCTCCAATGGAAAGCAGGTTGGACAGCCGGGGTCGCTCTCTGAGCCTCGCGGTGGGCTGCATGGGGAATCTCCTTCCATCCAACTCAGAGGCAGAACCAAGGGCTCTACATACAGGCATTGAGCCTTCTCCCCGTCTCTCCGTTCTTCTGCAGCCAGGAGCCAGGAGGACCTGCTGAGGGTGGTGTGGGGCCTGGGTCTGTGTTCCGGGCCCAGAGGATGGTGCTGTCCATGACTGGGATGAAAGGATGGGGTGGGGCCAAGTGGAGTCAGGGGCTGAGGCTGCACTGCTCCTTTGCTTCACTTAATTGCAAATCTCTCAGGGACGAAACTAGTGCTGAGAAGTCCAGGCAGGAGGGCACAGTCCAGCGAAACTGAACTTAGATGCTCTGAAGAACAACCCCCGTGAGCTCATGAGAATATCTGTGTCCCGCAAGGGGAAAAGGAGGGAGAGAAGACGCGGTGACAGGCAGCTGAGGGTGGTGTGTGGTGTCGGCTGAAAATCGCACGGTACTTTCAATGACGTCACTGGGACAGGCTCGCACATGAGGTCATCACACTGTGCTTCTCCAGCTGTGGAGGAGGCTCATGCCTAGGAGGGGTGCGCTGATTTATTTACGGGTAAACCCGACCCTGCGACCTCCGCGTGGCTCGGTATGAATGTACACGACCCCGTCCACACACTGACAGGAGACAGGAAGGCGCCCAGGCTCAGGAAATGTGTTTATGTATTTGTCACTTTTCTGAAAGTGTGAATGTTTTCAAAATAAAAAGCTGAGGGAAAGGGAGCAACCAGAGAAACGCAGAAGCTCCTAACTTAAACAGCACAGGGGCTGGAAGCCATGGGGAGGGTTAGTGAGGAGCTGTGGTCTCCGCCTTCCAGAGGCCACTGGGTTGAGACCGACCTGAGGCGGCCGACAGGGATGCAGCACCCCCTGCGGGTGGAGGGGCGAAGTCACCCGAGTTTGAGATGTTGAAGGTAGGACCAATAGGACCTGCTGACAGACTGGGTGCAGGATGTGGGAGAAAGACAGGAGGAAGGGGGCCTTCGGGGGTTTGGATCTGAGCAGCCGCAAGGATGGGTTTCTTCTGCTGCGTTTGGAAAGGCTTCGGGAAGCCTGCGTTCCGGTGGATTTGTGAGGTTTGCATGGAGAGGCATCTGGGCGGTCTGAAGGTGGACACGTGTGTCAGTCTGGCACCCATCGCATAGAGGTAGAGGCTAGAGGTCAGCACCAAGGGAGGGAGCCTAGGAACGGAAGTGTCCAGAGCTCGGGGTGTCTCAGCCCAGGAGACCGAGGCCTGGCGAGGAGCCTCCAGCAGAGACCTGGCGAGCCGCTGGCAGCCAAGGGGGTCTTTCCAGGAGCCACAGGGGAGCACCTGTGTAACCATGCCAAGTCCTGCCGGAGCTCCCTGAGGATGATGATTAAGCACTGACAAACAGCTGGAACGTTGCTGCACACACCTGTTGGCCCAGGACTCTGGGAGGCAGAGGCAGGAGGACCCCAAGTTTGAACACAGCTTGGGTGATTTAGTGCCCTACTAAGACCCTGTCTCAAAATAACAAATAAAAAAGGGCTGGGGCTTCAGCTCAGAACAAAGGTCCCAGTATTGAAAAACCCCCAGTACTGAAAAATTAAAAAAGAGTTGCACACTGGCTTGAGCAATGTGAATGCCAAGTGACCTTGGATAAAGGTCACTAAACCGTATAAAGCTCTGACAATGTTGCCTGACAGAGGAAGCCGGGGAGCAGGTTGCCAGCACTGGCGCAGCCGTCAGCTCTGCCTCTTCTGTGCAGGGCCCGGTCCTCAGGGCCTCAGGACGCTCATGCGTGCCTCGCTCAGGGAAGGAAGAGAGACAGCGACAAAAACCAACGAAACACCTCCCCAGAAAAACCGCATGGAGTGTCCTCGAAAACTAGAGCAGAGGTGCCACCACCGGGGACCTCACATGGCTTCTCGCCCAGAGCAAAGGGCGGCCATTCCTGTGCGGCCCGGGAAACCCGTGCACACGCTCCAGCTTCCAGGCCCCTCGCTGGCGTTCAGAGTCACACCATGGGGTGCTTACTGTGGAAGTGGCCCCCCGGGATGTCACCGCTGTCCAGGGAAATGGCTTTCTCCAGGCTTCCTGGGAAAAGTGGCTGTTTGCTGTCTTCTCTTCTCTGGGAAAATGCCTCTAATAGTTAACTAGAGAATTACCTGTTTTGGGGAAAGAAACGGAAAAGACACGAGTCCTAGGACTTTCTGGTGAGGAACTTTTCTCTAGATCCACACTACCTGTGACCACAGGTACCTGTAACCACAGCGGTGTGTCAGGAAGCAGAGCACCCAGCCCCTGCCCCGACACTGGGACTCGGAACTGGCTTGGGGCCCGGCCACCCAGGCCAGCCCCGCAGGCCCTGAGAGCCTCACACCTGCAGCCCCTCAGGAGGAGCTCTGCTCGCTAAGTAAATATTCCTCACTCTGACCACTTGTCCTTGACCTTCACAGGGGGTGCGGTGGGTCTGGGTTCATGGCTCCTCTCATGGTCATTGCTTGTTACCCACCCACGGGCATGGGACCGACCTGTGTGCCCACGGATGGGTGTGGCAGGGTGGTACACAGTGGACTATGACTCAGCCATGAACCACATTTGCAGGGGCAAGGATGCAACTGAGAACATTACAGTGAGAGAGGTAGTCAGGCACAGAGAGACAAGTGCTACATGCTCTCGGTAAATGTCGGAGCCAAGAAGTCGGCCGCTGGGGCAGAGAACAGTCCCTGTGCCGAGGTCAGCGAGGACGGGGGGAAGGCAGTGAGAGCCTGGCTAACTCCTGAGCAAGGCAAATAACTTCTGATGCTCTGAATCGAGCATTTCACAGGAGCTGGGTGGAGCTTTGGATGTGCGCGAGACTGCAAGGGCAGCTAAGCGGCTGGGCACGGCCCTCGTCCCGGTCTGCCAGGGGCAGCGTGCACATCCACGTGTCTCACCAGACCCCATCGGTGGCACAGTTACTGTGTGTCTATTACAGTAAAACACATCTCTAAGAGGTCTCCAGAAGTCGAGCCTCTGGCCTCCTCACCCTACCGATGTCTGCGTGCGTCTCGCTGATCAAAACTGGGTCACTGCCCAGCGTAAACCTCAGGAGATGTGAAGAGTAGGTTTGCGTCCCGTGAAAGCAGAGTGAGGTCCCGAGAGGTCCGGCAACTTGACCACGACCACCCAGCAGGCCTGACAGACTCTGTCTCTAGCGTTTGGGTTCCTCTGAAGCACCGTCCGGGCAGGTGATGATTATGGCTCAAATCAGAGCAAGTGCAGCACTGCAGGTATGATTTTGAGCTTATACTGGAGGAAGAGTATGAGGTATCGCTGGCCGGGTAGATGTAGGCAGACACAACACTCAGACAACAGCGAGGCAAAGGACAGGCTGAACGTGCAAACAAGATCGAGCCGTGGGCCACGCACCGAGTACTACTCCCTGGGCCTTCCCTTGGGGATCCAGAGGAAAGCTCGGGATGAACTCAGAACTGATCTGGGAGAAGCGGCGTTTCCTTAGCCAGCAGCGCTGTGAGCGTATTGAGATACTAAGTGCTCAGGGGCCTATTAGGTGTGCTACAGTAGCAGATGTTCAATTCTCTAAATAGTCACTTCTCCTCTCTCAAGTGGCTTCGCGGTTGGTATCTTCTTTCTCTTGTCTGCTCTTTGCTGCTGCCAGAGCTGTCCTACAAGCCCCAAAGCAGCCCAGCTCCGCCTTGCTTTAAAATGACACCAAACGCCCCCCCATGGCCGGCTAGACAGAGTCTCAGGTGCTCAGCCTCCAAGTGGGCCTGACGCCCCACGCCTCTGAATTCCTTCGTATTCTGCGACGGGGACACTTTTGCTTTTCCTGTCTGTGATTTCCATCTCCTTCTTAAGACGTGCTTCTGCCCTGTCTGCCTGAAGCCAAGCCCCTCTGTCCTGGCGGAGTGGTTACCTCCTTATCTCGGTGACCAGAGCCCTCCTGGTCCCCACCGCTGGGCTCTGCGGGTTTAGGGTTTGGTGGTCCTCTCCTGCACGGGTCTTGGCGTTGTTCCTCCTCGGTTTCTTTGCCTAACGCCCGTCCTGGCGCACGGGGGTGATGGTGAGTGAGTGGACGAGTGGAGGGGAACCGAGGGTACTGTCCCACCTGTGCGCTCTGATGGGAACTTGAGCTCCTCCTGTTGTACATTTCCCAGTGTGCTAAGTCAGCCCAAGTGCACAGACGTCTCTGATTAAAGTGACTTGGGCTGTGCCTATAAGGCCACCACTAGATCAGTGTGGAGATGAAATTAATCCGCATTGCCACAAGCCTTTTTGGAATGGCGACTGGCACTTCTGAGTACCGCGAGCACGGCTTGGCTGTCCTGATGAGCCAGTTGCTTGCAAAGCAGCAGGATTTTGTTTTGTTCCAATTAGCATAAGCTTTGGAACAGGACTTGAGGACCCTGCACCCGCTGTTCTGTTCCTCAAGTGTGACCCCTGCTGAGCCCCAACGAGCTGGCTCTACCCTCAGACGACTGCTGGGTCTGAGGCATAAACTCCACCTGAGGTCTGACCAACCACGGATGCCTGCCGAGTGGGGACACCAGGACAGGCCCTGAAGGACCTGAATCCTGCAGACCGGTGAAGGTCAAGTGAACTTTGCAGAGGGGATGCTTTTACCTTATTTTAAAAATGTTGCAGTCCTGGGGACAGAACCAGGGCCTCATGAGTGTGAGGCAAACACTCTGCCCTGGGGCGCCGATCCAGCTCAAGATGGGGTAAGTTCAGTGTTGGGACTTCTGTAATCAAACTTGCAATTGTTTTGTTTCCGTAGTTTGCAATACACAATAGTACTGTGGGTTTGGGGGATTGGTACATGTCACATCCTTTTCACTCCCCTCTCCTCACCGGGGTCCCCTTCCCTTGTCCAGGGTCCCCGCCCTGTTCCTGCCATCTCACTTCAAGTTCGAGAACCAATGCATCAGGCTACGGCACTCACCTCGGGTGCACCTGGAATTCTCTGTTCAAGGTCTCGAGGTGACTCAGGCACCGGCAGGGCCTGAGGCTGAGCTGGGTGCGTTTGAGGGTTTGGGGACCCGTTTACAGGCTCGTTGATGAGTATGGACTCTATGACCTCTGAATTGTTGGTATTCAAGGCTGATTTTCCCCAGTTGGACAAGGACATACTAAAACAAAACGAAGCAAACCCCACAAAAAACGTATTTACCATTGTAAGGAACACTTGCATGGCGTAGGTTCCCTAGCACAGAGAATGAAACATCTCCTACTTAAAGCCTGGGAGCAGTGTCCCGCCAGGGTGGTGGGTGGCACCCAGCACAGGACAGTGAGCCTGGCGCCGGAGGAGGTCGGTGCCCTCAGGTGGGCTGAGCTCCAAGACCTTGCCAGTCACCACCCCTGGGTACTTCCCTTTACCCACAAGCAGAGGGGACTGGCCAGATTGTTTGTAAGGTCCAACCCATCTCTAAGACCTGTCTATTTAATCATAAGTGTTGGAAGCTGGAACGGACAGCGAAGTTTCAGTTTTGCATTTTGAAGCCAGGCTCTTGAATATTCGAGAGGAAAACCAGGAGCAGACTGCCCTGGGCATTGGAGGCAGAGTCTGATAACCCCGCGAGTGTCTGGACCGACCAGGCCTGCCCGGCCTGTGCCCCCTTGGGAGGTGCAGGCAGTGGTGGTCCTGGGATTGGGGAGGACGGCAGTGCCAGGGTTACTGCTCTCAGCAGAGGTGACTCTGGACCAGAGCAGCAGAGATCTGGGCATCTTGGTCATCAGAGATGCAGCCCTCGCAAGTGGTGTTCCTTTGGGCGAGAATGCGAGGTTTGAGTGATTTCTGCATGAGTGTAAGTGGAAGGTCTGGAGTGGAGTTGAACGGGGAGGAGTGTCCACTGTGCCTCGGCGTGGTTCAGGGACAGGCAACTGCAGCTGAGAGTGGGTGGGTCTTTCAAGCTGCTGCCCCCTCCGCCCCGCCCCATGGCCAACCTGGGACCGCAGTGTGGAAAGAACTTGCTAACTTCTAACTTGCTTGCTCCACCTTTAAACAAAGTTTTCCAGTGATGACACTGTCTTTCTTCGAGATGCCAATATTTTCTCCATCCTCCAATGTCTTTTTTTTTTTTGAGATAGGGTCTTACTATGTAGTTCATGCTGGCCTTGAACTCACAATGTAGCCCAGGTTGGCCTTGGACTCGAGGAGGTCCTCCTGCCTCAGCCTCCCGAGTGCTGGTATTACCGGTGTATACTGCTGCGCCTAGCTCTAACGTCTTTTGGAGAGTGGTAGATTTCTGTCTGCAGCCTAAACAGAAGCCAGTTTTTTTCAGATGGGAAGAGCAGCACACTGTCAGTAATACGCATTGACCCTCTGCTCTAGTGGCTTGGTCAGTGGAGGGAGAGAATGTCATTGTGTGCCCTGCTGTCTGCAGGGCCAGAAGGGTCAACCGGGAGCCACAGTCTTGAGAGCTTGTTTGGAGGTTCCAGCAGGGAGCGCAGCTGCTCGTCCACCCTTGACCGAGGAACGTGCTCCTCTATCGGGGCAGTCGTCCTCTTCAATCGAGCGCGCAGCTTCGGCAGGGACGCACATGGAGCACTGAGGGAGGAAGGGGACACCCGCCCAGCCAGCCAGATCAGCCGAATCAGCCCTGGCGATCCATGGGGTGACAGGTGTCGAGGCAGATCGCCCTCACATCCAGGGCAGCCACAGTCTTGACTCTGAAGTTCTGCTTGGAATGAGTAGGAGCAACTCTTGGTCACGTCTGCAAAACTCAGGGAGCAAATCTGGCTTTGCGCATTTGAGGCCGAGGCATTTTCAGAGATCAGAAGGTGCAGGGCGTTGCCTCTCCTTGGGGTTCCGGAACTGTGGGTTTCAGGTCTTGCTTCTTTGTGCTGTAGGGTAATGGGTTAAACCCCAGACACGCAGGTCTCCGTGAACAGCACACCTGTGAGTATTCAGAGTCAACACCTACAATTCTCCTGAGATAAATATAGCCACTTATCTGGCTCAGGACAGAGGTAACGAGAGGTAGAATACACACAAATGGCACCGTAGGAACAAGCTGTTCACTCTTTACGAGTGAGAAGGGCATCCCCCAGTCTCCCTGTGGCTGGCCCAGTGGGGCCAGGCCAGGACGGGCTCCGTGTGGCAGGGTGGGGTTCTCTGTGGGCGGCTGTGCCAGGCACTGGGGTGGATTCCTCGGGCTCCTCTTGGCGTCATGGTGCTTCTAGCCCCGGGTCCAGAACCATGCGGCCCTCAGGCCCAGCTCACCCAGGGGCTGCTTTGCCTGGGCGAGAGCACTTCAGGGTCCGGCTCGCCTTCTCCCGGGCGCCTCGGACCTGTGGGGTTGGCCTGAGTGTCGGCCTGGCTTCTCCTGGGACCCAGCCCAGGCTTAGGTGTACTCTCTGTCTCCCGGCTTCTCCTTTCTGCTCTGTGAACTGTTTGTTTTGGATCTTAGCTGGCTCCTGTCTTGGATGAAGATTATTTTTCCTCATGCTTGTTTAGCTTGTGACCCCTAGTCTCCTGCTGCCTGTCTGGCACCCTCAGGCTGGTACGTACCTCCACAGGAGTTAATTCCTCGGGCTTGGCCAGCAGGGGCAGAACCCATGGCCTCCTGCGGCCGGGGGCTTCATCTCTCTCCACTGCATCGTGGCCGTGCATTTCCTCCTCCACCTCTGCCCCCGGCTCTGCATCTCTCGTGACACAGCCAGTGGTTTAGGGCGCTGCCTCTTCCACTCTGTCATCCCAGGAAAGGAAACAGCTGCTCCTGGGGCGTCCCCTAACTCCAGCCCGGAACATCCGTCCACAGCAAGACTCGAGCTTCAGCTGCTTTCCCAGCCCCTCGCGGGTTTCCTACCCTCTGCCCTGCTGCTCGGAGTTATTTCTCCAGCTCTCACTGGTCGTGTGACAGAAACAAGATGCTTGGCTCCCTCCTTCAGCCTGCCCCGCCTTTCCGGCTCGTTTTCACGCCCTTCACCTGTGCTGTCAGCTTCTTGTGCCTCTTAGCAGCTCGGGACAGGTGTTTCAGACTTAAATGGTGAAGCGCTTTCCGCAGAGTGACCGTATGGCCCCACTTAATAAGTCCCAGTTCCACGCTTCCTTGAATTTCAGAACACAGAGCTCACCTCCGAGACAGACTTCCTCTTGGGCCCGGGAAGTGGGTGAAACACCCGGCGAGCTGAGTGGCAGGACATCGTTATTGCCACTGCGGGCTGACCCCCCAAGGGGCCCTCGGCCACTGGACGCAGCTCAGCCTTCTTCCCCATGCGATTCATGAGCAGGTTTTCTCCTGTCTTACTGATTCCGGTTCCTCTCATTCAAATGCAGCTCTCATCTCAAAAGTAAGCGGAGTTTTTGGGCCAGAGGCTGTGGAGTTTAAATCAACTTGTTAGCTATAAAAAGTACTGGATTGATTGCTGGATTTTAAATGGGTTTGTCATCTACCTTGGCAGATCAAAAGCAGATTTTATGACTTTAAAATAAAGTTAAACCTAATTCTTCTCTCAGACCTCATGGAAGTCATCCTTCTGAATTAGTTAGGTCTTGCTAACAACCCCAGGACGTATTACCGGCTAGCGTGACGGCTCGAGGACAGAACAGAGCTGCTCCTGGTGCCAAAGCAGCCCTGACCCGGCGTCAGACCCGGCTGATGGCTGACATCGCCATCCTCTGGTGGAGTCCGGTGTATTAATTACAGTTGGGGGGTGGAGGCCTCTTTGGAAGCAGCGCAGTGTCTCCTTGGTGTCGAGCGGTTGTGACGGAGACATCTGACTATGGCGCCTGTGACAGAGACATCTGACTACGGGGGGACGGGAGCATTTGGGGGGTGCATTTCTGATCTCTGAAGACCTCTGCCAGTGTGGAAAGGACACCTCCGTCATCACTGTGGGAAAAACCCTGAGCACAGATGCGACTGCTGTGTCTCCGCGGGGTGGCGGGGGGGCGCAGGGTTATATTTACACTGCGTGTGCATGACGTATATTGTATAATATACTTTGTAATGTGCGACTGAGATAAATGTGTATTTGTATCATTTCCAGAACACTGATTTTGAAACCTTTCTTGCCCCCACTTGGCCCCTCAAAGTGCTCCGGAAGAGCCTGTGACTCTCAGATACGTTCAGGAGTGCACACAAACTGCTCCGTCAGGCGGGTGAGTGGACAGCATCTCTGAGCCCCCCTGCAGACCGTGCTGCCAGCCCCGCGCTGCAGTACCCCGTGGCACCCCCTCTCCCAAGGGCACTGACTGCTCATGCCCCTGCAGCACCGGCGCCCGGAGCTCCTGGCTGTGGGTCCCCGTGTCTGCCCTGAGTTTCCATGATACTTACGTGGCTTGTGTCCCCAGCACAGAGCCGTCTGCTCCGATCATCAGCCCGTGAAGAGAGTCTGTGAAGACTCACGAGCACTGCTGGGCTGGCTGCAGGGACTCACCCCGTAATCACAGTGCTCGAATAAAGCAGGAGGGCGTCCCGGAGAGCGAGAATATCCTGAGACTCCGCGTGTGTGCGGGCAAACCACATGCCTGGGGAGAGAGGCCGCGAGAGCCGCCCATGCCTGAACTGAGCCTGTCTCCGGGGCCTTGTGGCTTTTGGTGGAGCAGAGTGAGTTTCAGCGGGAGGCAGGGGGACTCTCCACATTCCTGATGGCACAGGTTCTGTCCAGCTTGAGTTGATGGGGTGACACTGGGTATCGGAGGAGGGACCCAAGAAGACTGGAGAGTGCGACCTCTCCCACAGAAGTCTCGAGCACAAACAGAGTCAGTTCAAGCTACTTGGGAGACAGAGTCTGCTTCCCCTCTCGAGCATTTGAATGCTTCCTGACGTCTGGGTCTGTCCTTGGGAAGTTTCTTGCAGACCTCAATATCTCTTGGGTAGTAAGAAAGAGTCACGCATGTTTCCTGAGCGCCTTCCTGTTCCTGAAAGATGAAGTCTGCCAGCTCCGTGGGCTGACGATGTTCACAACCACTGCGGTGGGAGAAGGCCCCCCACTCTCCTGCCCCGGCTTCCTGGGGTTCTCGGGCGCTGACTTCCGATGAGATGTGGAGGCTGGAGGCAGGGTTTCCAGGGTGCAGACACACTCCCTGAGCAGCAAGGGGGCCCTGCAGAGCTGGGAAACGCCTCTTTCCCCCTCTTTCCTCCCTCTTCTCCTCCTCCCTCCTTCCCTTTCTTTCTTTTTGGGTTTTTGAGACAGAGTCTTACTATGTAGTTCAGATTGGCATCAAACTCATGGCAATCTTCCTGCCTCAACCTCCCAAGTGAGGGTTGAGATTACAGGTGTGTGCCACCACACCTGGCAGAGATGCCCATTTCTGGTTGCTGCAGGGAGAGTGGACTGATTTTGCTGGCTTGCATCACTCTGTAGCTCCCTCCCCCAAATGCCTGGGGTAAGGCAGCTTTTGTTTATGCAGGGCAGATGAAGTGTGTGTGTTCTCTGACAAGGGTCAGGATGTGCCCTCTGTCTTTGTGGTGTGGGGGCACATCTCAGGGTGGAGGCTGGCTCGGCTTTGCCACTCCTGTACAGGTCGTTTGTGGACCTCTACCAGAAATGTCTGCAGTGTATTGTTTCTTCTGGACAACTTTCAGTACTGCTTCCCCAGAACAGACCCGAGAGGATGGCAATACATTCATTTCAGCAGAAATCGACTCAAGTGAAGGTGTATATTGACGTCTTAGGACATAAAGATGACTGGTACCAGGAAGAGAAATTTAACTCTTCCCAAATTAAAAAAACAGTCATTGTGAGCGCTGATGTGGTGCCTGGGATTAATTTCCTCTATCATTTCCTCAACCACAATTGATTCAGAGATGAAATAACCACAGATATCCAACTTTTTTTCTGCTGGAATAAGGTAACAAACTATGACATTTCAATAGCAAAGGCATTTCAGAGATGCTAGCAGCAAACTGATGGAAAATAGATGGTTTCTTTTCCATGAAGGTGAGTGTGAAGGGGTTTGGCGTGCGTCCCTCGTGTACGCACACCAGGTGTACCTTGATGACTTCGGGTGGCCACACTACAATGGTGACAGCACCCACTGACTACTCGTCTGACTCAATCAGCCCACAGAATCCTGATACTCAGAATCCGGGATTTGTTTTTGAGGTGCTGGGGATTGAGCCCAGGGCCTCTGCACTGAGCTATATCCTTAGCCCTTTTTATTTATCTTTTAAATTTTGAGACAGGGTTTTGCTAAATTACTAAGTTGCTGAGGCTGGGCATGAACTTGTGATCCTCCTGCCTCAGCCTCCTGGAGTGCTGGGGTTACATGTGTGCTACCACAGCCAGTAGGGACCCATGGTTCTGACTGACCACAGAGCCACAAGCATGGTGTCAGATGGCAAGATCTTCCTCTGTGACATCAGTGTATTCTGCCACACTCGTGGTGTTTCAGTAGCGGTTACAGTGTGTGATGGTCAGGGTGACGGGCGTAGCTCAACCTCAGTTACCATTTCTTTGTGTTTGGAATGTTCAAAAATCTTCTTTCCTAGATATATGCCAGACATTTTGAAATGTTCAGTGAATGGTTATCAGCCATAGCTCTCCTACCGTGTGCTGTACAGCATTAGAAAGCACCCACCCTATCTGGCCTCATCCCCGAACTCCTTACCCATCCTCCCTCCACCCCTCCCTTCCCCAGGTGGGCCTTTTAAATTCTGTGTTTCAGCTTTGATGTGTCAAGATCTAAATAATTACACAAAATTACATTCATGGTTAACTATCTCAATGTAAGTTTGCTGCTTTTGCACAAATTAATCTACAAGTTAAATGCAATTTTAATTTAAGATCCAGCAGAAATTTGAGAACACAAAAAGTTTACTCTAAATTTAGGCATCAGAATACTAAATCTGGAACTGCTAAGTTGATTTTGAAATTAAGTACAAGGAGGAGGAACATATCTCACCAGATAGGGAGGCACACATCAAGCCAACCGCAATGGTAGCAGTGGGGTGTGGCACGTACAAGGGCTATAGATCCAGTGTTAACAGTTAGAGACTGGGAAGAGAGTTCTAGAGCCAGAGTTAGACCTGGCGGAAGATGGCAACCCAAGGCATGAGGGTGGGATGGGCATTGGGTCCGGGTTGTTGAGAAACTGCTTCTTAGGGAGGACAACAAAGTCAATTCTGAACAGTTACTGTGCACAGCAGATGATTAAACTTTGGAATAAATATTTAAAGCTAGTAGAATTAAACGTTAGCCAACACTTATGGGATAAAAAGTACATCTTTTCTAATACCCTGAAACCTAAGCTTTGAGGTGAGAAATTGATGAGCAGTTGAAGGAGGGGCCAGGAGAAGATACTTGCATTGTATAAAACCAATGTGAGTTGAGTGTGAGGAATATTCAAGGAACTCTTGAAAACCAGTAGGAAAAATGCAGTGTATTTGATAGAAAAGTGGATAAAGATTATGAGATGAGGAAGCTCAGGTGATTGCAAGTATATGAAGATCTGGACAAAAGAAGATTTAGAGATACCATCACACACCCATAGGATGCGTGGAAGTTAGAGGTCAAACCATCCTTGTCCTAGCAATTGTACTCCTAAAAATACAAAGGAAATTTGCTTACATTCCCTTACACAAGGGTTCCTAGCAGGAAACGAGACCTTATGGGGACATTTGGAGACACTTTTGGTTGCTGCAGATGGGTGTGTGTGTATTAGTTTTTGAAGACCAATTATCCAAACCAGGTAGCTTAAAGCACAGCAATCCACCCATACTCATCTTCTGATGGACACTTGGGTTGGTTCTATACCCTGGATGTTGGGTGTTGTGTGTAATGTTGTGATGTGATAATGACAAAATTAAGCTGCAGCTTACAGAGTGCAAGAAAAATACTTGCAAACCATGTATCTGATAAGGGGTTAGTACTAAGCATATGTAAGTGACTCACATAACTCAATAACAAAAACACAAACAATTTGATTAAAAAACTGGTGAAGGACTTGAATAGATATTTTTCCAAATGGCCAGTGGGTATATGAAAATGTGTTCAACATCATGAGCAATCATAGAAATGCAAATGGGAACCACAGCGAGATAGCACCTGAGACCTGCCAGGAGAACGGTCAACACAGACAAGGGATAAGGAGTGCTGCGAAGCAGGACAAGGTGGAACTTGCGTGGTGTTGGTGGGCTGTAGATCAGCACAGCCACTGTGGAAAGCAGTGTGAAGATGCCACAGAACAACCACCCCTAGCACTACTCTCTGATGCACAACCCCAATTTGTGCACACACCCAAAGGAAATGAAATTAGTTCTGGAAGCGGCGTCTGTACCCCTCTGTTCAGTAGGCACCATCTTTTTTTTTTTCTGTCTTTTTGAGACAGGGTCTCACTATACAGTTCAAGCGGGCCTTGAGCTCACTTTGTAGCCCAGGCTGGTTTCGAACTTGCAACGATCCTTCTGCCTCAGCCTCCTAGGTGCTGGGATTACAGGTGTGTGGCAGCACGCCCGGCAGTAGGCACCATCTTAATTTACATCTGAATTATCTTTGCAGACTCTATGTCCCGTGAGGTCACATTTGCAGGTGCCAGGGCTTGGGACAAGAGCACACCCTGTGGGAGGGACCAGTTGACTCACTGTAGGCTGTCACTGGTACGTGGTGGGGGGAGGATGGAGAGGCTGCTGGGCATCGTACACGGCAGGGGACAAACCCAGACAGCCTGGGCGGAGCTGGGAGGCACGGACGGCCGCTGCTGTCCCAGATTCCTGTGAACAGGGCTCCGCTGGCTGGACAACGGGGTGTCTGGGTGAAGGACGGGGGGACGCATGCTGGCTGGAAGGTAGATGCATGTCTACCACGCAGGCTGCGGCTGTGTGGCAGGAATGTCACCGAGAGCTCGTGCTGCCTCCAGTGTGGAGTTGAGGCTGTCAGAGAGATGCGAACAATGACAGGGATGAGGTGAGAGGGACGGGGAGGAGTAGGGCAGATGAGGGGGCAGCATAGGCAGGCAGGGCAGGGCAGGGCAGGGCGGGCAGGGCAGGGCAGGGCAGGCAGGCCCGGCAGGGCGGGCACGGCAGGGCAGGAGAGGCGGGCATGGAGGCCCGGGGGAGCTTATGGGTCCCTGGGTGCCCAGAGTGGGCTCAGGGCCAGGGCGGGGGTGGGGGGCGTGCTGCCGCTGGGGTGAGTCCCACCAATCCCTCCAGCAGGGGGCACCGTGCCTCCCTGTGTGACCACGGCTGCGCCTAGAGGCTGGGGAGGAACAGGCCTGAGGTGCAGCGGAGCCCAGGCAGCAAGGAGAGGAGGAGGAGGCGGCTCCAGAGGGGCAGCCTTTCACCTCAGCCCACCGTGCGAGGGCGCAGAGGGGTTCACAGCACTAGAGCTCTCCTCGTAGCAGATGTGCTGAAGCTGGCGAGCCCTTGGCCCGTGCTGTGAGGTGTTTGTGGGGAGAGAGCTGCGTGTGTGGGGTGCCGGGAGCTGCAGCCGGGGCGGTCCGGAGCCTCCTCTGTCCCCAGAGAGCGGAGCGGACCTCGCGGCGTCCTGGGGATCAGTGGGAAAAGCAGCACATAAGTCAGTGCCTGCAAACAGAGCAGAACACGAAACTCCTGAGGAGAACATGGAAACTACGAATTGCCTTGGAGCAGAAGTGACTTCTGCTTGGTACTGAATTCATTCTGACTAAACTGGAAATCTTGCGGCTCCGCCTGGGCTTGGATTTCAGTGGTGTCATGAGGTGTGCGCATCTGTCACCTGGTCAGTGGCCCAGGCACAGAGGTCAGCGCCTAGCCCCAGCCCCTCCACTCCTCCGTGCTGTCACTTCCTGTGCCCTGCTGTCCTTGCTGCTGGGAGGGTTGGCGTGAGCGCCCTGGAGCGCCCCAGCTTTTCTCGGGGGTCCTGTCCTGAGAAGGCCTCGAAATCCACTGCACCAGAGTCCGAGGAGACGCCAGTGAGTGTGAGCCCTGAGAGGGAGGTGGGAATCGGGGTGGGAGAGAGTAGAAGCCCCGAGGGCCTGTTGCAGAGAGGCAGTGTCCGGCCTGTGCAGGGTTCTCCACCTCTATGAACGCACATTCTGTGCTCAAGATCTGGGGAAAGATTCCCGACCCAGGCGGCTGGGAGCGGCGAGGCTTCCACGGAGAACGACGGATGCAGTGGTGAGAGCGCTGCGTGACTTTGGAGGGGACTTGGCTTTGCTGTGACTCGGTGTGACACTGGGTGAGGTGTGTGTGTGTGCCTGCATGTGTACTTGTGTGTCTGCACACATGTGTGCGTGTGTTTCTGCATGTAGGTTAGGTCATTTGTGAGGAAGGAAAGGTAATTCCATTTTCTATCTCCTGGAATTGTTAGCAGTTTGAGCCTGGCAGAGACTCAACACTTGGCAACTGCTTCTTCAGCAGGTAGGTGGGGTTCAGAGCAGGCAGTGTGTGATTGTGTGCACCGGTTCATACTATGTATAAAGCCACTGTTAACAGAGCAGAGTCCCTGCAACGGAGATTCCTGAGTCGCTTACAGCAAAGCTCAGACTAGGTTTCCATCACCGCGCCTCGCAGACCCTGTTCCAGGATGGTTCAAGACTTCAACTCCAGGACACGTCTCCAGCCGCCAGGAGCAGGTGGGAGGAACCACAGCTCTGCTGGCCCAAGAGGCAGCTCTTAGCATCAGAGACCAGCAAGAGGAAAGTTAGTATATCGAGCAGTGGGGATGTGCACCTGGCTCGACCACACTTGCTCGTGGTGAGACTTTAGGAAATCCCTCAGATGCACACGCTTGGGGTTTGCCACGCAGAGAAGAGTGTAACAAGAACAACACCTTACCGGTTTTGTGCCATGTGGTACACAGCAATAGGCTTCATGTCGAGTAAAGCTTCAGTATGCATTGGAGATTTTTATTACCCAAAGGAAGGGTGACTAATGTTACAGACTCCAGGGGGCTGGATGGAGCTGTCCTCGTATGTAGTACATATCGGGACAGAGTGGACAGGGTCCGGCACGGCGACACTGAAGTTCCAAGCACACATGGGTCCCAGGAGAAGCCAGTTGGCAAGGGCAGAGGTCAGATGTGTCTTCACCCACCTGCTTCTCCCTCTGTGCCTCCTGGGAGCGATGGCACCGGGTCTGATTTTGGGCTCCGTGCCCCCCTCAGATGATCTGGCAGGGGGATGGGTGGGAGGGCACATGGCAGAGAGCAATCCTGTTCGTGACTGACTGTTTAGGGAGTGAAGGAGGCCTGGCCAGTGGCCTAATGAAGCGGGATTTAATGTTCTTCGCGGGCTCTTCTTTCCCATCTCTCCTCCCACAGGAATAAGCACCTCTGCCTGCTCACTCAGGCGTCACACACGGAGCCCTGGACTAGGGTGCTGTGTGCAGGTGCTTGGGACGCGTCCTCGGGGGAACTGCCAAAGATTTCTTTCCTCTTGGAGTTAACACTGTAGGGCAGTGGGGGGAGATGGGAGATACACAGTAAAGAATCAGCATGAAAGGCAACCTACGTGACCTGTTAGAAGTGGGTAAGCAAGTGGGAGGGAAGGGCTGGAGTAGGGCAGGGGTGTCAGAGTGTGGGGACCTCGGCGAGCAGGTGACGCTGGACAGGACACAGATTACTGAGTTTCTGCCTTTGCATTGGGAGAACAGGGCTCTGGGCAGGGAGGAGGGTGGGCAGGTGCTGGAGGCAGAGCAAGGGGGCCAGGTAAGGAGGGGAGAAGGGGAGAGGAAGCAGGCAGGGCGGCCAGGGGGCACAGCGAGGACTTGGGGTTCAGCCTCTCTGGACTGTGGAGGACCCGGTTTCCGAAGGGCCCCTGTGGCAGCTGTGCTGTGAGTTATGGTGGGAAAGAAGGCAGAAGCAGGGAGGTGCTGTGCACGATCCCGGACAACGAGGACGGGATGTGGAGACAGAGCTGGTGGGACTCGCTGAGGCTTTGGGGGGGAGGGAGGCAAGAGGAGTCGAAGGCGATTGACCTGCGCACCCGAGGTGGGTAGGTTGAGGATGCGCCGGGCTTCGTGGGGAGCAGCAGGGTCTGTTTGCACTTGCTGGGCCGGAGGTGTGCTGGGGCTGGGGTCAAGCTGCCCCCAAGGCTCCTGTGTCACGGGCTGTGGGAGGTGATGGGGTCTCGGGCCTGTTCCCTTCAGTGGGTCAGTGTGCTGTTGAGAGCGGAGGCCTGGCTGGAGGAGGAGGTCCCGGAGGTGGGGCCTGTGGGGTGCTCGCTGGCCCGGGCCCCTTCCTCTGTCTGCCTCTGGGTCACCATGAGGTGAGCCTTTTTCTCCACCATGCTCTGTTGCCATGATGCTCCTGTCTTGGAGCTGTCACTGGGTGTCATGGGGGCCAGCAGGGCTTTCTGGACTCTTATTGACCTACTCAAAGAATTGGGCAGAACCGCTGATGAACATAAAAGTTTGACATTTATTTTAGGGCAAAGAAAAGAAGGAAAGAAGCAAAAAATGCAAAAGAAGTGCCCAAGGAGAAAAGGTGCTTTGAAGGAAAAAGATAGACCCTGTACACAAGCACCGGCCCTGCAAGAACAAGAGGGCAGTGGCCGCAGTCTATGGCTGCCGTCTTCTATATTCTCTTTCTGACGTTAGATCCAGGCCGTCCCATGAGAAACCCGCCTGACCTCATGCTAGAGGACTGTAGCAGGTGCTGGGCTGGAGAGCCGCTGCTCTGCACCTGTGTCTCCATGGTTACCAAGACTGTGATTAACAGGCCCTGCTGAACTGCCCCAGATGCTTTGCCAGGCCCTGGGCTGCTGCAGAGAGCCAGCCATGGAGGGAACCCTCTGGAGCCATAAGCCCAAGTAAGTCTTCCCTTTAAGTTATTTTCTCAGGCATTTGCTCACAGCAGCAGACTGCTGACTTGTACACAGTGTCAGATATTGTGTAAGGCAGAGTTCCATGTACGCCTTGCTCTCCGGATTCCTGCCCCAGTCCTGGGAATATGAATGTGAGATCTTGCCTGTAAACATGCTGTTTTGCTTCTGAAATACTTTCATGAATGTGATTAAGTTCACTAGTGAACTAATATTAAACAGAAAGACTGTCCTGGACTAGCTGCCAACCTTGGCACATTACCCAGTCAGAATCACAATGTTTTCTCTAGCTGATATTGAAGGGGAAGTCAGAAAGACTCAGAACATGAGAGCACAAGAACGTTTTGGCACGGTATTGCTTAAGATGAAGGGGCGGAGTACTAGGACAAGCAGGAGCCGACTTCTCAAGGAGCCGACCTCTCTCGGGAAGCTGAATGAGTTGGACGTGCATTTCTCCCCAAAGCCTCAAGACAGAAGCCCAGTCTGGCAGATGCTTTTCTTCTGACTTCGTTACAGACCCCAGTCCAGTTCCTCTGGACTTCACACCCACAGAAACTCTGACACGACCAGCGGCTCTTGTTTCAAGTGGTGTTCATGGTAATCACGGCTACAGCAAGAACAAAGGAGCAGAAGTCTAGTGGAGCTGTCAGTTAAGCGGTGGATACACAGGACTGGAGTTCCGGAATGGATTTGGATTACACACACTCATTTGATTGTCACTGATATAAAGATAGGCTCCAAAACCACTAACCTCAGTGATACAAAAGCAGTGAGGGTGAGTGGAGACCCCTGCCAAAGAGTGAGCCCTGGTGCCTCCAGGATGGACCAGAGGGCAAGAAGGAGAAGCCACTGGAGAGACGGAGAGGGAGGGAGCACTGCAGTGGGAGACTTGAGAGCCGTGGGAGGAGGAAAGGGTCCCGTGTCAGATGCTGCTCAGATGGGTGTCAGGGTCGACAGGCTCAGGGATCCCCTCAGGAGCAACCCTGGGGCAGCGACACAGGAGAGAAGAGCCATGTGGGATGGGTCCTGTGAGAGCAAGAGGAGAGGAGCTAGGGACACACACTGCAGAGTATTGCTTCGAGGGTTTTACTGCAAACGGGGCAGAGAAACTGGCTGATAACTGGTGGGGAAAGTGAGTCACGGCAGAGATTTTCTTTGTTAAGATGGGGAAAACAGTGGCATATCTGTGTTCTGTTTGGCAAGGTTCAGTAGAGGCAGAACAGCTGATGAGGGGAAGATTTCTGAGAAGCCCATGAGTAAGGTAGGGGGCGGTGCTGTTGTGACCTGGTGGCTTCAGACAGGGACGTGTTTGCGTTCCTAGCAGGTGTGTGGGCAGAGCGTGGCGGATGAGGCTGCCGGTTGGGTCCATCAGCTAGCTGGAGTCTGTATTTGGGTGACAAAAATGACAAGGTCCACAGACAAACAAGCCTCACTTTTGCAGCAAGACTGTGGGAAAGGCCACAGTTGGAGGTCACCAGCAGCTCAGGCCTGAGCATGAGGCCAAACACTGGCCTGCTTCTGTCTGGGAAACACTGGGGAGTGGGGCCTCCTCTCCACCCACCACCCCACCAGTGGACATCACGGACCTTGGGTACAGGCAGGAGGTGGGCGGTGAGCAGCGGGTCCTGGATGTGAGAGAATCCACCTCCCTGCCACGGCCTGTGCGGCTCTCAAACTTCCTGGGGTGAGGGCCATGAAGGGTGGTGAGAAGGTGAAGAAATGAAGAGTAGAGACAGAAATCTAGGATCAGGTGGAGCCCTCTCTCTGGATGGGAGGAAAGGAACTGCTGAACACCTCAGTGCATTTATTTATAAATTTGGTGGTTTGGTGTCACAGACACCCCTTTGCCTAGCAACCCATTGCTTGGATTGCCTTGGGTGCCGGGTGTTCTCTGGCCTGGAGAAGCTTGTTCACGTGGCTCACCTTGGGTGCTCTTTGTTCTCAGGACCAGCCTTGCTCTAGCCCTGCACGTGTGGTCAGTCTCCAGCTTCAGCTGCTCCCTGCACCTCCGGAGGAGAGGACCGCCACCAGCTGTGATGCCAGTCCAGCATGACGACAAGCCAGGGTCAGGATGATGCATTTCTGCTCTGCAGGGATCTCCCCATGTCACCATCTCTGTCACTTTCGTAGTGAAGAGTATTGGCAAACCTCACAGCAGGCACTGGCTGTGGAAAATCCTCTTGAGTGTGAACATTCACAAACATGTGGGGAGAAGCCCCGTGTTGGAACTAAGCAGGGCCGTGGAGGTCACTGTGGATCATCTAGGCTGGTAGCCTCACACTTTGCAGGGGACATTTGGCTGTATTATATCTTTAGAAGAATTTTGAGGAACAAAAGGATACATGAAATGGATAGAGATAAAGCTGCACTGTGCGGTTTTGAGCGGATTCTGATTTCCTGCTGGTTAGCGCTAACATTTTACGAGAGCTCCTGATCAACGCTTTGGGGACCCGGGGCTGCAAACACTTGGTTGTGGCAACCGTTGAGCCAAGCGCCTTGTTCTGCTGGGTTCTCCTGGGAGTGGGTGCCTTGACCTGGATGTGCTCACTAACGCGCTGGCGGCACTGTGGGAGGTGATCTGAGACGGGAGGGGGCCGCCGGCACAGGGATGAGTAGGGCACCCTGTGGCCACTGAGGAGATGGCTTGGAGCACACCTCACTCTTACCCTGTCGGAGATGGAGGAAACTGGGTCCTCGACAGCCCCAGGTGACCCAGACCGAGAACAGCCTGGGTGCCAGCTCCTTGCCACTGCATGCGGTGGAGTTCAGGGGAGTTCAGCTCTAGGACAGGGACAGACCACCCTGTGGCCACCAGTGATGCCCCCAACGTTCCCCTTTGGAAAGGTCAGGAAGGGACTGTCCCGAGCAGGAGGAGAGACGGCAGTAGAACAAGATGGTGGGTGCTTGTTTTTCCTGCTTCTGCCTGAAGCCACCACCTGGCCTCTCAGAAAATCACAGGTGCCAAACCGTGTGTGAAGCTGCTCAGCAAATACTTACTGGGGTGTGACGGGTGGTAAGGCACCCAGGAAATATCAGTGGTGTTAAGGCACCCAGGAAATATCAGTGAGCAAAACAAACACATTCCCAACCCTGTTATATGTGAATTCTGGCAGGAAAAATCAGGCGGTAAGCAACAAATATAAGACAGGAATAAATTCAAAGCACGGATTGGAAGATGGTAGGTGTGGTGGTGAGGAGGAGGGACAGACATGGGGTGGCTGCTGTGAGAAGAGCGGACCTGGGGGGCCCAGGGCAGAGCTAAGGAGGTGTGGGAGCAGCAGGCAGATGGGGGGACTGTGACTTTCAGCAGGATCAGATGGGGACCTTGTTAGGGTGCCACTCAGTGTGGAGAGGAGAAGGCCCTGCTCCGCATAGCGGGGACAGGGAGGAGCCCCTGGCTCTGTGTCAGTGCAGTCAGGACTGCGGTGGGCTGCCTGGTGCGGGGGTGGGGTGGGGGTGGGGAGCATGAGGCGAGGCCGGGTGGAGCGGGCAGTGGGGCCTCGTGAGATCCCGGCTGCACTCTGAGTGCGATGGGAACGGGGCAGGCGTTCTGGGCAGGGGTGACTGCGTCCTGTGTAGATTCTCATCTGACTGCTGCTGCTCTGAGAGTGGACTCCAGGGTCCCAGGTGGACGCAGATGAGCACTGAGGCCTCATGGCAAATGGGGAGAGGAGGAAGAGGTGCCCTGAGAGGCTCACAGCGGTGGAGGGAGTGTGGAGCGGCCGATCCCCAACAGAATCTGCGGTGAAGCCAGCCGCTGCAGCTATGAGGGTTGGAAGAAATGAAGGGTTTTGCCAAAGACTCTGTCGTCCTCAGCTGAGCTGGCGAGGACACCCAGGGGAGGAGCGTCAGGAGCTCAGCTTTAAACCTCTGAGTTGCAGTTGCCAAGTGGGCATCAGATGGACATATAGGGAGTGAGGTGCCCGAGCCTGGCGTCGGGAAGAGGCTTGCGGGATACAGCATGAAGCCGAGGCGTCGGCGGCAGAGGGTCTTCAAGCCCTCAGCCTGGAGCAGCTTCCCTGATGGGCGAGGACAGCTGGTGAGGAGGCGGAGGGTGCTGTAGGACGGACAGCAGGAAGCTGACAGGAAGCAGGAGGAGGGAACTGGCGGGCACGAGGTTTGCAGGGCAGCGTCCTGGCAGCAAGGGAGGGCCTGGACTGAGGAGGACCAGGTGAGCACCAGCTGCTGACCACGGGGAGAGCCTCGGGGTTTGCATGGTGGGGATCAGTGTGGCCCTGAACAGTCAGTGCTGGTGGCGTGAGGAGGCAGGCGTCTTGTCTCAGAGGTCTAACTGAGAACACGAAGACGAGTCACAGAAAGGCTTGGACAGCATCCAGGGAAGTTTTGCTACAAGACAGACATGCAACTCCACATGAGATATCAGAGGCAGAGGTTCAAAAGGGGGCTCAGTTGTTGTGGGGAGAAATGGGGTGCAGTTCTGAGTGGGAAAACACGTACAGCGCATGGGGAGCCTGGGTGGGGTCCATGCCCGGCCTGGGGAGGGCGGCACCCTGTGGGCAGAGGGACACTGGCCTTCAAGACAGGACTGCAGCACTTGGAGTCGGCGCTGGAAGCCACCCCAGTGAGCACGGTGGGGTGGGAAAGAGCCAACGTTTTCTTGACGGCCCTGGAATCAAGGACACTGGTCCAAGGAGCACTGGGAGTGTGGAGCTCCGAAGCTGAGAAGAGCGGAGATGAAAGATCAGCTGGGTTGCAGATGAGCACGGACAGAGAGCCTGGCGAGCTTCTGGAGCTTGTGCTTGCAGACTCAAAGGGAGTCCAAGATTGCAGATGGCGGGCTTTCCTCTCGCTCTTCCGGTGCACAGGGACAGGCTTGGTGTGGAGGGTGCGGAGCTGATCAGAGCTGGGGTTTCACCACCGCAAACCCACTGTGCCGATTCGAGAGGCCCAGGGGCTGAGGGCATCCACGGGAGCAGACTGGCTGTGTCGTTCACCACAGGGGAGCTGGCGGGAGGGACGCGGTGAGACTTTGGGTGAGGAGGAGTGAGAAGCAGGAGCAGCAAGGAGAGGCTCCCTGGGTCTTGATGCCCCGTGGCCTGGGGCCTGGAGGCCGGAGCTGAAAGCAGGCGGGCCGAGGGAAGGAGCAGTGGGAAGGGCTCTGGGAAGAGGCTCCTTGGTGTCAGGAAGCTGCGGTGACGTCTCTGCGTCTTTACAGCCTGACACATGTGCACTGTGGGGGTTGCAGGCTGCGGAGAGGACGCGTTTGTGCGAAGCCCAGGGCACGCTGTCCCTGCTGCAGGAAGGGAGACGCAGCCAGCCCTTCACCTCTCTATGGAGGAGTCTCAGCATGGCGGTTGCCTCCAGGACAGCGGTGCTGGGTGTCCAGCCCCCAAGGCGGGACATGCGGAGGAGGCCGGGTGCAGCTCTGGGAAGGTCTTCATGACACCTGAGCAGGGTTAAGCTGGATGTTTCCACGGCTCAGTCCTGCCATGTCCTCTGAGTTTAAAGTCACTTAAATCTCTTAATTTCAATTCTCCCTGTTTTTATTTCCCTGAGTCTCTTCTGGGAGAGCAGGATCTTTCTCCTATGGCACCTGTTTTTGAGACTGTAGAATCCAGTGTTGTTGGTGTGTGCTCCTGTGTGCTCACGTGTGTGTTCGGAGCACAGCTGTGCTTACCCACTTACCCACGCTCCCTGGACTGAACAGAAGGAGATGCTGGGCTCCTTGGCGGGCGGTTGTAAGGTATCCAGATGAGCCTACAGGCAGAGGCGCGGAGAAGAGCGAGGACCCGAGCTTCACGCTGCCCTGAGCTGCCGTGGCCCTGCGTCGTCAGTGCTGTCACAGACACTGCTGTCTCCTGGTCTAGTCCGGGCACCTGGGTCGCCCTCTACCCACCACCCCTGAAGTCAAGGTCTGCGTGGCTCCGTGCAGCCAGTGGAACACGAGTGGGAGATGTGTGTGTCACTTGTGGGTAAAAGGTCACCTTGCTGGTCTGAGGCCGACTCTTGCTTTCTTTGTGAGCCGAGCCCAGATAAAGCCTCTGTCACCTGGGTCCTTGGGTCATGAGGGGCATGTGGGGTGTGTACAAGGGGTGTGCAGGTGATGCAGAAAGGGCTCTTGGAGTGGGAAGACCCTGGGCTTGGTGTGCTTATGACAGCAGCATAACACAAGCCCTCCTATCTGTACTGGGCACTGGGATGACCATGGCATGAGCAGACTCCATGTTCAGGGGATTCTGTTGCCTTACTATCAGTGACAGTCACTGCGACGGGCACAGGATACAGCAGTGTCCTCGCACAGTCTGTGACTTCGTACCTGCTGACCTTTGCCCTCCCCTACTTGACTTCCTGTGGGTGTGAGTTATTATGTATTCCACACATACACAAAATTATAACGTAGCCTACTTTTAAGGTTCTTTTTTTGTTATTGAGTTGTAGGAGTTCTTTATATCGTCAAAATATTCATCCCTTAGCTGATACTATTTGTCAAGGTGTTTTCATTCCCTGCGTCGGTTTCTCGCTCTGACGGCATCCTCTGGTGCCGTCTGTCTCCTTCTGAAGATCAGCGTCTTGCTCAGTGTCAGACGCTTTGCTTTCATGCAGGCTCCTCGCCCACTCTGTGCAGCACTGCCGTGGTCTCCAGGCAGACTGTGCCGTCCACCCCAGTACTCCGAGCACCCAGGTCCGTGGGTGCAGTGCCCAGGAAGTGGAGGTGCTGTCCTTGCATCCTCTCGTGGACCTGGCTCCTCCCCCAGGGGGCGCCCTTGGCCTGGGGAACTGTCCCAGCGCCTGGTCCATCCTCCCTTGGGGGTCCAGCAAGGCGGACTCCAGTCTCTGTCCAGCTCCCCTGGTGATGCAGGCTCAGGAGCTGGCAGTTTCTGAGGATCTCACTTCCATCCTCTGTGGGGAACAGGGAAATCACGGTTCAGTTTCTTCCCTAGGAATGGCGTCCTGGCAACAGAATCCCCTGAACATGGAGTCTGCTCATGCCACGGTCATCCCGGTGCCCAGAACAGAGTCAGGACAGCACGGGCAGCACAAGGAGTCCTGGGTGGGAAGTGGGAAGATCTCGGTTAATCCAAGCGAGCTAAAGCCCTCACGGGCCCAGGCCGCCAGTCCCAGTCTACAAGGTGAGGCTGAGCCCAGCTGCTTTCCGTTTTTGGGGTGTTTCTAATTGCTCTGAGTTGTTTAACTGAATTGCAGGCTTGTTTTCTTACTCTTTTTTCATATTTGATGTCCTAGGCACTCCTGAAATTGTCTCTACTCTTTTCTTACATTTCGGAAGAGGAAATAGCTTGAGTTGCTAGGGCAACCCTTATGTCTTAGTAATCTTCTAAGGTTCTTGTAGTATCTGTGACACGGCAACCTTTATAAAAGAGCATCATTATCATTTAACTCACTTTGGAGTTAGCTGCTTATAGTTTTAAGAAGGGCCTAGAGGCTCGTAAACTGATGCCAACTCCAGCTCCATTTTCTTTCTTTATTGACTCTGCCACACAGGAATCATGGTTCTGCTCTGCCCTGGCCCCTGTTTACTGAGCTCGCAGGCTCCATGGTGCCTGCAGTTGTGGTTAAAGGTCCCCTCTTCCGCTCGCCCCGAGGGTGCACTGTGTCCAGTTCTTCACTCCTCCACACCACAGAGCTCAGAGTCTGGGAACTGATTCCCTCTCGGAGCTGAAGGGTCTCTGAGCTGTCACTGCCCCTGTGCCTTGATGTGCGTGGGCTGGCCAGAGGCCCTCTGAGGGCTGCCGCTGGTGGTGGCCCTGCTGCTGGTACGGGTGACTGCCACCCTGGGAGCTTCCCTGCAGGACCGGGCAGCGTCTTGGGTGGGAAGGGCCCTCACTCGCTGGGGTTCTGCCCTGGGAGCTGCCTGTGGGTTTGGGCTGCAGGGGGGTGGCAGGTGACAATTGGGTGCCACTGGGCACAGGGGCCGTCCCTCTGCAGGGTTCATGCTGGGCCCTGATGGTGGGGAGGCGGCTGAGGCTCTGAGCACTCTGAACAACTTTCACAGTGCATTGTTGGCCTTTATCCTGGCAGTGGGCCTGGCGGAGTGTGGCAGAAGCTGTTTTGGCCAATTCTCTAGGTTCGGCACAGACGCCGTGAGTTTGGCTGGGCTGCTGAGAGCTTTAAGAGCAGAACACTACTCTCTCCCAGTGTGGAGCCAGGCATCCAGATCAAGACTTTGTCGGGCCGGGACTTGTCCTTGGTTCCTGGCAACTCGGGCAAGGCCTGGCCACTCTTGGCTCACGAGTGCGTCACGACAGGAAGTCACGCATCACCGGCTTCCTGTGTTGCTGGCTTCACCTCTGCTTTCCTTTTGAAGGACACTGTCCCATTCTATTCACCCTAGCTGAGTATGACCTTGGTTTAGTGTGTGTCCGTCTGAAAGATCCTCTTTCTGGGTAAGGTTGTATTCAAAGGTGCAAAACTGTTGTACTTTTCTTGTTGCTGAGACAAAGTACCTGACGGCCAAGGTCAAAGGAGGAAGGTTTGCTTAGCTCTCAGTCTGTGGAGGTTTCAGTCCCTAGTTGGCTGGCTCCACGGCAGGGTGGCATGGCGGAGGGGCAACTGTTCTTGGCAGTGGAAGACAGCAATGTGATAAGACAAAAAGGGGAGACAAGCCTCTTTCTGCCCCTTTTATCTTATCCAGACTGCGGGGATAGGGCGGTGCCCATCCAATCAGTGGGCCGATCCAGCCATCACCCAGCCATAATCCCAGCACGGCACTACAAATCAGTCACAGACTCTAGATTCAGCTGCCTCCAAAAAAGCCCCCCATCACTGCATGAGGGTTTGGGGGACATCTAGACACAAACCACAACAGGTGTGTTAAGGAGCAACATGTCTTTAGGGACACAGGGGCTCGAGGTGCAGCTGACACACAGTCCTGGAGCCTCTGCCAAAACCCAGACAAAAACAACCCCGTTTTCTCCATCCTGAGGCGATCCAGTTTATCCAGTGTGTGGGGTTTATAGTGCTCATCAAACATGGACGTTTTTGGCCTTTATTCTTTTAGGTTTTTCCATTCATGCCCCACCTTCTCTCCGTCAGGGACGAAAGGCCGCAGCCCCAGTGACCCACCAGATACCACATCCTAACAAAAAGTCTGCTGTAAACTCATCAGTGGACTAATCCACTGACAAGCACCAGCCCCAGGATTCTGTCACCTCCTAGAAGCCCCAACTACGAGCACACGAGGCTTTGGGGGGACATCTACATATAAACCCTTACAGTCTCACTAAGCTGCTGTGTTGTCCAGGCTGGTCATGAGCTTGCAGTCCTCCTGCAAGTTCCTCTAGACACCTCTTATACTTGAATTACTACCAAAAAAGCACTGCTACTGGTTAACCAGAGTAAGAATGCTGAGTCCACAGTGTTGAGATTATAGACACGCACCCCGCACCCTCTTCAAAAGAACGATGCACAAGTGTTACTGATTCTCTAAGTAGCCACATAGCTCTAGTGTTGACGTGCACTGCTCTTCAGAGCTGATCTTACTCAGCCCTTGGGTGTTCGGCCAAGAGAATTTTAAGTTGATTCTTCAGCACTTAGCACAGTGCTTAAAGCATAGGGGTATTCAAAAATATTTCTGAGTTAATTAATATGCTCTGCATGTTAAATATTTTCTCCTCTCAATCTTGTTGTAATGACAGAGAGCTTTAAAACAGCCATCCCTAGGGAAGTGTGTAAGGACTGAGACAACACTGACTCCTTCAAGAGCTAGGGTGGAGATTCTTCTGGGAGGTTCTTCGCTCTTTCTCTAGACACCTCTGGTGCTCCATTACTACCAAAGCGCTGTTTACTAAAGCTGGTGAGATGAAAACAGTGACAACAACGAATACCTCCCCAAAGTCTAAAGCAAAACTGGGATGAACTGCACGCAGCTGCTGGTTCTTTACAGTGGCTCTCTGGAGTTGCGGTGGCTGTATTTGCTCCCCAGAGGGAAGGAGGGAGGGGGGAGTCACACGTGGGGATGGTGGTGGCTGCTCCCCTCCGTGGTGGAGAGGAGGCAGCCACGACAGTGTGGAGGAGGTAGGGCTGTGCTGCTTACCCCGAGCTGCACCTCAGGTCTTGCAGCTGGTGGATGTGTCCCACATGCCACCATGGTCACCAAGCTCTATTTTATTTTTTATTTTATTATTTTTTTTCAGAACATAATTTTATTTTATTTTTTTAAAATTTTATTTTAAAAATAAAAGAAGAAAGACATACTAACAAACAGACATCCATTTACAAAATAGCATAAGAACAATACAAGCAATACTGAATTACAGACAAAGTGGTAGGAAATTAACAATGGTTGTTGTATTACATATTGATATCTTCAAAGGTTTCTCAGGAAAACAGAGACATGCAAGATTGATCAAATAATTAATCATTAACTGTTCCTTTCA
>NW_004955409.1:709683-755761 GCF_000276665.1 Chinchilla lanigera
ACCAGCAGTGGAGAAGGGTTCCTATTTCTCCACAACCTCGCCAGCATTTGTTATTGGTTGATTTCTTAATGCTAGCCATTCTTACTGGGGTGGGATGAAATCTCAATGTTGTTTTAATTTGCATTTCTCAAATGACTAATGATGTTGAACATTTTACCAAGTTCCATTTAAAAGGAAGGGACAGGGAAGTGATGTTAGTGGCCACCCAGGACTGATGGTCAGACCTGCTGGTTTGGGGAGGAGGGGCTGGGCACTGCTGTGTGACTGGGTCCTGCTCACCTTTCTGAGTCTCGCTGTCTGCCCTTTGCTGGAAACTCAAAATCCCGCAGCTTTCCAAATGCCTCCCAGGGCTAAAACTCAGTAGATACAGGACTTCGGTATGTGAAGGAAAACTATAAACTAACAGGTAAGGGGGTGAGGCATGATGTCCTAAAACAATGCTCAGATGAATGAATAACATAACGATGACCTCAGGGTCCTAGACAAATAAGAACAATCCAAATCTAGAGCTTATACTGGGAGGGAAATTATAAAGATCAGGGCAGAAACTGATGAAATAAGACAAAAAAATGGTACAAAAAATCAATGAGTCAAAGAGCTGGTGCTTTTTAAAAAAAAATAAACAAAATACAGAAGCCCTTAGCCAATCTTACCAAAAAAGGATAGAAAAGACCCAAATCACTAAAATTGGAAATGAAAAAGGTGAAATCACAACAGATACTGCCCAAATCCAGAAGATTGTTAATAACTACTTTGAAAATTTGTGCCCTAGTAAATTAGAGAATCCATAAAAAATGAATAGATTCTTAGACACATATAAATACATATAAATTACCAAAACTGAACCCAGAAGATATAAAACCCTGAATAATCCAATAACAGGCAAAGAGATTGAAGCAGTAATTAAAAAAAAAAATGCTATCAGTTAAGAAAAGACCAGGACCAGATAGATTTATTGCTGAATTCTACAAGAACTTCAGGGAACATCTAACCCAACACTCCTCAATCTCTTCCATGAAATTGGAAGGGAAAGAGCATTCCTGAAGTTATTCCTGGAGGCCACCTTTACCCTGATCCCAAAACCAGATAAGGACTCAACCATAAAAGAAAACTACAAGCCAATCTCTTCAATAAACATAAATACAAAAATCCTCAGCAAGATATTGGTGAACCATGACCAAGTAGGAGTCATCCCAGGGATGCAAGGATGGTTTCAACATACACAAATCAATAAATGTAACACATCACATAAACAGAAGCAAGGACAAAAATTACATGTTCTTAACAGATGCAAAAAATGCCTTTGAAAAAATTCAACATCCATTACAATAAAACTGAAAAAAACAGGTACAGAGGGACCTTATCTCAATCTGATAAAAGCCACCTATGACAAACCAATAGCCAACATCATATTAAATGGGGAAAAGCTGAAAACTTTCTCTCTAAAATCAGAAACAAGCCAAGGATGGCCACTGTCACCACTCCTGCTCAATATAGCACTTGAAGCATTAGCAAGATTAATCAGGTAGGAGAAGAAAATAAAAGGGACACATATAGAAAAGGAAGACATTGAATTATCATTATTTGCAGATGATATGATCCTCCACATAGAAGACTCAAAAAATTCCCCTGCAAGACCCCTAGAATTAATAACCAAATTCAATAATGTATCAGGACACCAAATCACACCAAAGTCAATAGCCTTCCTGTACACTAATAATGAACTCACTGAGAAAGAAATTAGGAGAATAGCACCTTTCACAATAACATCAAGAAAAATTAAATACTTAGAAATTAATCTAACCAAGAAAGTGAAAGACTTCTAAAATGAAAACCACCTTACTCTGAAAAGAACAAATCAAAGAGGATGTCAGAAAATGGAAAGCTCACCCCTGTTCCTGGATAGGAAGAACAAATATAGTCAAAACGGCCATCCTTACAAAATTGTTATACAGATTTAATGCAATCTCAATCAAAATAGCACTAGTGTTCACCACAAAACTAGAGAAAACAATTCTGCAGTGCATGTGGAATAAGGAGATAGACAGAATAGCAAATGCAATTCTAAGGAAAGTGGGAAACCTCACAACCCTAGACTTGAAGTTATATCACCAAGCTACAGTGGTAAAAACAGCATAGTTCTGGCACAAAAACAGACCTGAGGATCAGCGGAGCAGAAGAGAGGATGCAGAAACAACCCCAGTACAGCATTCCACTGTGTGATCTTTGCCAAAGTGGCCAAAAACTCATGCTGGAGGAAAGGTAGCCTCTTTAATAAACGATGCTGGGAAAACTGGCTGTCCACATGCAGATGACTGAGTCTAGACCCATTTCTCACACCATGTACTAAACTGAAATAAAAATGGATCAATGAACTAAATGTTAAAACACAAATACTTATTCTGCGGGAAGATAAAATAGGTAAAGCTCTCAAAGACATAGGTCTAGGTAAAGACTTTTTGAACAGATTGAACTGTGATTGAACACACAGAGAATCAACAAAGGGGATAATATCAAATTAAGCAGCTTCTTTATTTTATTTTATTTATTTTAAAGAGTAAAAGAAGGATAACATAGTAATGGGGGGGCTTACCAAATTACAGACAAAGTGGTAGGAAATTATCAATGGTTATTGTTTTACATATTGTTATCTACAAGATAGTTTCTCAGGAAAACAGACAAATAATAGCGAGTTACAGACAAAAGAGGTAGGAGATTATCAGTAGTAGCTGTACTATACTTTGGTATCTTCAAAATGACCTCTAAAGAAAATAAATAGAGCTATACGTGAGTGACCAATTGAATAATCATTAACTATTCTCAACAGTTGTTGTAGGAAACACATAATAATAAACATGCATCCATTTATGAAATAGGATAGGAACAATACAAACATTACAGAGTTATGGATAGATTAGTAGGAAAAAAGCAGCTTCTGTATAGCAAAGGAAACAACCAACAGAGTGAAGAGACAACCTACAGAATGGAAAAAATTTTGCTAGCTGCACCTTGGACAGAGACTAATATCTAGAATATATAAAGAACTAAAAAAATTATACTCCCTCAATCAAATAATAGGTCATTGAAGAAGTATGAATGGCCAATAAATACACTAAAAATTTTAACATCATTGGCCATTAGAGAAATGTAAATTAAAGCAGCATGAGATTCCATCTTACCACAGGAAGAATGGCCATCATCAAGAAGTCAAATAATAACAAATGCTGGCAAGGCTACGGGGAAAAAAGGAACATTCCACATTGTTAGTGGGAAGGTAAAATAGTATAGTCACTATGGAAATCTTTATGGAGATTCTGTGAAAACGTGCAATTAGAAATTCCATTTGACCCAGCTATTCTCCTTCTAGGAGTCTCTCCCAAAGAGTGGAAGATGTCACATTGTGGTGACACATGCACACCCATGTTTATAGAGGCACAACTCATAACAGCTGAATCTTGGATGCAGCCTGTATGTCCATCATCAGATGAGTGGATACGGAAAATGTGGTGTTTACACAGAACGGAGTACTACTCTGCCATGAAGGATAAACTTAAGTCATCTGTAGGAGAATGAATGTGCTTTAAGACCACAATGTTAAGTGAAATAAGATGGACACACAAGCTTAAATATTGCATGGTTTTGCTTTCTTTCTTTCTTTCTTTCTTTTTTTTTTTTTTCTGCTTTTTGAGACAGGGTCTCGCTATGCAGTTCAGGTTGGTCTTGAGCTCATTTTGTATTCCAGGCTGGTCTCAAACTCGCAGTGATCCTCCTGCCTCAGCCTCCCAAGTGCTGTATGGTTTCACTTATATGAGAAGCCCCAAATACAAATAAAGAGCAAAATAAAAGAGGGTAGTAGGAAATAGGAGGTAGATCTTTCTCAAATAGGAGGGGCCCAAGAGATGGGGGTGAACAGGAATGGAGTTGTGTTATGTCCACCGGGAATGTAATCATTATGTGCTGTAAACAAGTATTAATAAAAATGAAAACAATCTATCAGAATACAAAAACCCCCAAAACAACAGCGGCAACAGATGCTCAGTGGTAGCTGGCTTTTGTGACCGCTGGCGGGGCCTCTGCTATGCTTGCTTTGTGCTGCTCTGCATCTGTAGTGCAGACTGAACTGTCTGCTTCCCTGTCCCGGCTGATCCCTTCACTCCTAACCGTGGACCACGGGCCAGACGGCCCTTGCGGTTGTCACCTGGAGCAGCTCAGGCAGGCCTGGTTCTCGCGAGAATGCTCACCGGCGACCCTCCCACCACGCCTACGCCTGCACCAGCGTTTCAAGGGCAGCTGGGTGCAGTCACTTCTCAGCAGCCTCCTGTCATCCAGATGTCTGTCTTCTGTCACCAGGTCTGACCAGGGCGAGGCTGGAAGGTGAATGTGTGGCTGATGGACACACGGGCCCTGTTGCATGCTCACAGCAGGGCCTGAAGATCTCACTCCCAATTAAATCGGGCTTTCGTGTGAAACTCATGGGCCATCCACAGCTGTGGTCTCAGCACTGCAGTCACCCCTGGCAGTTCTGTCTCTAAGCACACAGGTTACCGACCGCAGGGGGCTTGGCCTTCCATAACTCTTGCTAAGCCTTCCTGCTGTCCTTCGCCATGGGGCCATCTTTGTCTGTGGATCAGAACGATGACAGGCCCCCCTTACCATTCCCATGTGTGTCTGATTTGGGGGAGACACATCGCTTCCACCAGCAAATACTTATCTATCAAAGACCAGTTGCTATCGATTTGTAGCAGCTGGCAAGAGAAAAGGTTCTGCCAAGGGGTTTTCATGAAATGCTTTGTTATGGGAAGATGAGGATTTCAGGTAGAACACAACGACAGTTCTACTCTAAAAACTGCAAATGTTCAGCATTTGCTTATCAATGAAAATACCTGAAATGCTCCTTTTTACAATTGGAAAAATTTCCAGATATCGTTCCAACACTTTAGGTCGTAGTCTTTTTATTTTCAAGGAAGAATCTCAATTTAAGGTCCATGCTGACCTTTACTTAAGTAGAATCAAACAACTGTAGCCAAGAAAACTAGTCTCACAAATGGCACTCTAACAGCAACATGGACAGCTCCGAGCGGTGTCGGAGGCTGAGATTTGATAGTGCAGCACTCCCAGAGCAGCTGCTCTCCCCAGGGCAGGAGCTGGGCCGCAGCATTCTGTCACCACGTGTGCTTTGGAGCTCTTTTGAAGTTTGAAGCTGCTAATTTTCAATGAATCTGCCGGGGAACCGCTGGCACCTGGAGGAGAAAGATATTAAAAACAAAATCTTCTCCCAGAGTAGAAATCTCCCTAAGGTAATAGAGAAAGAGAACGCTTTCATTATTGAGGAAGCGTTAACGGGAAGGTGATCTACGTCAGAAGCAATCCACTGAGATGCTGTGAGATGGGAAGACTCTCATTAACAAGCAGGTGCACTGCTGCAAACACATCCTCAGGATAAGCAGCAACTGGCCCTCAAGAAGCAGGACTCGGCGACGCCCTTCGTCCCTCCTCGCTCACGCAGACCTTCCTGGGAAGAGGAGTGGCCTCTGTGCTGGCCAGCTGGTTCTACCTGGAGAATAAACAAAGTCACCTTCCTGGACGGGACGTGCTTTGCGATGTGTAGGGAGGAGCCCACTGGAGTGAGCTCCCGCCCTCCGCGAGGAGTGGGATATCGCTGGCTGTCTCTGCATGCTTGACTCTCACAGAGACATCTGCTGGGGGTGCTGGCCCAGGCCTGTAGTCCCAGCACTCTGGGAGGCTGAGGCAGGAGGACGGAAATCACGAGCCCAAAGACATTCCTGGCTCACGATGGAGACCGAGTTTTCCAGAGGGCATGTGCACATTTCTGAGAGAAGAGGCTGCGCTACAATGCCAAGCAAAGGCAAAGTCTCTGGGAGGAAGCGGAGCAGAGAAGTCTTTTCCTGGTTTCCAACAGGTGTGCCGTAACTTTGTGTCTGTCCTTCGCTTCCTGAGCCGGGACCCCGAGTCTCTGGCTGAGCTGCAGGGGCTGGGGTGGTAAAATCGAGGCACCAACGCGGTCTGCGTGGTTGGGAGCAGGGGCTGGCCAGGCTGGCGGTCAGCTCCTCTCAGCCCCCGAGGGAAGGACTCTGCAGCAGGAAGACGGAAGGGAATGGGAGGACTGGAGGCGGCAGTGGCACGGATGGGTGGTCGCTGAGACCCCTGCTCCCGCTGCACCGTGCCCACCTGTGGGTGCCGGGCTGCTCCCAGGGCCGCGGCGACTCCTTCCTCCCCAGGCCAGCGTGGGCCCTTGCGGCTCCTTCCGTCCTCGATCTTCCCCCTTTCTCCCACTCTCCCTCAGGCTTCCATTTCCTGGGGGTGCTGAAGCTGAGCCTGCATGTTTCTCCTCACTCGAGATTTCTTACTTACCCTCGATTATACGTTCCTAGAGCACCGGAAGCTTCTGGCTGACACTGACACTGGGCTCTGTTCACATCGTCTTTATTCACAGTTTGCAAAATTTCCATGCAGCACTTGCTCGACTATATTTCTTATCCTCCTGACCAAGATTTGATGCTATCTGCAGAAGTTATTGTCAAGATCTTCCAGCCTGGACAGTCACCTTCCATGGGGACCTCAGAGTGGGGAACCTGCCTTCCCTTCACTTTGGACGTGCGAGTTCTGGCTGTCAGGTGCACTTTCCTCGCTTGGCCGACTTCTTTTCCTGGGTGTAGCCAGAAAAGACCGCACGGTGGTGTGGTGACGCCCCCAGGTTCTGACACTTTGCCAACTCTATTTCCTGTTAGGGCAGCAGTTTCCACAGGTCACTCCCACACCTTCAGGGGAAATCTCACGTTGGATGTGAAGCCCAGGCTTTGCCAGGTGTGAATGGGCCGACGAGATGCCTAGGTTGCTGATGGCCTGCAGTTCCTATGCAGCTTGTACTCCACACTGTTTTTAAAAATCACACATTTTCTCAGTCTGGTATGTGGTTTGCTGTGCAGTTTTTCCATCATACTCCCTCCTAATCAGCCCTCTCTCCCCTCCCCATTTCTTTTCTAGAATCAAATACTCTGTGCCGTCTTTCTGCTCTCCAGTCTGTACACTGTCTTGGGGCACAGATTCGTGCACCAGTGAAAGGTGCTGTGCCATTTTCCTAACGAGCTCCTTCTCCTCGATCTGGCCTGTTTGCTGTGCTGGTTCCAGCTGCGTCATCGATGAGACCCGCCTGGCGGATACGCAGCTTTTGGGCATCGTAGGATCCCTGCTTTATGTGTTTCTTACCATCCCGCACCTGGAATAATGGACGGGAACCGCCTTCATCTTTATTTTTCCCTACAGTGCCCCTGTAAGGTTTGATCGATAGCGGTTTGAGACTTAAGTAAATGAGTGACGGCATGCTTGACTGCCTAGCTAAAAATTAACAAAGACTAGTATTTTAAGCGATTTCTTGACTATTCTCTTATTATCTAAGCCTTAATAGAGGCTTCAGGAAGACAAGGACACAAAACAATTGATTTACTAGCAAAAACAAGACAAGCAACCCAATGTCAAGAGACAAACCAAAGACCAAGACCAAACAGGGTGAATGCAGGTGTTTTTATTTTTTTTTCCAGTACCGGGAATCGAACTCACGACCCTGTACTTGCCGGGCAGGTACTGTGCCACTGAGCTAAGCCCCAAATGCAGGTGTTATCTATAGGACCGGGATCAAAATGAAAGTAAATTCAGGACAGAGTGATTTATAAACCAAAAGCTAGTTTCAAAATCCCCATATTAACCACTGTCCCACCACTGGGGTACAACGCAAACACCCAGAACCGCAAGGAGGAGAGGGTTGTTTTGACTCGCGGCCTCCATCCTCACCCCATGGAGCCAGGAAGCGGGGAGTGCAGGGAGCTGACCAGAACACACCTGAGCTACCCTGCGCCCCTCTGGCCAGCCCCCACCAACTGCAGCTGGCAAAGGTCCCTCAGTGGAGAATCCATGATGTCAGTAGAACCCGTGACTGGATCATTTTCCACACACACGCAACTTGGGAACATTCTAGATCTGAGCCAGAGCAAGTGTTTTGTTGAACTTCAGTTGTCTTCGTGATTGTCTTAAGGAAGCAGCACACACACCCCAGGGGAACGGCCCTTCCTTGGGCCTCAGCAGTTCACCAGCCAGATCGGATTCTTGTTCAGGGACCAACTCTTCTCACCCCAAGAGTGGCTGAGTGGGACTGGCTCTGAGCATGTTCTAATTCTGACTGCCCAAACACCGCTGGCTCCCGGTGGATGTGTTTTCTGTAAGTGTCTCGAGTGGAGGGCTGAGTGGGTGAGGAAATATGAAAGCGTTCCGGTGAAACAGAGTTAGACTGAAAGGTATTGGGGCGAGGAGTTTATCAGGGAGCCTGCAGGAACCCACAAGACAGCAGAAGCAGCAGACCAGGGTGAGCCGGGAGCCCCAGGGCCACTGTGGTTGGTCTGTGGTTGGGAGACTCGGGTCTGTCTGAGAGACGGGAGGGAGAGGCTCCTGGGAAGGGTCGTGGTGGGTCCGTGCCTCTCGCAGTCTGGAGAACGTAGGCCGTCTGTGCTTGCATGCGAGAGCTGTCAAGAACAGCAGCGCGTTCTGGAGACTTTTCCACAAACGTGGACAGAATCAGAGAACCTTTGCTGTGTCCCTCGAGGATGGGGCGGAGCCAACTGCAACTGGCACCTCGGCCTGCGGGCACACAGAGCAGGACAGCTAGCAGGGTGCGACCCACGTGCACACATCCGCCTCCCGTGCACACATCCGCCTCCCGTGCACACATCCGCCTCCCGTGCACACATCCGCCTCCCGTTCACGACAAGCAGGGAGGGAGTCCGCGAGGAAGGCGTCTGGTGGGATGGGAAGGATTGGGGCTCTGGGTTGGACAACCAGTGCTTGAGCCTCAGCTTCATTTGTTTCTTTTTCTTTTTTTGTACTGGGAATTGAACTCATGACCTTGTGCTTGCCAGGCAGGCACTGTGCCACTGAGGTGTATCCCCAGCCCTACAGCCTCGTTTCTTATTTAACTTTCAAAAGCTGTTTACGGTGTCATCTGGAGTAGCAGCAGCCGCCTGCCTTGTGGGGCGGGAGGAGGTTTCCATCCCATACATCCAGAATGCTCTGTCGTTTTCTGCTGCCGTAACAGAAGTCCGCTGCCTGGGAAGTTTGTGGGAATGAGGTTTGACTCGTCTCACAGAGCGCCCACGAGCGTGGCTGGGCGTCTGCCTGGCTCTTAGCATTTTGTGGCGGGAAAACAGACGTCCCCGAGGGGTCACCTCCTCACCCATCAAGCCACAGCCTCTGTGACCTAACCTAGTCCTTGTCAAGTCCCTTCTCCAGATACCCCTGACATGAATTTGGGAACTAAGCTTTCAATACCTGGAATCTGGTGAACCCTGTTAAACCGTAACACACTTCAAACTACGACCTGTACCCAAAGGGAGCAGGTGCCCACTTCCTGTGACGCCCCAGAGGAGCAGTGTCTACGGTGTTTCTCACCTGCCGTGTTTTCCGTGTGTATGGAATTTGTTGTTCTCAGACACCCTTGAATTGGCTGGTTTCCACCTCATGGGCGAGGGAACTGCACTCTCAGAGTAATGCCTGCCTGACCCTCGTGGCCATAGAGTTCAGACTCAGGTCTGATTAAGCATTTCCACTCGGTCCCTCACAGAGCACTCTGGTTCACCCAAGTGAGCTTTGTATCGAAGCCAAAAATAAATAGCAGGAGTGTGAAGGCAGCCCAGCTGCGGCTGTCTTGTTTTCCGTGCGGTGTGTGCTCCGGCCGCCGCTCCGGGCTGGGGGTCTCTGGCGCGTTTTGAGTGTGGCTGCAGATTGGAGTCAGCTGGGCAGGCTCACCGTCCACACAGATGCTGAGTTCCTACCGCCCAGCGTTGGCCCTGGGGTTCCACCTGCAGCTGCCTCTGATGTGTAACGGAGCCAGGAACGGCTCTGAGGCAGCCTCGTGCCTGCAGCTTGAGGAGCCGCAGCAGCTATGCTGTGGGTCCTGTAACTGCCGCGCTTCCCCTCCCAGGTGCTGGGTGGACTCTTTACCCTTTGTGTATGGAGGTGAGACGGGACGGCCAAGTGTGCTTTTCCAAAACCTAACGGTGAGGTGCTGGGAGGGACGGCTGTGAGACAGCAGTTCTGCCCTTGCGGACCTGAGCATCAGTGAGGCTATGAAATGACCATCCAGTCGGGGGTCCAGTGCCCGTCCCCCAGAGCCAGGCCTGAGGATGTTTAAGGGTCCCAGGGCGACATCAGTGTGTCGGAGTTTGGGAACCCGAGTGAACAGTGGGGGCTTGGGCGGGGTGGCTGTGACATGGAGCAGCAGCTCATAAGCATCATTGCTGATTTTGGTGCAGTGTCCAGTGCAGTAGCCCAGGTTCCGCACTATTGAGGTGTTCTTGGCGTGTTGTCACTCTCCTCCAGACCACATTCTGAGGAGCAAAGAGAGGGTTTGAGGAGCCTGAGGTGGAGGACAGAGGAGAACAGGGCTAGAGGTTTGGGCATGAGTGTGGAGGGTAAGAGGGGCACGGAGTGAGCCCGACCCAGCTCCCGGGGCTTCTTGGGTCCCAAAAGCCTCCCAGGTCCTGTGGGTCCGGCGGTCACAGTGGGGCCTTCCGGTCGCCGCGGGTGTGTTCTTGCACGACAGCCGCGTGAGCCAGAGCAGGGCTGCAGGTGCCGCTGGTCCCTCACGATGGCCCCTCCGCCTTTTTGCTCCGTCCCTGTGTCCTCTCTCCCTGTGTCACCACTGGCCCCGGATTTATGGTTTTTGAGCTCCACAGGTAAGGGTCCTGCAGCCTGTGGAGACCGGGCGGTTCACTTGCAACCAGCAGCCCGAGGGAGAAGCGTGGGCTGTGGAGAAGTCCCCAGTCCGTCCTCAGCACTTGGCTCAGACCCCTTGCCATGTGGCCGAGTCCAGCTCTATGTCGCCGCACACGTGCACCCTCAGACCCTCACGCACGATAGCGTGCCCTGCTCAGCCTCCATGGCAGCGAGGGTTGCAGACATGCACCCAGACGTGGCCCTGGCCAGCACTGACCCCAGCTGTGACCTACGCGGAGACCGTGAGGGTGCCCGGAATCTTGCTGGCTCCTGGAATCACCTCCAGCCCCGCCTGAACCCCAGTGTTCCTTGTCCCTCCAGTGAGGAAGTCTGGCGGACGAGCTGGAGGTTCTGGCTCAGGAAGCCTCATGACCTTGCCCGGGGATGGAAGGTCACCTGGTGTCTGGAGCCGCTGTTCAGCCGGCAGTCCACCTTTGCGGGAGGGAGCCCAGAATGGGGGCATGGGAGGAGGGGCGAGGGTCTGCTTTGGGAGGAGCATCAGGGAAGGCGTGGACATTCAGAGGACCGCATCTGTCCTCGCCCAGCCGTGTGCTCTGGAGGGGCTAAGTCAGTACTGGCATGTTGTCCTCAGGGGTCCAAATCCGCGGCTGTTGCGCGCATACTCGTGGCCCTGCACTGGGCTGCCTCCGCTCCAGGCTCTGATGGTGTCTGCCCATCTCTTGGCGAACCTGTGGCACACCTGTGGAGGACTGCCGGCCTCCCCCACGCTCGGAAACTCAGTCATCTGTGCCAGCTTGGAGCTGGCTTTTGGTTGGTGAGCTGTGAGTGGGCATCTGTGGGGCTTCTAGGAGTAATTTCATGGCGTGTGTGAGTGGCTCTGAGCCACCTCTGTCCCAGCCGTAGGTGGCGGGCATCAGAGCCTAAGGGACCCATGCTGGAGGTGGGCTGGGGCCGAGGGTCGTTAGTCTGCACCACACAGAGCCTGCGCGAGCTGCTGAGGTCGCCCAGGTTTGTGCCCCTGTGAGGGTGTTTGCTGTGACTTGTGGCAGGCGTCTCAGACAGCCCCAGTGAGCCCTGCAGCCAGGCTCCAGCTCTGTCTGGACACGGGGCTGTGTGAGAAGCCCTGGACACAAGCTTGGGACATCGAGTTCTCTGCCAGAAGTTGGAGCTCTGGCTTCTTAGAGCCTCTGACTCTCGGGGCTGCTCCAGGCCTGCACCCCTTTCCCACCGGCCCAGTGCTCTGGCTCTGGGCGCAGACTGGGTCAGGCGTCTCCAGCTTGTCCACAGCTTGTCTCGGGGCCTTTCAGCCCTGCGGTCAATGGAACCGTGTTCCACACTTCCACGTACGCTTGTGGGCTCTGCCTCCGGAGGACCCTGGCTCGGAAGTCACACACGGCCTTCCGTCTGTGCGTCTGCAGGGAGCAGAGGTCTGCAGGCTCGGCCACAGTGAGGCAGCGGGGTTGCCCCAGTCCTGGTCCCGGCTCTCTTTATACCTGGAGGTGTGACTGCTGGGCCCTTGGGGAGCTGGCTTCCGTCTTCAGAGGCTGCTTCACACTCTTTCCGTGGTGACGGCATCGTCTTACAGCAGTGCGCAGGTCTGTTTCTCCACTCGCCTCTGTCTGTCTGTCTGTCTGTCTCTGTCATGATGTCTCCTGATAGCCATCTAAGCTGTATAAAGCGGTGTATCAGTGAGGTTTTCATCAGTATTTCTTTGATTAGTGAAGTTGAACATCTTTTACATGCCTGTTTGGATGTGTGTGTGTATATGTATGTGTGCATTTTCTGAAATATTTGACTCCTTTGCCTTTTTTGTTTTTATTTATATCTGTTTGGTAGCAATGGGGATCGAACTCAGGGGCGCTTAGCACGCATGTTCTACCACTGAGTTGCATTCCCAGCCCCTTTGCCCATTTGTAATTTTTTTTGCTATAGAATTATGGGAATTCCTTATATTTTGGATATTAACCCCTTTACCACATATGTGTTCTACAGATATTTTTCTTATAGTTAGGACTGTAATGCATTTTGAGCTGATTGCTGTGTGTTCTGTAAGATAGGGGTCTAACTGCATTCCTTTGCATGTCATGTTTTGGGTGAACTTTCCTCACAACCTGTTCCTGATGCCTGCGCCCTTGGCACCTGCTGAGGTCATTGGCATAGGCAGGTGGGTTAATTTCTGAGCTCATTATTTTGTTCCTTTGATGTTTTTGTGCCAGGACCAAATTGTGTTAATTATTGTAGCTTTGTAGTATATTTTGAAATCAGAGTATGGAGCCTTCTTTCTTGTTCCAGATTTCTTTGTATTTTTTTTTTTTTGAGATCTTTTGTGGTTGCATATGAATTTTAGATTTTTTTTGGTAATTTTTTTCTTGTTTTTTAAATTTGACAGGGTTGCACTGAATCTGTAGATAACCTTGGGCAGTATGAACATTTTAACAGCCTTCCTTCCTGTAGTATCTGTCCCTTATCACCTCAAACAAATTTATCAGGCCTATTTTAAATCATTTATCTGTGTCTTTAGTTCTGTTTCAAATGGTATATGCAGGCTGGATACAGCAAGTCTCCATTCATTAACATTCGAGCTGTGAACATTCACAGGTGAGCTGTATAAGGCTCACTTTGTCAGCTTACGAACACTTGTCCCTGAGGAAACTTGCTTGTAAGTTCGAATCTTACTGTATCCCTAATCTTAAAATCTGAAAGCCGAAATCCTACAAAATCCAAAATATTTTGAACACTGACACAATGCCACTAGGAGAAAATTCTATGTTGTAGAACATTGTTTCACACACAAAATTATTAAAAATATTGTATAAAGTTACTTTCAGGTGCTAGTAGGAGCTACACATAAACACGAGTGCATTTTCCATTTGGACTTGTGTGGCCCTGGGAGCCTTGTCACACACGTGTAACTCTGGTGGAACCCAAAACACAGAGCACTGCAGCCTGAGTGTGTCAAATGCGAGACCTTCACCTGAAGTGTGTGGTGTCTTGAAAATATTGCTGACCTCCTCAGTGGCGTTGCTGTTTGTGCCTCTTTCACCTACTCCGTGTTCTCCTTCAGATGTCTACTTTCCTCCTACTTACGTGCACTGCAGAGAAATTTGAGGGGGACGTGGAGAGGAGGGTTGGGAATCTCAGCCCCAGAACTGTCTGTTGTCACCTGCCCTCTGTGGAAATCGCCAGTCAGACTCTGCTTTAAACTCCACGTAGTGACGTGGGGCCGTGGGGCACGGGAATGTGACGTGCCCGTCCTGGGGCCTGGGGAGGGAGGAAGCAGTGGTCCTCAGGTGGCGAGCTGGCATCTCCTTCCTGCCTGAAGGAGCCATGTGGGGCTCTGGTTCACAGTGTCCATGGTGGCCTCTGTGGCCCAGGGACACTTAGGGTGGCTGGCAGTTATTTCTGGTGAGGCCGGGGGAGGGAAGCCACTGATCGCTTTAGCATAGACCTAGGTGCGGATAATGGAAGCTCCGCTCTGGGTGTGGGTGGCACCATCCTAAAGGCTGGTAGCTTGGAGGGGATGAAGGGAAAGGAAGGCTGCTGCAGCTTTCTGCTTGCCCTGCCACGGACTGTTTCTCCTCTGCGATGCCCCTCTGCCTTGGAGCCAGCTGACTATGGACTGAACCCTCTACAA
Source organism: Chinchilla lanigera (assembly GCF_000276665.1). Lineage (NCBI taxonomy): Eukaryota > Metazoa > Chordata > Mammalia > Rodentia > Chinchillidae > Chinchilla > Chinchilla lanigera. Next base: position 724,061 of record NW_004955409.1, read on the forward strand.
ACTGTGAGCTAAATAAACCTTCCTCCTCTAACTGTGAGTGTTGCGCATTTTCTCCCAGCGATGAAAAAGTAACTAAGACAACTACTAAAAGTAGAAGCAATCCAAATTATCACTGACAGGCAAATGGACAGATTATGATTAATACATACAATAAGATAAGTGTGAAAAAAATGAATGATAGGTGCACCGACACGCATGCATATTATATGCATTATGGTGAAAGAACCAAACATGACACTACCTGTAATATACTGCAGCCCGAATGTCATCCTCCTCCATGCTCACACGGGGGACAGAGTCCCGGTGTGCCAGGTCTAGGTGGGGAAGGCCTTGAAGAGTGGTTGTGCACCAGGTGCAGCTGTTGTGCACGGGCTCAGCACCCCACAGCAGAGAGAGGAGACCTCACTGCCCCTCAGACCATGTGAGCTCAGATGGGAGAGACATCGGCCCATGAAGAGGGTGGTCTTCACGGAAGCCAAGTCTCCCAGCAGCTCGGTCCTGGCCCGCCCAGCCTCCCTCATGTGACAAATGATGTCCTGTGTTGTGTAAGCATCCCCGGGAGTCACAGCAGCCCGAACGACTAAGGTCACACCTGGTCCCACTCATGTGATGCCATGGAAAAGCCAGTGAGCAGGACAGAGATTGGGCCGGGCTGGGGTGCTAGTGAGTGCGGCAACTGACCACAGAGGGCCTGCGGCACGCAGGGGCTGATGGCCTTGATTGGGCAGCTGCCTCTGTGTGTGCTTGTCTGCTCATCAAACTCTGCACTACCAGGCATGAGCGAGTGACCGTTACCTATGTAAGTCAACCCTGTTACTCCTCAGGAAGTCTGATGTGTGAACACTGCTTCTGTGTGGACGTGGGACAGGCACGTGTGCATGTACTTGCATGTGTGTGTGTGCATGCATGTGGTTTGCTGGCATGGTTCCCGTTTGGTATCTTTCTGCTGCCTTTGGCTTCTCTTGTTTCTGATGAGAAGTGCATTTTTCTTCTCTAGTGTCCCTCTATGTCCCTCATGTGGCTTCTCCCACCCCCATAGCAGCTTTTGAGACTTTTCTCCATTTCCCAGCAGTTTGATTATGATTTCTCAGATGCGGTTTTCTTTGTACTGTTCTAGCTCAGTGTTCTCCAGCTTCTTGGATCTGTAGGTGTAGGGGATTCTCAGCCAGTGTCTTCTCCATTATATTTTGGCCCTATTTTCTCCATTGTGTTTGGGGTTCTAGTTGTGGGTGAGCTGCTCTCACCCATAGGTCATTGATGATTATCCCATAGGTCACTGATGTCTTGTTCATCTTCACTAACTTTTTGTCTTTCTGCTTCAGCTTGGTGACTTTGATCCACAGTTAAGCTTGCTGATCTTTTCTTGTCGTTGCATTAGTTATCTGTTACTGTTATAAATCATACCCAGCCTGACTGGCTTGGAACAGCGCATGCTGCTGTTTGTCACACGTCTGTGGGCCAACTGCTCCTTTTTTGCTGGTTGCACCAAATGCACGAGTGGAGCTGTCTCCAGGAGGGGCTGGTTGGAGGGCACGCCTGCCCGGGGCAGGGAGCTGGCCGAGCCACTCTTCCACGTGGCGTTCGCCTTGGACTCTTGCTGGCACGGCTTTCTCATTTGTTCCCGGAGGGCTGCTGAGAAACTGTCAGTCCTTTAGGGTGGCCTAACATGAGGTCCAGCCTCGTAACTATTGCTGCGCTTTCTCAGTGGAAACAGGGTGTGAAGCATGGATATCGAGGGGCACAGGAGTGGTCTTCGTCTCCACGGGAGGAGCGTGGCAGGTCCTACCACAGACGACAGGGCCGCCTGCTCGGGAGCAGCTCAGGTCGGTGTTTCCTTGTGTCTGCCGCTGTCTGTAGTACTGTGGAAGAACATCCACTTGTTTTATCTTATTACCACGGCAGCGAGGTTCTTTGTCCTCCTTCCCCACCATGCAGGGCACTAAGGCCAGACTGTTGATTTGGACCTGACCCTCTGGGTGGCAATCGCCATTACACTGTAGCTTCATGGATCCGTGCCCTGTAGGAGCTCTGGTTCCAGTGGAAGTGGCTGTGGAATTTCTGTAAGTCCTGTAGTTTTTGTGCAAACCACGCTGGGGAGACACCCGCGTGTGCAGAGATCGGCTTTCAGGACTCTGTGGTGGTGCAGATGGGGAGCACAGGCCCTGAGCACGTCCGGGTGCTGAGCGCTGCTCCCTGGGTGTGCACCGAGCGCCTCCCCACAGCCTGCACCTCCCTTTTCACTTTGTGAGGAAGCTGGAGTCTTCGGGAGGGGTGGGGAAGGCCCACCTCCCTGCTGACAGGACAGCACCAGAGGAGGGGGCTTGGAAGGCCTTGTCCCCTGCTCCAGGCGCTGGGCCAGGTTGGGAGAGTCACACTGGAGGGGGAAGACTGGGGCAAGACTGGGGCTGGACCTGGGCCTACTTGAGCCCTGAGACCCTGGGCCTGGGAGGGCCCTTCAGCTCTGCCGCTCGGCCTGCCTGGTCCATTTGGTGGCAGGGACTGTCGGCTGAGCCCAGCTGGGACAGCGAGCTGTCCTGGAGTTCCGGGAGCTCAGGGAGCTGCGTATAGTGTGGCTGGTCATAGGTGGTCCTGCCTCGGCTGCCCTGGGGGCTCCGTCTGGCCCCTCTGGGTGACGCTGAAAAATCTGCCCCTCCTGTGTCACCCTGGGGGCAGCAGAGCAGGACAAGGGCCCCCTTCTGCCATTGCCCCTGCACCGGCTGGGTCCCAGCCCAGGCCTCGCCCGGGGGTGCGCCTCCCCAGCTGGGCTGCACTCGGAGGCTCTCCTTGCTGGGCTGTGACGCTGAGGCCAAATGCCAAGAGGCAGGATGCTGAGAGGGGCTGGCTCTCACAGCCCAGAGCCACACCTTCGTGTGAACCCTTTAGTATCCACTCATGCAAGAGAGCTTGTGGTATTTTTCTGTGTGTGGCTTATTTCGCTTAATATAATCTCTTCCATTTTCCTGCAGTGGTGGACTGACATTCCTTTTCATGAGGGAGTAATATTCCTCTGTGTGTGTGTGTGTGTGTGTGTGTGTGTGTGTGTGTGTGTACAGCATCTCCCCCGGCCCGTCATCTGTTGGGGGCACTGAGGCTGCTTCCATCTCTTAGCAGCTGTGACTAGCGGAGCAGGAAACGTGGGCCTGGAGGGTGCTCCTTGACACCCTTTGCCCTGGAGGCGCAGAGAAGTGCGCAGCTGGGCCGTGTGCCGGCTCTGCCTTATCCTTGGGAGGAGCCCCGTCCACCCTCCTCCGCGCTGTGCTCACTCGCACCCCGCTCAGGTGGTGAGAGGTCCCTCCCTCCACACCCGGCTGCCTTCTCTGATGAGGCCCTTCTGGGGCGGACGAGCTCTTCCTGCGATCCGGTTTCTGTTTTCCCAAAAGATGTTTCTGTTTTCGTGAAGGTGTTGCCCTTTCAATTTCTTCTTTTGAGAACTGTATACTCATATTGCTCCTTTGTTTTTAATGGGATTGTTTGTTTTTTGGTGATTCAGTTTTTTTTATTTTTTGTATTTGCTTTTTTTTTTTGTCTTTTTGAGACAGGGTCTTACTATGCAGTTCAGGCTGGCCTTGAACTCACTTTGTAACCCAGGCTGGCCCCAAACTTGCAGGGACCCTCTTGCCTGGGCCTCCTGAGTGCCTGGATTACAGGTGTACACCACCACACCTGGCCTTGGTTATTGAGTTACTTACATACTCTGGAGATGAGTGCTCTGTCAGACTGAAGGGGGGAATTAAAATTAAAAAAAAGCCTGCCCAGGAGGCCTGACAAGACCAAGCGGATATGTCTGGAAGGCCCCACACAGGACATTTCCGCTGTGTAACCCATGCTTTGTGTAACTGATAGCCTTACAATGTAACCCAAGCTGTTCAAACTCCTTCAGCAACCCATGATGTCACCAACCTCCAATCATAGGCTCCAAATCTGCCCCTGCACCTCCCTGCTCACTTTCCCTTTAAAGCCCCAAGCCCCACTGGGCGGGTCGCTGGCTTTTTGGGGGAGATCCCAGTCCGAAGCCCACCGGTGTAATAAACTGCCTCCTAACCTCTTGGTGCCATTCTTCCCGAGTTTGGTGTTTTCTGTAACAAGATAAACTGTTTAAAACTCTGTATCGTCTCTAATTTTTTTAATAATTATTTTTTTATTCTCTTTAATGGTTTGAACAATCCCTCATTCTTACATCTGGTAGTCTGAGCAACGTAGCTGAAGATGACAACAGGTAATATAACAACCACTGTTAATTCCTGCCATTTGTTTTGAAACCCTTTATCATCTTTAATGTTCTTGCTTTGCTTGGTTTATGTCTCTGATGTTGGTATTTTGCTATTGTTCTTTTTTTAACCACTCTCTTTAAAATAAAAATGATGAACTGTTTACAGATATTCTCTCTTACTCTGTAGTTGCTCCTTCATTTCATTGATTGTTTTCTTTGGTGTGCAAACACTTTGCAGTTTGATATAATCTTATTTGCCTTTTTGCTTTTGTTTCCTGTGATTTGGGTTCTTATTAAGTATTATCACTTATTCTAATGTCTGTAAATGTTTCTAATATGTTTTACTCTAATAGCTTGGTAGGTTCAGGCTTCACATTTAGATTTGATCAATTTTGAGTTTATTTTTGTGTAAGGTGAGACATGGGGGTCAAAGTTTAATGTTCTTCTTGTGACTATTCAGTTTTCTTGGCACCGTTTATCGAAGCTATTTATTTAGCTATAAATGCATGACATTATTTCTGGGACTTTATTATTTTCCATTGGTCTGTGTAACCTCTACAATGAAAATTATAAAACTCTGATGAAAAAAATTGAAGAGCACACAAAAAATGTTCTCCCGTGTTCATGGACTAGAATAATTAATGCTGTGAAAATGTCTAAGTTATCCAGAGATTAACATATGCAAAGCAAGTCCATCAAAGCACCAATGGTATTCTTTATAGGACAAGAAAAAGCAATCCCAATGCAAACAAGAAAGACCCCAAATGGCCAAAGCAACCTTCAGCAAAAAAAGAAACTAGAGGCATCCCACTGCCTGACCCCCATGTCTCACCTTACACAAAAATAAACTTCAAAATATACTAGAAAGTTGTAGTAATCAAAACAGCATGATGTGAAACTTTGACCCCCATGTCTCACCTTACACAAAAACTTTGACCCCCATGTCTCACCTTACACAAAAATAAACTTCAAAATATACTAGAAAGTTGTAGTAATCAAAACAGCATGATGTGAAAGCAGGAAGTCTGGGTGTAGAACAGACTTGAAGGACTACTACACATGGGGCCACAGATTGCAGAAGGGAAGAGGAAGAAGGAAGGCCGGGGGAAGAGGTAAGGAAGGATGCCGACCCCACGCCGAGAGCTGGGTACGCTGCCTGCGGCGCAGGTCCTGGCGCCTGTGTGTGCTTCCTTCATGTCCTACACTTAGGGTCACGGAGCAGCGGGAGTGGGTGGGGGCGCTGGGCACAGAGGGCCTTTTCCGCAGGGAGCAGCACGGTGTGTACTTTGGGAGCCGGTCAGCGAGGACGCTAACTTCGGGTGATAGTAACAAGGAGCAGGAGCCTGACCGGCAGTCACCGCGCGTGTCTGCGCCGGGACCGTGCCGAGCGCTGCTTCCTGCCGTGGCGCTGGGTCTCAGCAATTCGAGAGCGTGCACGCATGCATTTCCTGCGGGGCTGGCGACCTGAGCTCAAACCATAGACCTATTTTTATACTTCCTCGGCCCTACTTTTCCGTCTGGAAGTTTATTTAAACTTGCTATATTTATGGCTCTTTGTAAACTGCCTTAAACCTTTTGGGGAACAGGACAAGATATAAATAAGTAACCTATATCCCAAGCAGGAAAGCTGCGATTCTTGCTGTTCTTTCTGGTCCCACTTACCCGCTCGCACCGGAAGATGGAGCGCCGCGGACAGGCCTGCCCGCATCCCCGGTTCCTGCCCCAGTCCCGCACGACCGCCTGTCCTTCTCCGAGCTATGTCTCTGGCTATCACTCACCACTTCAGGGGCTTTGACTTTCAAGGCCTGTGCTGCCCCCAGCCCCTGGCGCTCTGACTGTGAGCCCTGGAGGCAGTGTCTTCACACGGGCTCCCAGGGAGTCCTGGGGAGGGTGGGGAAGCTGAAACAGGAGCTGGGCATTAGGCCTGCATCCCTTTTATTCTCTGCCCTCCGTGTTTTGAGGACTCTGCTACCTACTCTTATCTCCCTGGCTCCCTGTTCGTGTTCATCAGTTTTTTCTTTGCTTCTATTTTCAAAATCAGTGAGTGGAAGACGGCTGAGTCACCAGGAAGTGAGAACGTTCCTCAAGGAGTCTAGGTGGGAGATAATATAAACTGTAGATGCGCGGAGGACCGATATGGTTCAGTCCAATCTCTGCCTGGTAGCACGCTGAGGCACATGGCGTGTTCACAGCTCAGGCCTGCAGGGGGCGCAGGAGGCCCGTGGCTGGCCTGCTCTGTACAGCAGGGCCGTGGGACCGTGCGTCCCCTGACGAGGACACTGCCTGGGGCCCCTCGGAGTAGTCCCAAGAGTCCTGGACCTGGGGGGAGAATGTTGCCATCTGTCCGCCAGGTTTACAGATGAGTTCTGGACAGGTGCGAAACATGAGCTTTGCGACTTGTGGTGCCGATAGCTCGCATGCGATGGCTCACAAGTGAGACCTAAGAATATCCGTGCGTGGGAAGTGGCTTTGTAGGTGTCTCTGCTATCAGCGCAGAGCTGGAATAGCCGTGGGGTTTATGGCGTTGCTTAGCGATGTGAGTGGAGGTGGGCGGAGCGCAGAGCTCCCCCCACACACGGTGTTCATGGACGCGCTCCAGGCTGAGCCCTGGGCTGGTCTGCAGCGCTGCAGGTGAGCTGCTTTCTCTGCGCTTCGGGGTTTGCTGTTGGCTCTGGCGGCATCTCAAGAACTCTAAGCCTTTTCCTCCTGGGTGCAAGCAGCCGAGGCACTTTGCAGACGCCACCACCGGGAGTCACCTTCCTTTCTTAATGTGGAAGACAGAACCACGACCTGGAGCGCATGTGAACCCCCAGGATACCCGAAGTCCCCGGGGATGTGTCCCTGTGAGGAGGAGGAGGAGGAGGAGGAGGAGGAGGAGAAGGCTTTGCTTTGCTCGTTGGATGTGTCGGTGTATTGCCTTATGACCATTCTGTGTGGCAGGCGTCATCCTGCCAGAGTCCCAGTGGGGGAGCTGAGGCTGGAGAGCCTGCCACGTGCGCACACCCACGTCACGGCATTCGCCCGCCCCCCAGGCCCTGAGGAGGTGGTCCAGGTGTGGCGGGAGAGCCCAAGCTGCTGGGGGTCTGTTAGCAGGGATCTTGCATGAGTTTAAAGCGTCATAGCAAAGACGGAGGCAGGCAAGTTTTTTAGACAAAACTGTACTCTGAAGGGCGACCGTCTTAATGTCTGATCGAAGCCCTCTGCCCCTCAGGTTCTCACCCCGTAACAAGGTCCCTCAGGAGCCGTGCTGCTTGGGCTTTAGGGGCAGGGGAGTGCGGGTCCCCAGCAGGGACGTGCTCGACCTGGAGTAAGTGGTGGAAGTGGTCTCCCGCAGGCCAGCGTCCTTCGTGTGCGCGCAGTAGAAGACACAGTCAAAGGTGAGAGGAGAGTCAGGAAAGAGCAGCACACGCCGCCGTGGGAGGGCGCGTCTCAGACAGTGAAGGGGCAGGGTCCACCGGCGTGAAGCTGTCTGCTCACTACCGCGTGCCCCCACTTGGCTTCCCACGTGCCAGAGCTGGGTGTATGAGAGCACTCAACTGACAAAGGACAGCGCCCTGCCCCCACTGCAGCTTCTAAACAGGCGGGCGTGAGCTGGGCGTGGAGGCACACACCGAGAATCCTGGCACTGGAGAGGCTTGAGCAGGCACATCACAAGTTTGAGCCCAGACTGGGCAGTTTATCGACTTAGCAAGACCCTGCTCAAAATAAAAAATGAAAAAGGACTGGGGATATAGTACAAGCGCCCTATGTTCAACTCAGAGTACCTCAAAAACAAGCAACCACAACCAGAAACAAAAGCAAAAACAAAGCAGAACAAAACACCTCCTCCAAACCCCAAAACCACCCCCACGTAGGTGTGCGCTGCAGTGTTGGCCGTGGAACTGAGGTGTGACATGCGGGAAGCTGGTGACGTCCCTGAAGCCCCGGCAGTCTCGGCGGGGAGCCTGGGGTGAGAAACAAGCCCCCCGGTGAGCTGTGGTCCGCACACCTCTGGACCCGCACCCTCTGCTGGGCAGCAGGAGACGCCGGGCCTGTGTGCAGGACACGGAGGAGGGTGGGCCTGGGAAAGCTGGTCTGGTCTCAGCTCTGTCAGGACCCCCAGGGGCTTGGCCCGAAGAGGGGAGAACACCACCAGGAAGGCAGAGGGCGTGTGAGAATGACTCGTCCTTACCCGATTCTACTTTAAGTAGAGGAGCTTCCAGGAAACTCCTCTGACTGATCTGTGCTCACGTATTGGGAAACATATTTCATTTTGGCTTTGTGCCCAGCACCAAATTGTCTTATTGAGGAGAACACAGCTGTTTGTGTTCTTGCCTGGGTCCCAGAACGACAGAGAAGGAAGGGCTAGAGCATCGATGGTGAACCCCTCACGCAGGTTCGCCACCACTGGTTTAAAGCACGAGGACAAGGGTCCCGGCGGTGGAGAGCCTCTCTGGAGGGAAGTGTGGTGAAGGCCGGGTACCCGAGCCCTCCGGGTTTCATGAGCAGGAAGTTTCAGGTATAATCAGTAACTAAGCTGTAAAATGGGTAATCTTGTTACTCTACAGTGAAAGATGGCAAAATAAAAGGTGTGTGCAATATAAGTTCCTAAAAATAGTGATTTAACATGAGAGACTGATTCTCTGACAGAATTTTGAAATCACGGGGTTCGTAGGACCATGCTTCCCCTCAAAGGCTTTCATCAATTGTTTTTTTTCTTTTTTGGTTTTTTTGAGACAGAGTCTTGCTATGCAGTTCAGGCTGGCCTTGAGCTCCCTTTGTAGCCTGGGCTGGCCTCAGACTCGCAACAATCCTCCTGCCTCAGCCTCCCGAGTGCTGGGATTACAGGTGTGCCCCACCATGCCTGGCTCATCAAATGTTTTTAGGGACAAGTTCAACCTCGAACAGCAGGTACAGTTGTGAGCTTGGTGAAGGGTCTTCCTCACTCTCTAAGGGAAGCCCTGCCCTTACGAATATGAACATTCCTGGCATCTGGCAAGAAAATCCCTACTGAACGAGGAGGGGCCCAGGCCCGCTGCTCGGAGGGAGGAGGTGCCATGTCTGCCCAGTGCCCTCTCCTCCGTGGCTGTATTTTCCAAGCCACCACTGAATAGTCCCTTAGCTTGCTGATGGATTTCTAACTCAGGAAGGGCACGACTTCTCCATCTAGAGATAAATGTCAAATACATCAACATAAGCTCAAATTGACTGGGCCCTTCCAAATAACTCTACTTTGAAAGGAATAGAAATTAGATATATTTTGGCTGGTGGGAAAGATGATTTTAACAAATCCGGTAGTTACCTTCATTTTAAAAAGCCAAACTCTTCTGACATGATTTTAATTTTGTGTGTACCTCGGTGAAGTTCATGTTAGACAAAGATAATGTTGCAGCCGTCATCACCATACTAGTCATGCGCATCCCCGTCTGTCTTGCAGAATCGTGCATTTACCTATTGCACACCGTCATCTAGGGCGGCTGACTGGGCCAGCTTCTGTGTCACTAGGTTTAGGGTGCTGACCCTGTCTTAGTTGTTCCTCCCATAGCACAGTCAAGTTCAGAGCATCCAGCTGGACATCAGGGCCTTGTGCCGGAGTAGTCTCCCCCTCCTGCTTTAAGACCAGGTAATCAGCTGCTGACTCTCAGCAAAACGTAAACCATTTCTCCTCACAAGATGGTGCCTGTGTGATCTGCTTGCCTGTCCCTTCTGTCTTTTGATTTTTATAACCAGTGCATCGACTGTTTGCCTTACACTGGTCTGACCAAGATTAACTTGCCCTGTGTTTTTCTCCGGTGCAATGATGAGAACTCCAGAGAGATGGCAGCAGACCGGAGCCTCCTGTTCTGGTCCCCGTGAGGGATGATGCAGAGGCGGTGGGAAGTGGGGCCTCATTCCTGACGGCTGAGGAGAACAGGTGCGTGCGAGCCCTCACCTCGCAAACTGTGTGTTTCCACGCGTGGCCTCTGCAGAAATATCTTCCTCACCAGTTCATGTTTCTCCCTTGCGCACTGTCTTTATTTGTTTATTTCCACGGCTTATCAGTCAGATTTCCCACTGCTGAGACCTGACACCGACCCCACAACCCCAAGGAGAGGTTTACTTGGCTCAGAGTTGTCGGGGACTCAGCCCATGGCCCACTGGCCCCCAGGCAGGAGCGTCGTGGTGGAAGGGTGTGGAGGAGCACACTGCTCAGTTCCTGGTGGCCGGGAAGCAGAGAGGGGGCAGTGCCAGAGAGGAGGGCCGAGCCACCTCACATCGTGTCCCCTAAGCCACGCCTGCACGGCCGCCCAGACACAGCCGGAAGTGTGCTCTGCTCATCTGCGAGGCGTTTCTTCATCCAGAGAGGTTGGCACTTCGGGATTAGAGGTCACTCATACCCTTGGATTACAAGTCAGTCGGAAATTTCAGCCACACTCCAGATTTATCCAGATTTTGTTGCAGCAGCTGGACCAAGCTCTTTGGCTCTTCCCCCTCCTCTGTAGCCTTCACACGGCTGATGGCAAGCACATCCTGGTCTTTGGGAGAGGTGTGAGCTCAGGCTCACCAAGAGGTGGCGTAAGAAGGACTTTAACTTCCTTCATCGTGTCTGAGCTATCCAGAGCCGGTGCTCTTTGGGTAAGCCTTTGCTGACTTAGAACCACCCCATGTCTTGTTAGTAGAGATTGTAGAAGAAATGAACTTGTTTCCTTTCCTGAGTGCAGCTGCAGCCTGGGGCAGAGTGGGAAAGTGCGAGAACTTCCTCCTGCTCCCCTTCCGCCCCAGGCCAGCGGAGGCGGCAGGGTAGACCCTGCCGAAGCTTCCCTTGCTGAAGTGTGTTGGCCCTTTGAGGCCTCCGCGTTCCTGCAGCTCTCCTCTGCGGTCTGCCTCCTGCATCACCTCGGGCCATCCTGACTGGCCAGGTGTGACAGCAGGTGGGGCTGGAGGTTTCCAGTTCTCTACTTGTTTCGCTTTTCTCCTGTTTTATCGTGTTGGACCCAGAGCTCTGAAGCTGTGATGCTTCAGTATTTTCCTTTGTTTTCACCTTTTTAAAAAAATTAATGTTTTTGTATGTATGTATATAGAGGGTAGCTAACATAGTTGTTCTACTGTCTTCTATTTCTTTGCTGAAAGAAACTGTCGATGAGTCCTTGATTGACCAATATTGCATGTCTCTATCTGCTTTCATGAGAAACGACTTTGAAGATATCAATATGTAATACAACATGCATTGTTAATTTCCTACCACTTTGTTTGTAACTCTGTATTGTCTGTGCTGTTCTTTTGCTATTTTGTAAAAGGCTGTCTGTCTGTTAATGTTTTCCTCCTTTTATTTTTAAAATAAAAAAAAATTGATGTTTATCAGCACCAGATTCAGAGCAACAGCAGAACATGGAGTGAAGAGATTCCCTGCAGCATCCAGTCCCTGCTTGCTGTTGGCTCTGGGTCTTTCGAAGCCTACAGAACATTCGCTGTGCCGCTTTCTTCTACCAGCACACGGGCAGAAGTCCACGCAGAAATGCAGGGTTTCCTCTTAGCCGTCCACTTCGAGGCACACGTGGCTTCCCTGCACTGGGAAGCACTGTGCTCATTTTCTAGCTCATTTGTGGTACTCAGGTTCCTCCACTGGTCCTCCTGGTCCTGGGGGTTGCACTCCGAGACCCCCTCCCAGTGCCAGGTCAGCCCCGCTGTGCTGCCTGCCGTGCTGAGGTGTTGCTTCTGAGTGGCAGGTTTCTGGAAGGTGGCGATAGCAGAGTTCTGTCTGGGGTGGGATCGTTCATCTTCATCTACTCAGGCAGGTCCTTGATGTTCCAAGGACTGTTCTGTGAGGGGGTTTCCTCATTGTTCAAGTTCATCACAGAATCCTTTGCGACGCCAGGCTTCAGTCTGAGACCCTGTGCTCAGTGTGACTCGTGACTATTCTGCCTTCGTGGCCTCCAGAACAAGGGCCTGTCTTGTCTTGTGTGGCCTTCAGGCTCTTCCCACAGGTGCCTTCCCTCGGCCTTCACCTGGGTGATGCGACATCGCCAGTCTTGGTGTACTCCTCGGCCGTCTGTGAAGTCTTCCTCCTACAGTAAAGCTCCTCCTCAAGTCCTACACTGCAGGGGCTGTCCCCCACGCACAGCAGGCAGAGCTCTCCCAGCAGGCTGGTGATTACAGGACTTACCAGGGACTCACAGGAGAATGGGCCGGTAGGGGCAGGATGCCTTGCCTGGGGGGGGGTCTTGTGAGAGTGACGTGTGGAGTCCCGGGTCAGGGTGACTTCTGGTGTGTAGTGAGCCCTGAGGGCAATGGCTGTCGGGAGTGGTGCTGCGCTGTGCCCCCCCGGTTTCCAGGTGATCCCCGTCACACCCCCCTGCCCATCCTTCCATTTCCTGACACTGAGGCCCTCACAGAAGCCCCCAGAGCAGATGCTGCTATTTCCTCGGTGTCTGAGAACTCTGCTCCCCGGAGCACATTAGAGATGCTCTGCACGCACCCTCTTCTCTCAGCGCTGTGTACAGAAACTGTGCCGAGCGAGCTCAGCGGTTAGCTGCAGCCGGGTCACGGAGGGCCATCGGGCCTGGCGCTGCATGGGCACTTTGTGATAATCCCGCCCACTACTGCTACTGCACAGGTGGGGACAGAGAGCAGAGAGCAAAGTGGCCTCAAGTGACACATGTGTGCTTCCACAAAATTCTCCTGCTGAGTTTCATGGTGTGGGCGTGTGCGTGTGTGTGTGTGGTCCTGGGGACGGAACCCAGGCCTTCACACTGCACTACAGTTGCACTGAGTTATATCCCGGGCCTCTGCTAAGTCGTGCTCAATTGCCCAGGCTGGGCTTAAACTTGCAATCCTCCTGCCTCGGCCTGAAGCCCATCATCTCAGGCTAGGTTGTTCCCACATACTGCCAACTAAGGGGGTGCATCCCTGGGCTCAGAGGACCACAGCCACTCAGAGGGAAAGTTGGGGGCTGCCGGGACGAGGCACCTCCCGTTTCGGGCGTGTGATGCAGTCTGGTTCCATCTCTGGAAGCGTGTCATGGAGCTCTGCACCTGACTGCTCGGGCATGAAGCAGGCCGGCAGCAGCTTCTCCACAAGGTTGTTTGCAGCTCAGCCATGTGCAAAGACCTTCCGCCCGCAAACATTTAATTATGGGTGGCGGCTGATGGCATTGTCTGTGCCTTCATCCACCGGGTGAGTGGCTCTGTGGAGGCCTGGCTGTCTAGAAGCTGTGGACCAAAGCAGGGGCAGTGTGCTGGCCTGGAGAAGGCCTCCAGGGTTTAAGCTCCAGAGTCTCTTCTCTGTGGCCCCAGGTTTCGTCAGGGTTGGCACCAGTGCCTGAAGCCTCCTGGGAGCCCCCTCTCCTGGGCCCACTGATTACCACTTGTCACACCTTTTCTCTCTTTCCAAGATGCTGCAGCACGCTCTACTAACCTTCACTTGCCGGTGGCCTCTCACGTACAGAACCGGCTGCTCCCGAGGCACATTCTCCCCTCCATCAGCATCACCCCACCTCTTACTGCACTGTAATCCGTTCCCTGTCACGTGTTACGTTACTGCGCTTATTTCTTTCAAGTTTTCTTGTCCCCTGTGCTCTCTCAGCGTGGTTTCGGGAGACACAGTCATTTACTTTACGTGGCTCTCATGGTTTGCATCTTAACAGCTGCTGTGTAGAACATGTGCCCGGTGCAGTGCACGGTGATATGGCTTTGGGAGGTGATGATCACGAGGGTGCCACAGTTCTCGATGGGGTTCATGCTAGGACAGGCTGTTGGAGGCCGTGAGACGGAGGAGGAGGACTGGCTGGAGGAGCCGTCTCCTGCTGTGCCCTCGTGTGGGGAGCAGCTGAAGCTGGAGAGCACTCACCAGTGCAGGGCTGGAGGAAGGCTGGGTCCGAGAACAAACAGCACCTGAGGGGAGCCACGTGAACAAGCTGCTCCAGTCCCGGAGCACGGAGAGCCAGAGACAATCCGAACAACAGGTTGCCAGGCAGAGGGGTGTCACGCGACACCAACATGCACTGAGCAGTTCCTTTCTCCCATCCGGAGAGAGGGCCCCACCTGACCTCAGCTTTCCACTTCCTGACTCTGGTCTTTATCTCTCCATCCTCCACCACCCTTCATCCTGGAAATTCTGAGAGCCGTGCTGGACACAGCACCCTCAGGCGTATATTTTGTCATCAGCTCCTTCTGCTCCCTCTCCGCTTCCTGACTGCCACGGGGTGCCCACCCCACTTCCACCATGAGCTGTGCTGTACCTCAGGCCAGAGTCAGGGTGCTGGCTGACTGTGAGCCACGGTCCATCTTTCTTGCTTGCACCATTTATGTCAGGATTTTATCACAGCAACAAAAAGCTAGTCACCTTTCTTAAGGAAATGCAAACTGTCCATTTTAAAATTAAAGACTGCTCTCTGCACAGTCTGAGGAAAAGGCCCTGCGGTGCCAGGGAAGCACGAGGGCAGCTGCTGAGTTCAGTGAGGACCACACAGGCACTTGGGCTGAGCAGGGCTTCTGGGAGCACAGCGGTGGCGGGAGCCTTCCTGGTAGAAGGTGAAGACGGACGTCCTTGCTCTCACAGCAGGTGTACTTAGCACCCTCTGCCAGAGCGGCATCAGACACCACCACAATGGACACTCACTTGTCCCTGTTCTTTCCGGCACCAACGCAGCTGCCTGTTCGTTTCTGTGGTGCTGCTGACCCAGATCAGCTTTGGGTCACTTCACAGTGTGCCCAGCACTGTGGCAGTGGGTTTAAAGGTGGCCAAGTGCCAGGGGCCAGGAGACCCAGGTACGGGTCCCCCTTCCTGAGGCAGGGCTCAGGTTCTCAGGGAGGGGAAGCAAGGTGGGTGAGGCTGGGGCATGACCGGGGGTCACCCCCGTGTGACCCTCACGCTCTTGGGGTGTGTGCATTTAGAAGATGGTGGTGGCAGCAGCATTGGTTTTTGTTTTTGTTTTTGTTTGTTTTTTTTTCAGGTAGCAGGCATCAAACTCACGACCTTGTGCTTGCCAAGCAGGCGCTGTGCCACTGAGCTAAATCCCCAGCCCCGGCAGCAGCATTGGAAGGTGGAGTTTGGCTCCTAATGTCAGAGGGCTCCCCGGGGGCACTGCCCGCCCCAGGTGAGGTGTTGGCTCTCAAGTCCTTCAGAGTCCTTCAGAGGTGACCTAGGCAACTGCTGTCATCAGACCCAGGCAGCAGAGGCATCAGCTGCAGCAAGGCAGGTGGGAGACTGATGATGCCGGCTCAGCCGCGTGAGCTCCAGGGCGCGGGACTCGAAACCAACCAAAGGCGAGGAATGAGGCGGCTCCAGTCAAATGAACCAGGGCGCACAGTGCTGTCCGCGTGCGGGAGACCGGGTGGCTGTGCTGGCCGGGGATGGTCAGTCGGGGGACTGGGGGGACCGAGGTCATGCTCCTTTAGTGCTTACCTCCTTAAAATGGCTCTCCGGCCCTGGGTGGTGCCTCTGAGCTACAGAAAATGAGCATTCAGGCTGTAAATCCCTGTTAGCAAAGGCCTGGCGGATGGCGTGCTTGACAGAGCGACAGCTCGGTTTTTCTGGCCTAATGAAATATTTAATGCAGCCTGCACGAGAAGCCCAGTGAGTGGGTGCTCTGGAAAACAGAGGTGAGCAGAATTCACATACAGGTATTTTCTCAGGGGGCTGGGAAACTGGCCCTCTGCATTTTCTTTTGTCAGAACCTCACCCAACAGCTGCTACCTTGTCTCAAGCCGTGTTTCTGCACCGCTGGGGTGCACAAGAGGAGACCCAGCATGTGGTCTTATCCCCGGAGGTGAGGTGGGGTACAGGTGTGGACAGACATTCTGTCACACCGAAGTCCTTTGGCTTTTCCCTGCCATCACAGGCTGGAGTTGGAGCTGGTAAAATGGACAGAGATCACTGGTCAGTCCACACAGTGTGGTTTTATTGGCCAGAAAGGTAGGAACATAACATAGGCAGTGGAACGGTTGGTAAAGTTACTGACAGTTCCTTGAAATGATTTTTAACACCTATATTCTGATCATAGCAATTTAATATTTATCTTGTTTGTGGAAAGTGACAAAATATACAAGCCTAGTTGGAAAAATTTAAAAAAAGGCAAAACACAAAATAAAACAAAAATCACTAACCCAGAGAAAAGAAGAACTGGTTTAGCTTTTATAACATTGTACACATGCTATATATGTGTATTCACAAATATGCAGTACCATTATGAATGATAAAAATGAATAATAGGAAATAAACTGCAGGAGAGTTCTGTTTCATCTCTATTTTCTTCTGGTGGCTACTTTCATAACTATAAATAATAATTGATTACCCCTCTAGATTTATCAGCACACCCCACACTATGAAAGAAACCTAGTTCACGTTTAGTAATACCCACCTCTCCTCCAATTTCTAAACTTTACTCCTCCACTTGGCTCATAATTTTAAGTGGTGAGCTTGCCTCTTTTTCTTAATATAGTATCTTAGAGCTGCGTCCTGACTGGCTGCTCAGGAAAAGGCATAAACATGCTTCTGCGGCAGTCTTCTGCCTTCTGCTCTCTAGTCCCGGGTTAGCTTATTGAAAGCCGCCACTGCTGGTCATGTGATGTCACAGGTTGGTACAGTTGTGCAGTGACCTGTCTGGAGGAGGGGCGCCCTGCTGCAATGCACACAGGGTCTGCTGTGAGCCACGACGGGAGAAGTTGAGAGACTGTGTACTTCTTGTTTCCCCACGGTGGTGAGGAACTTTGCCCTTTTATCTATTCTAAAAGCTGAAAACCAATAAAGCATGACAACTTTATATATTTATTCACAATACAGTGACTCAGTCTACGGTGTGATATGATCCTGCCACACACATCGACACTTGTGATTGCTAAAGCTCTGCTGTCCTGACTATGTGCATCAGAAAGCAGATTTTTTAAAAAAGCATGTCCTTATGAAGCTCACAATCATGTTACATTTCCGTTTGCTTTACGTATTATTATTATTTTAAATCTCTGAAGTATAAGTATTTTATTTTGAGAAAGGACAGTATTGCTTAGATCATTTCTTTTTAAAAAATTTTATTAGTGCGTGTTTGCAGTTCACGCAGTTTATGATCACCTTGGGAGCGGCTGCAGCACATGCTGTGGCTGGTTTCTTTTTCCCCTCCCTGCCCCTCTCTTCCCCAGGGTCCCTTATCCCCTTTGCTTACTTGTTGGTATTATTTGTCTTAGCTCAGGTTAGGGAATATCGTGTTTACATAAGTTGGGGTTATCATGTTCGTGTACATGACATATTTTTATTCCTTTATTCTCTTCCCTTCCTCTTCGACCCTTGTCCTAGTTCCCCTGTTGCTAGAGATCTGTCCCCTTGTCCCTTTCTACCCATACTTTATCATTTGTTTTTGTTTGTACTATGCCTCATTCACATGAAAGACACCACACATTATTTAAGCTTATATAAGTGTTATAATTTCCAGGTGCATCCATTTTCCTACAAATGTCTCAAATCTGTCATTTTTTATTTTTACAGCTGAGTAGTGTTTCATTATATATAGATACCACATTCTCTTGATCTAGTTGTCTATTGATGGGTATACAGGTTGCGTACAGGATGTAGCTATTCTGAATTGTGCTACTATAAACATTGGTATGCAAGTATCACTGTAGTATAATGACTTACATACTATTTTCTCTTTTCATTTTTAACTTTTTGTTTTTTTCTGTTTAAACTTTTTATTTAGATATGTTATATAAAACAATATTCACCTTTTTGAAGATAACAATATGCAATATAACAACCATTGTTGATTTCCTATCATCTTGTTTTGAAATTTTGTATCATTTTTAATGTTTTTTAAATTTTTATTCTTTTTTAAAAATACTATTGAGTCAAAAATAAAAAGATAAATAAAATGTACTATTTGGTATTACAGAAAAATTTTGGCTTTCTTTCTTTTTTTTTTTTTTGTTGTCTTTTTTGAGACTCGTTATGCAGTTCAGGCTGGCATTGAGCTCATTTTGTAGCCCAGGCTAGTCTTGAACTCACAACGATCCTCCTGCCTCAGTCTCCTGAGCGCTGGGATAACAGGCATGTGCCACCATGCCTGGCCAAAATCTTGGTTTTTAAGCATAATTTGTTCCAGAAACACGTGTAATCCAAAGCATTTATGTATCAGAGTGAATTTCCCCATAAGAAATAATGAAAACTCAGGTGATTTGTTCCACAACAGAAAGATAGTCATATAAAAATGATTACACTAGTGTACTGTAATACCAGCTGATTAAGAAAATGCAAGATATAAAGAAAAATGCATAAATAAACCTGCACTGACCTTTGGAAGCCTCCGTGGCTGGTGTGAGGGAGACAAGAGAACGGAGGGCGGCTGTGCAGGACAACTTTGCCAGCACTGGTGGTGGAATCACTGCTACCCACTGGCGCAGTGGGGTCTTATTTTTGTGCATCTTTAACCTGGAACCATCCAGTGACACTGGCTTTTCCCCCCTTTTGAGGATTTCCTGCAAATGTGACACTGCATTGCTGTTAAACAGATTCATCGCTCTCACTGCTACAGCCTTATTTGTGCGGTGCTTTTCCACAAAATTTTGCGCTGTTTCCCACACGTTACACATCTCCAATCTCCTTTGAAGAGGGATTCCTCCGCCTTTTTCTGCGCTTCCTCTGCAGCTGTGGTCTCCTCCGTGACCTTGTGCTGTTGGGAGATGATCTCACCCACAAGGGGGCGGTGGTTTGGCTCGGTTGTGATCACGTGACATTCGACATCGCATGCTACTGTATTTCAAGACTCTGCTCATTAAGTAAATATCAGTTAAAAGGCATCAAGTTGAAATGTGTCAGAAATGTTTGCTTGTCTTGTGGAACACTGGCAGAACAAGTTACTTGCAATCTAAGGTTTCCCTGCATTTATTTAAATAAATGATCAATGAACCTTTACATTTCATCTTAATGAAATGTCCTGTCAGACACTGTGCACGCTATGATGAGCAGTATTTTCCTTAGTTACCTAATAGCAGAGACAAATGTTTCTACGAGATTCTTTGTGCCAGTACCCGTCTGTGTTCCTTACATATATTCACAGATTTAATCCCACGACAGCCCAAGGAGGTTGCTCACCGCTGTGATTCCCATTTTGCAGCTAGGCAGACTGAGGCACAGGGAGGGAAATGACTTATGCTAAGACAGACAGCTTGCAAACAGCAGGTAGGGTCTGAATGCAAGCAGTTTCATTCCGAGTCCCTGCTCTTAAGCCTGGTGCTGTTATTTCTGTAATATAAATCCTGGAGGTGGAGTTGAAGGGTCACAGAGAGGGGCTCCTACTTTTATTTGCACAATTATCATGTCGATTAAAAATGAAAAGTTGGTGATTATTTACTAGCACATGAGCAGGTGAAGTTTCATGGTGAAGAAATCGAGGTTTTGGGCTTTCAGGGTGGCTCAGAGGGACGCTCGGCCCGAAGGGCTCCGCTCTGAGAGTGCAGAGAACCCGACCCATGTGCTGTCCACGTGGAAGCGGGTCTGTCTGCCCGCACAAGCCGGCTGCACCTCTGCCTGGACGGGGCTTTGTCTGCCCTGAGTCCGCAGACAGGGAGGAAGTACCGGGGACACAGGCTGAGTGTCCTCGCAGTGGCGCATGTGGACAGTGGGCCTGAGGACCCTGTCGAGTGTGTGCTTCGGGATCCCGCTTTCAAACAGCAACTCACATGCATCTGGTTTTAACTGAAAACCTGCCACTGGGTTTGGGAAGCAGAGCACAGGCGGGGCGGGGTTACTAATGCATCGGGGCCAAGCTGCAGTAAAGCCCGCCACCCAGCAAGCCGGGATTTATGCTGGGATTGTGCGGACATACAAAGAGTTTGTTGCTGAATACCAGATAAATTGTCTTTCTTTTGCAAGGGGGACGAGGGAGGCCTTGCGTGGCGATTATTTATTCATTACAGTTCTGCTGCCTGGCTCCTGCAGGCCCGGAGAGGCTGGTGCTGCAGGAGCACGGCATTGATAACGCTCTGCTGCACCTGCACACTGACTGCAGCCGGTGGTAACAGTAAGTAGGGTGTCGCCGAGGACGAAGAAGGGGACCCTGGGGTACTTGTCTAGTGAGACAGCTGCTCAGAGTGGTTAGTGGGGTGCACATGAAGATCCCCCAGAAAGCACGTTTCCAGGGCGGCAGTCAGACCTGCAGGGCCTCCACCCCAATCTTTGCCTTGGTTGCTGATTTGCAGCTGGGTGGTAGCTGCACGTACTGAGCTGTCTGTTTTCCTTTTTTGAGAGAAGCTTTCCCGAGGTGTGTGCAGGGACAGAGAGAAGAAAGAGGCGGGCGTCCCTGCAGCGGCAGAGGGAGAGGGTGCGGTTCGAAGGCCAGCGTGACCAGGCTGACCGTGCCCCTACCCGCCCACCTGCACGCCCAGGGCACTGTTCTTGATCGAAATCATTTCTGGTAGAACTAGTCTGATAGAACTATTCTTCCCTCAGCGGTAACTAAACCATAGTGTATCAGTGCACTGGGGTATTTTTACCCTAATTCAGAAGGGTTAGTTCTACCCTGATAAAGAAGTATCAGGTAGGAATATTCTGGAGGAAAAGTCAGGAGACTTGACGCGCTAAATGCCAAGATCTGTTCACTGCAGCTTTCCCAGACATTGTGGCACTGGAGGAGCACAGGCCAGCGTCTCAGTGGAACTGAATACATCTGTGAACCGACCGCAAATGGCGAAAGTTAACACGTGACAAGCTGCATTCCACAGGCACGTACCACATACGAGAATCAGTTGAAAATCTAAATTTGCATTTTTTTCCAAAGTTTATTGAAAAGCAACTGTACTTCTACTTCATGGTAACCAATGAAAACAAAACACATTGATTATGAGAGTATTAAAATATAAAATAGTGACACATCTCACCACAAAATTTACAAGACCTACATACAGAAAACTAGAAAACATTACGGAGAAGTTCAAGATTTCAAGAAACATTTTAAAATGAAATACTTGAAGATAACAATTTTCTATGAAAATCCAAAAGACTTGAAATCATTAAAACCATATTGAAAAGGAAGAAAAAACTTTGGAAGGCTAACATGACATTATTTCCCAAATTAATATACATTTGTAATATCTATTTCTTCAGCTTCTCACACAAGGGAGCCAATATGATGCTTGCACATATGACTCTGGTTTATTTTACTTATGAGCATGGACTTGAGTTACATCCATTTAACTATAAAATTCTCCAGTTTATCCTTCTTTATGGCTGAGTAGTATTCCCTTGTATAAAAAAATTACATCTTTTTTTATCCATTCCTTGAGAAAATTTAAATTTGAAAGGTAGAAGTTAGAATAAAATTGGAGGCCATCCTTATGACTTTAGGGGAGAAAAGGGCTTTTTAACATGAAGAGCATAACTCAGAAGGGAAAATATTGGATGGCTTTAGAGACAGTTAAAAATTCCTTTTAAAATGTACTGTAATGAAGATCAAGAGAAGACACAGGCTGACCTATGCACTGCATACAGGTGATCAAAGAACAACACTGAGAGTATGCGGCGTGAAAGGACTCTGGCCCTTGACCAGGAAGGGAAGTGAACAAAAGATACGAACAGGCAAGTCAGGGAGCTGAGTAGCGGTCACTCTGGCCACGACGGCCCTTCGCGGTCCTCTCCGCCTGTACACGCTTTCGTCAGGCTTCTCCCTGGTGCTTAGAGTGCTTACTTTAAAAACTCATCATAAATCCTTCCTCTGCCTCTTTCAGACATAAACCTTTAAAAAAGCCTCCGGGAAGCTTTACAACCTAAGAATGTCTCCTGTGAGGACCTGGTGCTGTTCCTGTGGATGTGCCCATCCAAGAAGACAGTGCTCCCCCTTCCTGGTCTGGGTGGGAGGGCGGCACGTAACTTCCATGGCACAGGCTAGCGAGCCTGGGGACCTTGTCGGTAGAAAAGCATGTGTGACCTTGGGAGTGACGGATCTCTGAGCCCACGGAGCAACCTCTGTCCTCCTGCGCTCTTCCACCAGGTCACCCAGCATCTAAAAATCCTCTTCCCTCCTTTTGTTTTCAGTGGAGTCGAGTTCAGGCTACACGTTGGTCTTTCTTCACTGTTTCTAGTTTTGTCAATAGACTATTATGGTTTAAACACAAATGTCCCCTAAAAAGCTTCTGTTCAGAGGTGGGCTTTTGGAGAGTGACTGGATCACGGGGTGCTACACTTCTCAGTGGATTCACCTGGGAGTGAGTTCAGGGCTGACTCTGCTGTCAGAAGGTGGTCACTGGGGGAGGGGGGCCTGCAAGGGCGTGTTCTTGCCCCCAGCTCCCCCTGCTCCCTGATGCCAGCGTGTGAGCAGCTTCCCCTCACCATATCCACCACGCAGCTTGCGCCTTGGAGACAGCTGGCCACGGACTGAATGCACTAACTGTGAGCCAAAATAGGTCTCTTCCCTTAAGCTGTGGATGTCGCGTGCGGTGTCTCAGCAGCCGGGAAGCTGACTAATGCAGACTCAAATGAAGTCTTCCTTCATCCAACTTTGTCTATGCCACTTTTCCTTCTACACCTCTAGTCAGGAAAATTGAACATGAAACTGCATAGGTGTACTATTTCATAGTCATCAGGGTGGCAAAGATTAGTGGGTGTGGAGAGCTCTTGGGAGCTTCTGTGAAATCCTGGTGTGAATCTAAATTGGCAAAGTCCTTTGAGCAGGCATGTGGATGTCCCTGCAGGGCTCAAGCCGTGGCTGTGTCCTTGTGAAGCAACCCCGGGGCTCGATGTGCAGCTCTGGATTGTGCTCCAGGCAGACCACTTGGGTGCACGTGAGGTCATGGGGTAGAAGTTGCAGCAGATGTTTGTAATAACAAAAATTAAAAGCAACCTCACTGTGCATGGCTTGGAAACTGGAGAAGTCATGGTATATCCATAAAATAACAAACTGTGGAGCAGGGGATGAATTAGATTGCAGAAGAATACTCACAGTGCCATATCACGATACAGAATTTGGAAACCAGTTAATATGCTGCCTTGTGGCCCATACATATTGCATTCACACTGCGGGATAAACGACAGATTCCCCTAAGGTCAGGGCAGGAGGATGGGGGCAGGGCACACAGATTGGTAAAAACACAGGTTAAGATATTCCTGATACATTTTATAAGTTAAAAACTTTATGATAAATTACAGAATATTACTTTGGCAAAATGCGTTGGGTACTTGGGCGTCACTGTTCGACACCTAGGCGTGTTGGTGTTCTCACTTGTGTCCTGAGTGGTGCCTCCGAGAGCTGTGAGTGGGCTCAGCCAAGGTTGGCAAGGCTCGGATGTAACTCCAGCAGCCCTGGTTCCGGCTCAAATGCAGCGTGATCCGAGCCACTTTCTGGACATTTAAGCTTCCTTCAGGGAGAAGAGGAGATGCCAAGACCTGGCACACAAGCCTTTTGGCATAAATTTGGTCCTGTGAGAGAGTGAGGCTGCTTTTACCTCAGGAGGCAAGACGAGCAAAGGCCACCACACAGTAGGGTCTCAGGAACGATGACCGCAGCCGGGGACAAGATCTTTGGGGATTTCTACTTCTGCTCCTCCTCCTCCCCTCACTCAATTCCCCTGAGGAGGAGCTGCTTTCCCTGCGAGTTCAGAGCATCCCGGGAAGGCTGGTAGACTGTGGCAGTGTCTCTGGTGGTCAGTTTGCCGGGCAGAAGGGAAGGGCAGAGGGTCCTTGGGGTGATGCGGCCAGGAAGGGGGTGTTGGATAGGCCTGGCAGGGAGCATGGCTGCCCATCACTCTGTGTGCACAGCTAAACATCGACGCAGTACCGCAGGATGGGCGTGCGGGCGATGGTGCTGTGCCCCACTTCAGCTTGTGGGCCGATGGTTACAGGAGAAGCGTGGCACGGCTTGTTCTCAGAGGATGCGAGCGAGCGAGATGCAGCCTCCAGACCGGCAGCCCTCTGAGTGGCCCCTGGGAAGAGCTGAGAGTCCAGCCCAGTGACACGAGTGTTAGTGGGATGTGGACAGTGCCACCTGGACAAGTTCCTGGTGGGACAACGAGGGCGTGGCCAGTGTGGAGCCCACTGTCCTTCAGGTCACGGACACATTCATGCGGGATGGGAGAGGAAGAAGGCAGATGCACGCGGCCTGCGGTGAGCGTGGAGAGCCGACACCGAGGGAGAGGTGAGGACAGACGGCAGTGCGCCCCGCGGTCAGCGGCCAGGCTGAGGGTCAGGACAGGACACGAGGAATTACTCTGCATGTACGAAACTGTCTGTCTTTACTCAGGTGATGTTTCTGACAAGTGTGTCAAGTTGCACACTTTAAAAAGAGGGGCCCTTCCTAATGTAAATTATACCTCACAGCTTATCACAGGAAAACGGAAGACACGGACAAAGAAATTGTGTCAGGCAGATGACATTTGGTGGGAGACGTCTTAAGCAGAGTAGAAAGGGATGTTAAGCGCTGATACCAGGTGGTGGCTGTGAACGGAGAACCCTGCCATGCGGCGGCAGAATTTGGAGCCGTGGGGAGTTATGCAAGAAGCTGGTGAAATTCAGGGTGGCAGGATTTCCCACACTTCTGTCAGTATCAAGTACAGTGAGAACAAAAGCAGAGAAACGGAATAGTGCAGCAAACAATCCACCAAGAGAAACACGTACAGAACCTTTTAGATACAAAACTCTGGAGACCCTGAAAAGAGAACACAGAGCATGTTACAAGATCGAACATGTTTGTGGCCAAAATAAAAATCTTAACTACTAATTTTGTGAAGCAATTTTTTTTTGTTGTCTGGGCATGCATAAATAAGTTGGAAAAATGAGCATGACTGTTATGGTTTATGTCTGTATGTCCCCCCAAAGCCTCCTGTGGCCCTGGGGCAGGTAAACTGTCAATGAGTCTTTGGTTGAGCAGTATTGCATGTCTATATCTGTTTTCATGAGAAGCCACTTTGAAGATATCAATATGTAATACAACCACCATTGTTAATTCCCTACCACTTTGTTTGTAACTCTGTATTGTCTGTATTGTGCTTGTGATATGTTGTAAAATGTTGTATGTCTGTTAATGTTTCCCTCCTTTTATCCTTAAAATAAAATAGAGTTTGAATATGGGTGTGAGAGCTGCACCCGCCCGGGAGTGGATAGTTTGCATATGTAAGGGACAGGAAAAGAGTGCTTGGGGCATTCCTCCCCCATTCCGCCCTGGTGTGTGTGCCCTGGTGTGTGCTGGCGGCTTGGCTGTGCTGCCGCCCTGAGATGCAGCCTTCTGCCACGTGCCACTCTGCCTTATAATCATGCCTAGTACGGATTGAAACCTCCACAAACTGTAAGCGAAATAAACCTTTCCTTAATTTTGGTCGTCAGGTATTTTGTCCCAGCAGCGAGAAAAAAGTAACCAAGATAATGACCAGAAAGGTGACACACTTCTAAGTGGAAAAGGCAAGGTACTGAGTAATGGGGAGGGGGATATAATTCTATTTTTGTTAAAACAAAGAAACATACATCTAACTTTACAAATACTTTTGTGAGCAAGGACAAATATACAAATATAAATATACAAATACACATATACAAATATATAAATATACAGATACTTGTGTGAGCAAGGACAGCATGTGGAAGAGCACATTTAGCTTGTTACTAATGATCTCAAGGTGTGGCATAGGTAGGGGAGGAGGCTAGGATTTTCCTCCCGCATTTCCCCAGTGTTTTCTTTAATACTGATTTGTTAAAAACCATAGGGTGCAATACCCTAAGAACAGTGAGTGGCATCTCGATGTAAAGCTCTGGCACTTCGTGGGTTGCCCTTGTTCTCTGCTCTCTGTCCTGGGGGAGATCCCCAGCCCTCCCTCCAGCACTGTGCTGACCTTGGAGGGGTGCAAAGGGGCTCTCTGTTACGGGGACTTAGGGACCCTTAACCAGCCCTGTGCCTGAAGTCTTGGGTTCCACCTTCCTGAGACTGTACACGCATCTTCTGTGCTCCTTGCTTTACCTGTAGGGTGCGTGTGAACGCCTCGCTCCAGGTGCTCTGCTAGGCCTGGAGATACGGAGGGGTCACCTGGGCCTGCTCTCACCTTCCTCGGGGTACACTTTGCCGTGGTCCCAGCAGGAGACACTGCCTGCAAGGGAGTCTGGACCCTCAGAACTAGATGCTTGCGGGAGAAAGACCCCGTGAGCCAGCTTCTCTCCCGTCCTCCTGAAGCCGAGGCCTCACTCATTCTGTCTTGTGGAGGAGATGGGTGCCGATTTGACCGAGGGAGCGTGAAGTTCATTCATAGCGTCGGCAGCCGCTGCACTCAGCAGCAGCATTTGGCGGGAACCCGGAATACGGAGTTCTGAGGCTGTGAGGGCTGCTCAGCGCTGCAGTGCAGCCCTCGGGACCTCTGGCTGTCTGTGGAGGAAGGCAGCGGGGTGCGGGGTCCTCTCCTCCTCAGCTTCCAAGCCCCACCCCAGTAGCTGCCTGGGCACTGGGCTGATCCTCGCCTGGGCCTGCAGCTGTCTGCAGTCCTGTGGTGTGGACCCTGCGAAGCCTGGGTGCCGAGGCTTCGGGAGCCCTGGTGTGAGTGGGGTGTGCAGGCCGTGGGGACAGCGTGGGGTAGCGCGAGAGCCGCCTCGGTTGCTGCCTTCTGGTCCTCAGTATTCACAAGCCGTGAGGAAAGCACAGGGTTTGGGCTCTGATTTACTTTTTGACAGGCCAGTCATTTTTCCTGATTTTAAAATAATTCACTGTTTCACTCAGTATATATCTAACGTGTGTCTATAATGTGCCAAGCAGTACGCAGGCCCACTTAATGATTCACAAAAACACCGACAAAAGCATAAAGTCAAGGTTAAAACAGCTGGTCGCGCCTGTCATGGAAAAGCAGCCGGCACTAAAATCCCTGTGTGTGTTCCCTCCTTACTGCATGCACAGGGGATTGTAGCATGTTTTTAAGAAGCAGTCATATAGCCTGTAGAATTTGTGTGCCGGATTTCAGATGTAATTATGCAAATATTCCCCTGGGATATTATTGTCCAGGAGCAGTTTTTCACGTTTCCCAGGATTTAGCTTGGTTGAGGCAGCATGGTTTATCAGTTCTCTGCTGGCATTGTTCCCATCTTTGTGCTCCTGAGTCCGGATACAGTCAGTGCCTCCTCATGTCTGACGGCGGCCTGAGCTAATATGTTCCACTTCCCTGCAGCTGATGTTCCTGGCCTGGCTGGCGGATGACAGCCGCTGCGCTGGAGGACTGGGGCCGGTGCGGAGCAGGCTGGCGGCTGGTCCACCTTTCCCCCAGGGCGCCAGCTGTGGGAGGAAGGTGGCCGCGGCTGGGAGGCCCCGTGTCCTGTGGTTCTGCGTGGTGCCCTGGCCGCAAGTTGCCAGCAACAACTTGCAGAGGCTCTCGGATGGGGGCCCCAGGTCTGCCTGCCTTGGGTGTCTCGCTGTCATTCTGGGCGGGTCCTGGGGCCGGCTCCTTGGCAGGCTGTGGCTGCTGCGTATTCAGCCCGGCTCCAGGCCTCACGGCCACTCCCCTGAGGTGGCCGAGCCTCCGTGGGGCAGGACAGGGGACGCCTCACAGCAGACGTGGTGCGGAGGCAGCCCTCGGGGTGAAGCGGGCGGGGGCTGGGCGAGGATTTCCGCGTCTGCTACACGGGTGTTGGGATGTGGGGCAGGGCCGGTGTTGGTCACACCCCGGTTCTCACACTTCGAGAGTGAGGAGGCTTTGCACCTCCTTCTGCGCTCTGAGAGCTGGTGATTCGTGTCACTTGCGCGATGTTTATTTGCTGCAGATGCTGACGTGCGCATAAAGCCCCGTGCACTGCTAAGCGGCAGTCAGCAGAAACCCAGGAGTCTCTCGTGGCAGATTTGATAGAATGTGATTTCTGCATGATGTTATTAGGCATTCTGTGTATGCCACTGTTTTGACAGCTACTCTTGCAAAGGTAATTTGCCAGGGAAGTTCACCTTATAATTGGAATTTTCCATATATACAATTTTTTTGTGTTTCATTTGAAATATTATTCATTTAAATATTAAATTTTAGGCTTAACTTCTTTAAGATATTTTCCAATGCACAGGATGAATTTTATGTTAGTTTAGGAAACTTACCAGATCACTGTGTGTAATACAGATGCATTCTAATTCTATAACTTACAGCTGAATGTTTTGCAAATTTGTCAAACTCAAACCATTTCTCTGCAAGTCTGTTTCTCTCTTCCATCTCCATCATCCTTTTCTCCTTCTCTGCCAAATCACGACTAAATCTGTGTGATACAAATAAACAGACAAAGACAAAACAGGTGCAGCTGCCGCCTTTTCCTTAAATATGCTTCTAATATCCCTCTGAGAAACAAAAACTTAAACTTGATAAATTAAGCTTTTTCTTTCTTTAAAAATAATTGAGCTTATTTTTTTTTCCTGACAGCTTAAAAAATTGAAGATAAAGAAGAGTTAAGCAGAATCAAAGAACCGAAGAATATTTGAGGGCCCTTCGGAATTACCTAGTTGAAGTGTTCTTGTTTGTATAGATGTGGAAAACAAGTCTCATTCTTTGGAGGATTTCACACACTGGAACAAAAATTAACTTTTTTTTCTGCACAACACAAACATTACAGATTCATTTTGACTCATAAATTCATTGTGAAGCAGTTTCAGTATTTGCATAACGAAGTTCAAATACTTTGTGTTTTTCTACTAAGTGTCTTTGGGCTGTCATTTGCAAACCCAAATTTATGTATTTAAAACATTGTGTATTTCTTCTGCAGTGGTTCATATTCATTTTTCTGGAGACCGAACCCAGGGCCTCATGCATGCTAAGCAGTACTGCATCACTGAGCTACACCCCAACCCCTGTTGTTTGTTTTGTTTTGTGAGGCAGTGTCTTCCTGTGTAGCCCAGGCTGGCCTCAAACTCACAATCCTCCTGCCTCAGCCAGCTGAGTATTGTAAGCATGTGCCATCACATTCAGCTAAGACACTGACTCCATCACAAATCACACTGTTTCCTTAAATTCTTGCAGTGGATTTTAGAGCTTGGGCTCTTGTTTCCCGTAGGACTTATCTGAAGGAGGAGCTTTATAGGAAGATCTCCCATGATGGATGTCACACTTTTTGTGACAGATGTTAGAAACTGACCCTCCTGCTTTAATTCCAGGCCTAGCACAGAGAAAACCACAGACCAATTTAGGACAAGTGCTTTTACAAAAAGCTTGAGTTTTTATCAAAAAATTACAGGCATATAAATCAATTTTAGAAATTATTCCTGATGCAAATATGAGTTTTGTGCAGAAAACAGTCGCATTTTTTTTGTTTGTTTGTTTTTTTTTTGTTTTTCTTCTGGTACCAGGAATCTAACTCATGACTTTGCACTTGCCAGGCAGGCGCTGTGCTGCTGAGCTAAATCCCCAGCCCTGATAATGGCACTCTTGACAGGCACACTGGGGTCTTTCCCACCTAACATCATTACTTTGAAAAATAATTATTATAGTTCATTAGTTAGCTATTTTAAATTTTTTTTGCGAAAAAAGTTTACAAAATTTTTCAACATGCTATATATAAAATTGTTTATAAGTTAAGAACTATTATGGATAGCCTGTCTTTTAAAAATAAATGTTAAAGAACTAAACTTTAAGTAGGTAACCAGAAAGAGGCTAGCAGTCCAAGGAAGAGAACCAGCATCTGGGAGTCTGGATGCTGGGGCTGGGGGCTGTGCTTAGGGTGGAGGGGGCGACGTGCCCTGGCCAGTGCCTCAGGTGAGCTTGGTATTTAGCAAACTTTAGGACCCACTGTCTTCTGGGCCTGCATCCTCTTCCTCTTTTTCTGTGTATTAGCTCTTCTGTGTGTTAGCTTTTTCTGTGTGTTAGCTCTTCTGTTACTGGGACAAAATACCTGATGCCCAATTTACAAGAGAAAAGGTCTCTCTTGGCTCGAGGTTTCAGAGGTTTCAGTGCATGCTGGCTGGCCTCACGGCGGGAACAGTACGGTGGAGGTTGTGCTGGAGAAAGCTGATCAAGTCCTGGCACAGAGGGGAGGAGCGAGAGGGAGGGCCAAGGCCTGAGGAGGGGTCCACCCTTCAGAGTCACATCCCTGTGACCTGCTTCCTCCTGGGCCTGTTCAGCCAGTCCTCAGTGGACTGGTCCCCTGTATTAAGCTCTCATCTCGTGAGGATTAGGTGGATCCTTCTTATTTATTTATTTTTGGTACCGGGAATCGAACTCAGGACTTTGAGCTTGCCAGGCAGGCACTAGTGCTGCTGAGCTACATCTCCAGCCCTGTGCTCTATCCCTGACCCCATATTTAAACCATGATAATTAACTTGGAAAATTCAGGTTAAACAAAACAAAAGTCACCCAAAGTTTTGCTGGGTCAAACCATGGCTTTCGATAACAGTATTTAAGCAGAGACCATCTGCTAAGAGTTGCAGACAAACCATTTAGGAAAATTTTTTTCTTTCTTCTTTTTTTAAAATGCAAAATAGACCTAAAGCTTTGTTTTTTCATGAAGACATCCAAATGCAAAATATTCAGTAAAGCTGGCTGAGAAAGAATTTCTGCTTAAGTTTGGAGGCAGAACTAAAAAAATTTTTTTTAATTGTACATGGATGGATAGGCTTATTAATAGAAAGATATGAAATTATTCCTAAGTTTTCATGTTTTTGTTCTCTGTGTGTATTAGCTTTGGAAGAATTTCAAGGAAGTTCATGTTAATTGCTCCATGAATCACACCTGATGTTTTGGCCACAGACCATGTCTGAAGTCACGGCCAGCAGGGCCTCCTCCTCCACCTGCTGCTGCTCCTCCCACCCCAACCCCATAGCAGGACCTCCTTCCCCCAGATTCAGGGCCACACTGGGCCCTCAGAGGTCTCTGGCTCACCTGTGACCACTGCAAGAGCCCCAAGTCTGGCCAGTGTGAGGCCCACGCAGGAGCAGGGTTTTCCTGTTCAGACCTTGAGCTCTCAGTGAGACCTCAGCCTGAGGGAAAGAATCCAGCGTTCTGAGAGAAGCTGAGGAGAGAAATGGAAGAGAGAGCCAGATGCTGCTCAAGTCCTTGGTTCCAACTGACCTGGAAGCCAACATCAGCTGTGTTCTTGGGGCTCGAGCTCACGAAACAGTGTGGTTCCCTCTGCTTCAGTGAGTTTAAATGGCTTTTTGTCTCTGCAAAACTAATTCTGGTGGATACCTGGTGAGAGCTTATTTTACTCGCAGGATTGGGACTTTGAATACCACACACATGGACATGCAGCTGGCAGCGCAGAGCATGAACACGTGGTGCACGCCTGAGATGCTTGTACTCCAAAGGATGGAATGGCGTTTGCTGTGGGCCAACTTGTGGTACGAGTTTTTTGTGGAACGTGGTAAGGTTTCACAGGTGTGGCTCGACAAAGATCATTTGAGTGCATGCAAGGGTGGGTCACATCTTTTTAGCTCTTTTTTTAATTATTATTTTAAAGAGTAAAAGAAGGATAACATAGTAATAGGGGGGCTTACCGAATTACAGACAAAGTGGTAGGAAATTATCAATGGTTGTTGTTTTACATATTGTTATCTACAAGATAGTTTCTCAGGAAAACATAAACAAATAATAGTGAGTTACAGACAAAAGTGGTAGGTTATTATCAGTGGT
>NW_004955409.1:756562-792353 GCF_000276665.1 Chinchilla lanigera
TTTTCTCTCCTTGGCTTCCTCTTGTCATGGCTATAGAATACTGAGGAGGCAATTCTTACTAACATCTCAAGTGAGCCATCTGGGGTGAAAGCCATTTTTTGTAGCTTTTTCTCTCCAGCCTCCCAGAGCACTGGGACCCTGAAACTACTTAGTGTCCTCTCCCCAACCATCAGCACCAGCAGCAGGAATCTCAGTGCAGACCTCTCTGGAGCTCCACGTGCTCCTCCTCTGCAGCCTGTACTGTCAGGAGGAATGGCTTCCCGGGGGTCTCCCCAGGTATTGTGCAAGGCCCTCCTGGTTTCCAGCTTCCGAATAGCTCTCATGACCCCAGTCAACTAGATCGCTGAGTCTTAGGGCATAGCCTGTGTTCTCATGTTCTCCGAGTCCTTGTTCAGCAGCTGCTCCTCTGCTGACTCTGGACTTTTCTGGTTCTCAACGGCAGGGGCAAGAGTGACCCATTGTGTGGCATGTATTCCCAGGGGTTTCTCCATGACAAGATGATTCACACACATCCCCAGGTGGGCCTCTGTGGCTGGCACGTGGTGGGCCAATTGTGTCATTGCTTCTCTGTGCCATGATATTTCTCGACCACATGGTGGTGGTTGGTGTGAGGGCCGGCGTGTGCCAGCGTGCACTGCCACATGGCTTCCCAAGTGCTGACTGCCCACCTCCCGGGCATCTGCATGGCTAGGGGCCAGCCCAAAGGCTAGCGCTCCCTGCCACGTGGCTTCTCCCTTTTTAGCTTGTTGCTGGATTACGCAGGGCACCATGGCACCAGTGAGAGGCATGTGCTTTCAGGCGAATGAAGACTCTGTTTGAGGAAACAGAACACTTACTTTGCACCTCTTGCTCTTGACTTATCTTAGTCAGTAGCGTAAGCAGTTGGTGGTAACAGCTCTGCATCAGCTGATTCTTCCTGTGCTTAGGAGGAAGAAAGGTCTTTAGCTATGGTTGTTGAGATGCATTTTGAGAAGATGAAGGGATACATTAGATCAGTGGTGGGAAGCCTGCAGTCTCCATGGGCAGAAATTATGACCTGAGAGCTGCCTCTGATGTCTCAGGACTCCTAAGGCCAAGCCCTAATAAGGTCAGCACATGAGGTGAAGACTGGCTCCCATGGGAGGGTGTGACACCTGGTGGGAGGGAGCGGACAGGAGCAGGAAGCATGCGCAGCGCCAGAACCATATGACCAGCAGCAGCTCTTGTCCCCACTGAGCAGAGTTCATCAGAGCCAGGGAGCTCTCAGTGGCCTGCACTGATTTGCACAACCGAGTTTTGAGATAAAACAGTTCTTTGTGACTCGACGCTCTTTCTCAACTGTGATTTTCAAAGGCCAGTGAAGTAGATTAATGCGTGAATCAAAATTAATCTGGTGAATTTATCTTTGGTTTTGAAGCCACGTCAGCGCAGGCTTGCACTGCCGTTCTCTCTGTGGGATAGTGCAGAGTCCTGCCCCCAGCCCTGGGGCCCCCCAGCCCTGCCATCAGCCCAAGCCCTACTCCTGCTGCCCTGTGCCCAGTGTCTCTCAGGGACCTGGAGAGCCCGGGGTCGCTCTGCTCTGGACACACAGCAGGCTGAGGCCTGGAGCTGCTGGTCTGCTTCTGCATGTGCAGGAAAGGCTGACGTGGGCTGGGGGGAACTGCATTTGTTCCCTGAAGGGCGGAAGGGAGCAGGACAGGAAGGACGGAGCAGAAGCATGGGGGAGGGGTGGGTTGGGGAGCGGCTGCCTGGCCGTGGGGGTGGTGGTGGGGGTATGTCTAGGGGCAGATGAGCCCTGACAGGGAAGCTGAGTCCTAGAAGGATGCTTGGTCAGTGTGGGCAGAGTGCAGAGGGCAAAGGGGGCAGACCCTGGTGTCAGGCAGGTGGTGGTTCGACTGCTGGTCCAGAGCCTGCTGTGCAGGGAGAGAAGGCGCTTGGCATCTGAGGGCAGCAGATTCACACTGCTCGGCAGCACCTGGACAGTAGTGTTGCAGCCTTCCTTTGGAGTAAGACAGCATCGAATTGCTTGGGGCCGCGCACGTCACAGGGTCCA
Source organism: Chinchilla lanigera (assembly GCF_000276665.1). Lineage (NCBI taxonomy): Eukaryota > Metazoa > Chordata > Mammalia > Rodentia > Chinchillidae > Chinchilla > Chinchilla lanigera. The sequence goes on from NW_004955409.1 coordinate 758,595, forward strand.
GCTACAGAGCAGGTGAGCCCTTCGCTTTGGCTCCAGTCTCCTTTCTGAGCGCAGTCCACTGAGCGCGGCTCAGTTTCCCTGGGCACCACAGCTTGGGGCGGTTTCTGGCCCATCGCAGCAGCCAGACAGAGCCCTGTGGGCCTGGCAGAGACCTCAGGGGTGCCGAGGGCGGGAGCAGGGGCACCTCTCCAGTACAGAGGTGCACAGGGAACTGACAGTGGGGTGCTTCTCACAGTGTGGGCCTCCGGCCGCCTAGGCAGAGTCACCTGTGGATGGTCCTTAAGACGCACATTCTTGGACCCCAACCCAGACAAGAACATACCGGGGGATGAAAAGATGTTAAAACGTTGCTCACGGATGAATCCGATTCACATTACAGTCTCAGAATCTCCACACTGAAAAACCACTGTATTCTCAATAAAGGAAGTCTTTACTGAAATAGAACTGGTCACTATTCACGTCCAGTTTCCATGCTGTGGGAACTCAGAATGAAATGTTCTGGTCATCTAACTTGGGATGGTGTGGACTGCGCTTCCCCACACATCGTATACCTGGGCTGGTGTGAAATGACACCAGAGCCCTCACTGCCCGCCAAGGCGACTCAAGCTGTAGAGCGAGCGCGTCCTCTGCCCGTCAGGAGTCCTGGGCTTCTGAATTCTCCCCTCTCCGCTCCCAGTTTCCGACTCTCTGCCCTGGGTTGGGTCTCTTGCACACAGTGCTCTTCTGATACAAGGTCAGAGTGGCTTTTATCCTTTTGGAGGGAGTCAGGGCTTGCAGGCTGATGTGCATTTCCTCTTCTGAAACTAGGCCATTGCCGTGGATGCTCAAGCTCCGCTCTTGACCAGTTTTTCTCTTGTGTGAAACCAGTGAACAGGGCGGGTGAACCTGGCTCGTTCCCAGACAGCGTCTCTCGGTGTTTAGGGACGTTCCTGCTCTCACCGCCCGGGGAAGGGCTCCGCCAGAGGGCTCTGCCGCACCCTCAGTGTCTTACTTAGGGCCCGCAGGGCTGTCCCTATGCAGCCCTCTCCAGGCGGCCTCCTGAGGGCCCTGGCTGACCGTCCTTGGCGCTGCTTGGGGACAGACGTAGTTGCAGTGCACATCTGCGGGGCTGAGGGGCAGCCCGTGGCCCGGCCGAGGAAGCTGCCCGCCCGCACGGTCCCAAGCTCTCCCCACTGGCGCTGTGTGTGAGGAGCCCAATCTGGCCTGATGGCAGGCCAGCGTCTTCTTAGATCTTGTCAACACCTGGTCTAGGGTAGAAAGTTTTGTTTCCAGTAAAGAAAACAAGTTATAGAGCTTCCTTGGCCCCAGCACCCAAGCTCAGCACATGGCCTGGACACTCTGACGTCCTTTTCTGCGAAGATTCATCTTGCTGCCTCCAGTTTCCACATCCTATCCATGACCATCTTTTCTCTTTGATCGACAACAGACACAACAGGGCTTTTTGTTGTTTGTCTTTGTTTTCTTTGCAGTGCTGAGGATGGAAACCAAGGGTTAAGCACTGAGTTTTACCCCAGTCCTTTTAAACTTTTTACTTTGAGACAAGGTCTTCCTCAGTCCCGAAGTTACTCAGGCTGGGCTCATTCTCCCACAGCGTGGGGTTAGAGGGCTGTACCTCCAGGACAGGCTAGACAACAGGCTTTGATTTACCTCAGTAACAATCCGAGCTAAGGCCCCCCTTTTGCTGTATGCTATCGCGTTAAATTTTTAAAACTTATTTTTCTTCTTTTGTTATGCATGGGTGCTATACTAGGGACACATTTTTGTCCAAGGAAGAGGATTCTTTTGCATACAAAATAACTTCAGATGCTCTCCCACTTTTTTTTTTTTTGTTCTCCTACTGGGTGGTAAAGGATGGTATCCTAGATTTATTTAGCACTGTGGCTCCAGGCAGCTTAGCAAAGTATGTGTTAAATGTCTCCAATGCAGAAAACTGTCAGGACAGGAACTATATAAATATAGTTCACAGAAGTCACTGGGACAGATTATTTTCTTAGAATAATTCAGCTTCCATGAAATAGACACCTACAATTTTGAAAACATGGTTCTGTGCCCATGAAGCTGTCTGAGTCTGGTGAATGTATTACCAACTGGCTGAGGAAAGGTAGAGAGGGAGCCATAGTAGTAGAAGGGTCTTAGTATAATTCTTCCACAGATTCAATTTTAGAAAAGAGTCAGGTTGAACCAAGACTTTCGGTGAGGCTTTTGGGAAAGAGCTGCACCAGAGAATCCTTGCGTGAATAATCAGAACAGGCCGTATACAGGTCTCCTCCAAAATAACTCAACCTTTGTGATCTCCTCCATTAACAGAGGGCTTGAAAACAGAAGATCTTGTAGTTCACTGTCCTCTTTCCCTGGATCATGACATCCAAGGAGGTGCTGGCTGCTGCTTAGGCCACAATCTGACAAAAAGCCCCAGCGTTACTTGGTGTTGAAGGGGTTGACGGATTGTAAGCCTCTCAGGAAGGGTCTTGAGATGTGTTTTGATCTTCCTGTGAAGGAGTGTCAGTCGGTTCTGTATCCCAGGATAAAGGGGTGGAAGGGTCCTTCCTCCGAGTGATGTGTATTCTCTGTTGGAATACTTCCATTGTGCTGCCCATCAGAGGTATGCTTCGTAAGTCCTTGAGGAGTCAAGCCCAAAGTTTGATGGGATTGTGCAGAAAATTCTGTAGGGCGTAGCAGTGATGCCCGGAAAGGTGAACATCTGCTCCTCTTCGAGAGTTCTGCATATTTACTGAGCTGGGACTCCTTCCTATGCATCTTTTCTTTGTCCCCCTTAGCTGCCCTTATTCCCCCCTGCTGAGAAATCCTAATCCAGAGCCTCTCACACTGTTCTCTAATTGGTAGGGGAGGAGCCTGAAGCTTTTGGAGTGGCTGAATGACTGTCCTGGGTCACGCAGCCAGGCGGTGTTATTCTTGAAACGTCAATCATTGTGTGAGCAACTTTTCAGAGCATTGCCTGAAAGAACCTGGGTGGTGGCCAAGCTGTGCAGAGCCCTGGGAGCAGAAACAGCTCTGGAGATGAGCGAAAGTCATCGGTACACACTGGACAACAGGGAGAGTGCTGCTGGCTTTCCCACCAGGGGAAGAGGGTCCCACGTAGTAATAACTATTGGCCCTTATTAGTGTTTACCACCTGCCAGCCCGCACTGTGAGTGCTGTTGGCTGGTAGCAGGTGCCACTGTGGTCCGTATTTGACAGCGAGAAGGAAAATAGAAAACACTCTGGTTCGGGGTGGGAAGGAAAGCTGTGGTTGGTACCGAGAAATGCTCCAGGTGGCGGCGTCTCTTAATGAAGCTACTTGGGTGCTGATGAGATTAGGTCCAGGTGTTTTCTGAAAGTAATTGGGACAAAAACTTGTTGGAAGAAGATCGGATGCCAAGGAATGGACTGTGAATGTCTCAGACATATTCACGGAGGGACCAGAGGGGAGCGTAGAACTCCCAGGGTCTGGCCCTGCACAGACTGCAGGTCAGACCAGTGAGGCCACTGAGAGTCAGTGACAAGGGTGCAAACCCCAGCAGAGTGATGCAGGACAACTGGGGGCTGCTCTTCCTTGAGGAGGCACAGGGCAGGCCCGTGACCTTGGAAAGACGGGGGAGGGTCTGTCTAAGCACTGCAGGGCAGAGGGAGGGGCTGGAACAGAATGTACCTCCTGCACAGGCCCCAGGGACGCTCTTCTGAAGTTTCTGAAACTGAAATTTTGAACAGTGACATTGTACTTAAGGAGCAGCTTAAAGTGCAGAGGAAAAATGAACACGTGCCCTAGAAACGCTATATGCCCGAGACAGCTTCGGCTAAAAGCAATTTTTAATCTCTGACACCGGACTTGTTTTCCTTAACAGCCTTGCCTTCTCCTTTCCCCAATGTCTTCATGTTGTTCTTGTCTGTAACAGCTGGAGCACAAACCAGTGCAGTACTTTTCTGTTTTTTAAAAATCCTGGTCAACATACTCATAAGTGGAATAAATCAGATTCACATGTGCAAACAGCATATTTCCTCCCTATTATAAGAACCTGAAAGAGTAAATCAAAATCTGAAAGGTACAATAGCTCAAATAGAAAGGAACAACTGGGATGAAGGAGGAGAGAGGAAAAAAATATGTACATATACACACAGGATAGCTAGGATAATTGTACTAATATCTGTTGGTGTATTGAAAGGAATTGTTAATGTGTAATTGATCTGTCTTGCATACCTATATCTGGTTATATGTGCAACCATTTTGAAGATGATTTATGTAATATAACAACCATTGTTAATATCCTATCACCATGTTTTGAAATTCTATATCATTTTTATTGTTCTCTATGCTGTTTTGTTTATGTATTTGTTTTTGTTCTTTTCTTTTCTTTCTTTCCTCTTTAAAATGAAAAACAAAATTTTTATGTATATACAAGGATAGCTGGGATAGGCATATTGCTGATGTCTGTGATTTATTGAAAGGAACAGTTAATGCTTAAAATTTTCTTTTTTCTTGACCAATTTTGCATGCTTGAATCTGGTAATCAGAGTGACTGATCTGAAAACAATATGCAGTATAAGAACCATTGTTGAACTCTTACCAGCTGGTATGGTGAGGCTCTGCATCATTTCCAATTTTTTTTTATTACTTGGTACTGTCTTTGATTGTTTGATCAATCTTACATCCTTGTGTCTGGTGGACTGAGCAACTTCATTGAAGATAACAACATGTAATGTAGCAACCATTGTTAATTCCTATCATTTTATTTTGAGGTCGTATATTGTTTTTGTGTTGTTTTGATTTTGTCTTCATTGTTGTTATGTTAGTTTTTTTAATCTTTAAAATAAAATACATTCTTAAGTACTAAAAAGAATCCTGGTCAAATATATGTGACATAAAATTGATTATTTTAATTGTTTTAGGTGACAGTTGAGTGACATTAAGTATATCCACATACTTGGGCCACCATTACCACCCACCTCCCAATTTGGTCTTACATGAGGCACATTTGCTAGGCTGTGAAGCCCCAGGACTGGTGTTGTGTCTCTTCTCTTTGCCTCTACCCTCTGCTATGGGACTATGGAAATGATCCCTGAGAGTATACTCTCCCCCCACTGCTGTTCTTTGAAAAGTATCTTGTCTGTTTTCAAAGCACTTGGTTCTCACTGGTGAAACTGCCAGGAGCATTTGCTCACCCACCTTTCTGTGGACAGAGGTTTTCATTTCTTTTTTTTTTTTTTTTTTTTTTTTTTTTTTTGGTTTTTCTCCGGTACCGGGGAACCGAACTCACGACCTTGCGCTTGCCAGGCAGGCACTTTGCCGCTGAGCTAAATCCCCAGCCCCAGAGGTTTTCATTTCTTTGGGTAAATACCTGGCCATGAGATCATGGAGTTGCCTGTTACGGGTGTATTTCACTATTTTAGAATTGGTGTATATTATCTAGTGCTTATGCTAGTCTGCATTCCCCTCAATAGTGTTTGCTCTCACCACAACGCGGTGATGTTGATGTTAATTCCAGCCATTCTAGAGTGTTGACGGTGGTATCTCCTTGTGGTGTCATTTCTCTAGTGACCTAGGACACCGGAGCATTTCTAATGTGCTGATTGTTCTTACAACTTCTCTGATGAGTCTAAGTTTTCTTTATGTGTTCTGGATACAAGCTCTGTTCCAAGTGTATGTGCTACAAGTGTTTTCTCCCAGTTTGTGGTTTGCTTTCTCATTTCCCAAATGTCTTTCAAAGGGAAAATGTTTAAAATTTTGATGCAGTTAAATTTATTTTTAATTTGTGGCATGGGACTTTGTGCCTGGTCTAAGATATCTTTGTTTACTAAATTTTACAAAGATTTGCTTTTAGAAATCATGTGATTTTAGGTGTGCAGGCCTGTCATCCATTCTGGCTCAGTCTTCTTTGTTACTAGGACAAGTTGGGGGTTGAGTTCTTTCTCTCCCCTTTCTCAAAAGATATCCAGTTTTTACTGCATTTCTTAACATGAAAAGACCTTTATAAAATCAGTTGATCATGTATGTGTGCATCTTCTAGTGGTGCCTGTCCCTTTGATGTCACTGTTGTGTACAACGACCGTACATTGTTTTGCTGACTATAGTTTATAATAAGTTTTGACATCAGGCAGTACAGCACATCAACAGTTTAGAAAATTGTGGGGTGTGTGTGTGTGTGTGTGTGTGTGTACATGTGTGTGTGATATAACACTGTCTACCCACACATCCACAGATGGGCACCGAGGTGAATCCCATACCTGGGCTGTTGTGCAGTGCTGCAATGGACATGGGCGTGCAGGTGTCTCAGCATGACTACTCAGATGGCTTCAGGTATGTACTAGAGCAGGACAGCTGCAGCATGTGGAAGCTCTGGTTTTAGTTCTGAGGGACCTCCATGGAGATTTCTGCAATGGCTGTACTCATTTACATCCTGACTGACTGTATATAAGGTTGCCTTTCCCCTGCCTCCTCACCAGCACTTGATACTTTATTGTATTCTTGATGTTAGCCTTCTGATTAGGTTGAAATGGTTTCTCATTGTAGATTGGATTTGCATTTTCCTGGTGGTTGAAGATGTCGAACATTTTTCATATAATTGTTGGGCATTTGTACTTCTTTTGGGAAGTGTCTGTTCAGTTCATTTGTCCAGTTATTGATTGATTACTTGTTCTTTTGTGGTCACTTCTAAAATTTCTAAATATTAATCCTCTGTCAGAGGAATCACTGGCAGAGATTTTTTCCATCCCATAGTCTGTTTCTTTACTCTGTTAATTGTTTCCTTTGCTGGGCAGAAGCTTTTTAGTTTGATGTAATCCCATTTGTTGATCTTTACTACTAGTTCCTGTGCTATTGGAGTCTTAGTAGGAAGTCTTGTATCTTGTATCATTTCCCTGGTGTTTTCCTCTGGTAGTTTCAAAGTTTTAGATCTTACATTAAAATCTTTTATCTTTTCTGAGTTGATTTTTTTTGCAGAATGAGAAGTGGGAGCATGTTTTACATGTGGATATCTAGTTTACCTGGCACCATTGGTCCAGCAGGCTGCCTTTCCTCCAATGTATAGTTTTGGTTCTGGCAACTTTGTTGAGAATCTGGTGGTTATAGTGCCATGAGTTTATTTCTGGGTCTGCTAGTCCATTCCATCAGGCTGCATGTCTGTTTTCATGCCAGTATCATGCTGTTTTTGCCTCTATGGTTCGAGCATGTACTTTGAAACTGGAGATTGTGTTGCTTAAGATTGATTTGCTACTTGTGGTACTTTTTGCTTTCACATGAATTTTAGGATTGTGTTTTCTAGTTCTGTGAAGAATGACATTGCTATTTTGATGGGGATTGCATTGAGTCTATAGATCTATTATGGAACATGGACATCTAAACAATATTAATTTTCTCAACCCATGAATATGGGGGTGTTTCCATTTTCTAGGGTCTTCGCCAATGTATTTTACAATTTTTCAGTGTTTTACAATTCTCATCATAGAGGTTTTTCACCTCCAAGATTAGGTCTGTCCCTCATGATTTGATTTTTTGAGGCTGTTGTTTTTCCTGACTTCTCAGTGAGTTCAGTATTGCTATGTAGATAAGCTAATGATTTTTATATGCTGATTTGATGTCCTGCTTCTTTGTTCAGTTTATCCGTTCTGAGAGACTTCAGTTGAACTGTTCAGGGTTTCTTAGGATAGAATGCTATTACCTGCAGATAGGATAATAGGACTTCCTCCTCTCCTGTTTGTATCCTTTCTATTTCTTTCCCTTACCTGTTTGGTTGAAGTTTTCTATAGTATACTGAGTAAGGGCAGTGAAAATGAGTCTGTGTCTCAGTTCTGACTTTAGAGGAAATGCTTTCTGATTTTCTTCACTTCCTGTGATGATTGCTGTGGGTTAGACTTCATCGCCTTTATTATGTTTTTTTTTTTTTTCCTCCGGTACCGGGAACTGAACTCACGACCTTGCGCTTGCCAGGCAGGTGCTTTTGCCGCTGAGCTAAATCCCCAGCCCCCATCGCCTTTATTATGTTGAGGTTGGATCCTTCCATACCTGACGTATTCCAGTTTTTTTTTTTTATCATGATGGGATGTTGGATATTATTGAAGAATTTTTCCGAATCTGTTGAGATCATCATGTGATTTTTATCCTTAATTCTATTTATATGGTCTATTGCACATTTTGAGCCAACTTTGCACCCCTGGAATGAAGCCCACTGGTCTTGGCATATGATCTTTTAAGTATGATGTTTAATTCAGCTTGCAAGTATTTATTGGTGGTTTTAGCTCAAGGATACTGGCCTGAAGCTTTTGTGGGGCCCTGCCAGGTTTGGGCAGCAGGGTAATACTGGTTTTGTAGGATGAGTTTGGAATAGCTCCTTCCCTTTCTGTTGTATGGAATACTTTGAGGAACACTGGCATTAGTTCATCAAAAATTTGTCAAGTCCTGGGCTTTTCTTTGTTGGGATGCTTTTGACTACTAGTTCAATTTCATCCTTTGTTTTCAACCCTTGTTATTTTTAATATCTTCTTGGTTCAGTTTTGTAGGTCATTTGTGTTTAGAAATTTGTCCACTTCTTTTAGACTTTCTAATTATGAACATATAAGTTTTCATAATATTACCCAATGATCATCTAGATTTCAGAGATAGCTATTGTAACATCCTTTTTTGTCTCTTATTTATTTGGGTCTTCTCAGACTTTCAGTTAGTTTGGCTAAGGATTTGTCAATTTTGTTAATTTTGTCAAAGAGCCAACTACTTCATTGATCCTTTATATTGTTCTTTTAGTTGCCATTTCATGTATTTTTGCTCCGATGTTCATTATTTCTTTTCTTCTATTGATTTTGGGTTTAGTTTTTCCTTTTTTTCTAAGGCCTTGAGGTGCATTGTTAGGTAACTAATGTATCACAATATCTCTGTTTTTCTGATATAGGCACCCACGGCTGAAAATTTCCCTCTCATCACTGCCTTTGCAGTACCCCTCAGGTTCTGGTAGGTTCTGTTTCAATTTCCATTTGATTCTAGGGTTTCTAACCCCTGCATTTCTTCAGCTATCCACTTATTCAAAAAATGCACTGTTCTGCCTTCATGGTAAGTTTGTGTATTTTCTGCAGTTTCTTCTGTTTATTTCTAGTTGCACTGTGCTATGATCTGATAAGATGCATTTAATTATTTCACGTTTTTGGTATTTGTTACAATATGCTTTATTGGTTTAAAGTATGATTGATTTTGGAGAAAGCTCAATGAGCTGATGAAAAGAATGTGTATTCTGCAGTTGTTGGGTAGAATATCTATAGATGTCTGTTAAGTCCATGTGATCAATAGTGTAATTTAGCTCTGATGTTTCTTTGTTGATTTTTCTGTCTTGAAAATCCACCTGTTGGTGGGAGTGGGCTACTGAGGTCACCCACTGTCTGTATTGGGGTCTGTCTTTTCCTTTCTGTCTTTTTTTCTTCTGACCAATTCTGACCTGAAGCCTGTTCTGTTGAATACAAGACAAGCTACTCCTGCTTGCTTTTGGATTCATTTGATTGAACTATTGTCCACCCTGTCCCTTTCAGTCTATGCATGGGTTTGCTGGAGAGTTGAGTCTCTTGCAGATACCAGACAGTTGAGTCCTGTTTTTAATCTAATCAGCTAGTCTACGCCGTTTAATGGAGAATTCAGACCACTTACATTCGGAGGTATTATTGAAAGATATGTAATAGTTCCTGTCATTTTGTTATTTTCTTCTGTTTTTTTTTTTTTATGATTTATGCTTGTTTTTTTCCCATTATTCATCTTAGAGCTGATAGCTTAGTGATTTAGTCTTGTTTGATTCTTTCCTAATTCTCACTGGCTTGTTTATTCTTCTGCTAGTCAAACTTATTCTCTCATGGGCTCTTGTGTTTGTCTTGCTTCTTTTCCTGTGTTTGGGATTCCTCTGAGTATCTTCTGCAGTGCTGGCCTTACTAGCCATGGAGTTCTTTGTTTATGCTTATCTTGGAAAGTCTATTTCACCTTCAGTTCTGAAGACTAATTTTGCGGAATATAGTGATATAGGCTGGCAGTTACTTTCAGGGCTTGAAATGCATAACTCCATGCCCTCCTGACTCTTAAAGTTTCTGTTGAGAAATTTGCTGTTGTAGGTTTCTCTTTATAAGTGACTTGCCATATTCTTTCCTTGTTCTGTATTATTAGCAGCTTAACTATAATATGATATATAGAAAATTTTTTTACTCACATCTGTCTGGGGCACTAAATGCTTCCTAGCATATATCCATATGTTTAAGATTTGGAAAATTTTCTGCTATTATTTTACTTAACTGGTTGTGTTGGTTTGGGGGTGACTGTGAAAGGTGAAACAATATAATACAGGACAAATACTTTATATGATTATTTATAATAGTCACCCAAAGAATGATATACAAGAGCATGCAGGAAATCTGTCCACACACTAAGACCTAGGAATCTAGCTGAGGGTCTGGATCCCACAGAATTGTCCTGCATGAATCCAGCTGAAGACCTAGAGCTCATAACAATGCCTCCCACAGTCCAACTGGAGGCTCAGAGCCCCTAATAATATCTCATGCAGGCCTTTTCACAGATCTGCACTGGGAAGGCCCAAAGGTCAGTGGTGAAATCTAGGAAGTCCATGCCAGTGGGATGAAGGATCTGTGCTAGCAGGCTGAGGGAGCTACACTGGAGCCAGGAAGTGACACTCAAAGCAAGAACCAGACCTTCCCCCAAAAGTACCACAGCCATCCTCAGCAACAGTGAGGTCCCGAGTTCCTCAGATGATCAAGATGGTTAAGTTCCATCAGGAAAGCCAATGCAGCAAGCTTCTTCAGGAGCCATGCACCTTCTTCCCCTCCAGAGCCAGGAATTGATGCTCAAAGTGAGGACCAGATCTCCCCCCAAGTGAACCGAAGGTATTCTCAGTGCCAACAAGGCCCCGAGCTCCTTGGAGGATAAAAATAGCCAAGTTCATCAGGAAAAGCTCCTCCGAAAGAAGCAACAGCTCCTTAAAGCTTTTACCAGCTCCCAACAGCCTTTCTCAGTTCCCAGTGGCCTCACTTCTCCAGTTCTGCCTCTTACGCTGCTGGCAACAATCTTCAGGTCGGCTTCCCACACCCAGCACCATGCTTACTCAGTTCAGCTGGGGGTTACAAGTTGACCACCAGTGTCAATCCACCACACTGATTTTATATGCCTTTAGCCTGTGCCTTGGTTCTTTGTCTAAACTGGTTGCAGGTTTGGTCTCTCAATCATGTCCTATAAATATTCTGCATTCTAATTTATTTTCTCTCTATGTATAAATGTGATTTATCAACCTTGTCTTCAAGCCCTGATTGTCTTCTGCTTGAACAAGTCTATTGGTGAGGCTTTCATCTGTTTTTTTTCTTTAATTTGACGTACCGAGTTTTTCATTTCCAAGATTCCTATTATTTCTCAAAACCTCTGTCTTTATGAATTGCTCTTTCACATTCTTGCTTAATTCATCCAGTTGCTTTCTTGTATCCTCTTTAAGACTGTCGATCATATGTAAAATCAACCTTTAGAACTTTTTGTCTGTTGTTTCATACATTTTGCTCTGTGTGGATTTAGCTACTGAAGAATTCTGAACCTTTAAAGCTGTCTTGTTGCCCTATTTTCTCTTTTGTTTCTATGTTGGGGTTTATGCATCTGTTGGGATAGATATCTCTTCCACTTTTATGTGAGGTCTTCTTAGTGAGCACCTTCTCCTGGGGGCTTTGTCTTCCTGCTGCTCTCAGAGGAGAAAGCAGACTCCAGTAACAGCACCATCAAGAACAAGCCACATACAGAAACACAGGGAACAGCATTACAACCCCTGATTTCACCACCTTAACAACAGAAAGGAGGGGGGCAAGCATAATGTACAACAAACTAAAAAGACAAAAATAAAGGTAAAAGTAATGATAATAAATGAATTTACAAAGGGGGTAAAAAAAAAGCAAAATGAAAGAAGCAGCAAGATAAAAAAGGAAAAGAGAGAAGGGAAAAAAAGCAAGAGATTTAAAAATTCAATTACAGCATTACAAAAAGGCAGACTTAGACAAAGGGAAGAAAAGAGACAAAGCACACAATAAAAGCTTGCTGGTAGGAAAGGGGCAGGTGGACTCTGAGCAGACGGGGCGGGGTCTGAGGATGCGGGGAGGAAATAACCAAGATGCCAGGGGCGTATGCACCGATACCCCAAGATAAGTATTATTACCACGTACCACAAACATACGCTGATAAAATACATTTACTAGAGGGAAAACAAGAAAACAAGTCCAAAGAGTTCATCCCAGTGAACTACGGGCTGAAGCAGCATCTTTCTGTGGCCTCTGATGCGGTTCTACGGGTGGGTGGGTTGTGTGCGGCAGCTGGGGGTGGAAGTGACTGCTCTCTGCTCCCACCCAACAGGCGGGTGCTGTCCTAGGCCGGGCCTGCCCCGCCTTTCCCACAGGTGGGGCTGTGAGTGGGGTCTTGGGTGCTGCAGGGCTGGCTTCTTTCCGGGGCCGTTTTTGAAATGCACCCCCAGAGCCGCAGCCCCATCCGGCTCAGACGCCCCCTCTGCGCACCTGCGGGCCGTGGTCCAGGCAGCAGTGCCTCCTCAAATGCACTGGGGAGTGGGAGCTCTGCTCTGGCGGGGCAGCGGCAGGACCTGAGCAATCGCTGAGGTCCGGGTGCTTCTCAGCACAGCTCGTGCCTCGGCCCCTCCACCGAGGCTGGTGCCACTGAGCACCTGCCCCAGCGGACCTCTCCAAGGCCACCTGCGTCCAGGAGGAGAGACTGGGAGCCGTGCCCCGCAAGTCTGCGCAGCCTGCAGGAACCCAGGGTTTCTCCTGTAGCCACGGCTGTGTATTGGCCGGGGTCCTCCAGAGGAACAGAACCAACAGAAAATACACGGATAATTACGCAAGAGGATTTACTGGGTAGCCCAGAGGGTCAGGCGGGAGAGTCCACAGCGGCCCTGGGCAGCAGGAGGTGGCTCCCAAGAATGAAGAAACCCAGTAACAACAGGGATCAAGGCTGCAGTACCAGTTGAAGGTGAGGGCCTGGAAGCTCGCTGTAGAGTGATCAGCACCAGGGTTTTAACGCTGAAGAGACTGGTGATTTCCAAAACCAATGGCAAGCGAGGGCCTCTGTAGAACACCGCCCCCCTCCTTCCTTTTCCCTCTTTATTATGTCCAGGCTACAAGCCTATTGGTTGGTGCCACCCACATCCTGAGCGGGGCTTCTCCTCATTTGCTGGCCATAACGTCAATCATCCACAGACACACCCAGGACCGTGCTTCACTAATCTGATATGCTTTCTTTATCCAATCAAATTAATCCTTGGGGACTAAGGCTCACAGGCTGCTGGTCCAGGAGTCCCGACTGGGACTGGTGCTCTCTAGCTGTGTCCTGCTCAAGGCTTCAGGCTCCCTCCCCACCCAGCTCCTTCCTCTGTGCTTTTCGGCTTTCTGGTCACCTCTTTCTGGTCATCTCTATGCAGTTAGTTCCTCCTTTGCTGCCCCAGATCTTCTCATTTGTGGAGTCCAACAGTAGTTTCCTGTTTATTTCTTTGAATCCTGGATCCTTACTGAATCCTGCATTAGCTCTATTGTTGTATCTTTTGCATCCTTTTCTTAGGACCGTCTGTGTAAATGACTGTGTCATCGGAGATCGATGTTTTTTCCTGTCCCTCATCTGCTTGCCTCGCTCTTGTCCCCTTCTTTCTTTGCCTCACCAGCCGAGCCTCTTGCGCAGCGTCGGGTTAAATAGAAATAGGCAGCGCGGACTTTCTCATTCCAGTCGTACAAGAAGGCCTGTGGCCGTTAACTGTCACGTCAGCTATCGGGATGTTGGAGATGCTCTTTTATAAAATGAAGTCTTCCTGTGTTTTTAGTTTGTTGAAAGTTTTCTGCAATGATTGAAATGAATATTTTTTCTCTTTTATTAAAATGATAAATTATATGAATGGTTTTTCAAATGTTAAATCAAACACGTTTCTGGACAAACACATCTAGTCATGATTTATTATCGTATTTCACATACTGCTTGATTCTATTTGCTAATAATTTTGTTAAAGGATTTTGCATCTGTATTCATGAACATAAGATTTTTCCTGGTAATGTCATTGACTAGTAATTCATTAGAGGAATATTGGCCCGATAAAATGACTTGGGAGATGTTCCTTCATTCTCTATATTATTTATTAACTTTTGTTGGGTAGAATTTACCAGTGAAGCCACCTGGTCTTATGTTAGCCTTTTTTTTTTTTGGAGGTGAGGTTGGAATTTAAATTTGAATATAATTTCTTCAAATTTCTCCAGCTTCTTAAGGGATAATGTATAATGGTACATATTTTTCTATGCTTTTAAATGTTTTGCATCACCGTATATATTTAGCTTGGGTTTCCTGTGCACAGTTGAATAATCACGTTATGCTTTTTTATCCAGATATAGGACAATCCAAACTCTAATTACTTTTGAATCAGTTTGGTAATTGATGTTTTTCAAGTTCCATTTTGTCTAAGTTATTTAATTGGATTATATAAAATTTCAATGATATCTTAAAATCACATTTAATGCATGAATTATCTGTATTGATTCTTCTCTTTAATTCCTGATATTGGTAATTTGTTCTTCTTTCCCCCTAACATTTGGATTATTATTATTATTACAGTGCTTGTGGGTGCTATTATTATTATTAAGGGCCTTGTGGGTGCTAGGCAAGCATTCTACCTCTGAGCTACATCCCGAGCCTAATTAATTTATGCCTACTTTTATCTTTCTTATGTCATTGATTTTGTTATTCAGTTTATGCCCCTTACTTTGGATCCAATTTTGCTCTTGTTTTTCTATCCCATTAGGCAAGAGCTTTAAGTTTGGGGTATTTTTTTCTTTATAATGTCAGTATGTAAAGCCATAGATTTCTAGCTTAGCTGTATCCCATACATTGTGGATATTTTGTTTTTCATTTTAATTCAATTCAAAATATTTTCTGATTTCTCCTTTGGACGGTTGCTTTACTCATGGGTTGTTTAGAACTGTTATTTAATTTCTAAATGTCAGAGCCAACTTTGTTTTTTTTTTGTTTTTTCCAGTACCAGGAATTGAACTCATGACCTCACGCTTGCCAGGCAGGCACTGTGCCACTGAGCTAAATCCCCAGCCCCTAATTTCTAAATGTTTATTAATTCCCATTGCCTTTATTTTACTGATTCCTGGTTTGATCCCAGTGTGAGCAGAGAACTGTAGTGTTGTCCCGGTCTGTGCTTCCTGAGACTGACCTCCTTCTAGAGCGTGTTCTATCCTGGGAGCTGGTACTACACTCCCGGTCCTGCTGCCCCGCTCCCAGTCCTGCTACCTGGACTGTCCTGTCATCATCACCAGGCTGCCCTGCTGTGTAAGGCCCACATTTCATTTTCTGCTGTCTTTTCTATTGGTTACTGAGGGCTGTGTTCTGTTATCTGGTGCATGTGCCCTTGAGACAGTTTGGATAGATTGACCCCTTCTCTGTAGGTTGCTGTACTTTCCCTCCCAATATTTCTTTGTCCAAAGTTTGCTTTCTTTTATGTGGCTACTCCAGCTTCTTAGGGATAATGTGTAATGGTACATATTTTTCTATGCTTTTAAATGTTTTGCATAATCATATATATTTCACTTGGGTTTCCTGTGCACAGTTGTATAATCACATTATGCTTTTTTATCCAGTCTGATGAACTGTGCCTTTCAAGTGGAGTGGTCAGAATACATGTCTCAAGCATACTTATTATATAGTTGGATTTGTTTATTTTTTTTCAATTAACATGATATTTATATTTTGTATATTTAAGGGCTTTCAACGTGGCAATTTGATAAACCTAGTGAAATTACTACACTTACTGGGAAAAAGTAATGGACCGGATGGCTCCCAGATCTATGGTCAGAGCTGCTTCCAGGGCATGGTATTGTTAGCTGTGGTCTCTTCCTGTTGCCCGACCTCACACACTCGCCCTCCCTGGGTGCTGGGATGCTTTTGCACTCTGACCTCCGTCTCTCTCCTCCCCTGTGTACTCGGAGTCTGCCTGATTGGGTGTGAATCTGCTGTACCCGTTGTTTTCTGCTTGAGAAACTTCATCCTTCTTACTTTTCCCGTCTTCTTACATTTAACAGGGAATTTTTAGTATTCTACTTTATCTCCTATTGAATTATTAACCATACGTCTTTGGCCTTTTTAAAGTTGTTGCCATAGGTTTAGAATATTCACCTTTAGGTTGTTACAGTCCACCCATAGAAACATTAACATTCTATGCTTAATGTGTAAGTACTTTGCAAGAGTATACTTTCATTTCTGCCCTCATCTTTTGTTCTGATTTCATAACTGTACTTCAAATGGGATAAATATCATAATATATTACTTTAATCCATCCATTTTCTTCTAAAGAAATTTTTAAAATAGACACTGTGATTCACATATAAGTGGCATATTAGTCATTTCTAGTTCTGTTCTTCGCTTTTTGTAGATTTAAGTATCTATTAGATATAATTTTGTTTTCTTGGAAATTTTTCTTTAACATTTCTTGTAGCACAGGCTGGCAAAAGATTGTCTTAGCTCTTATTTTTCTGAGAAATGTCTTATTTTGTCTTATGTTGAAAGGATATTTTTGTTGACTACTATGTAGGAGTCTAGACATATTTTTCTGTTAGCACATTAACAATGTTTCTTTGTCTACTTTATTTTTCTTTGTTCATGCTTTTGTGTGGTATTTCTTATTCCTATCATAGTGCCTTCCTTCCATGTACTTTTATGATTGTTTTCTTTACCACTGGATTTTGCAATTTGATTGTGATGTACTTTGGTATTCTTCTCTTTGTTTATCCAGCATGGGTTTCACTGGCCTTCTTAGATCTTTGGGTCTCTAGTCTTCATTAAATTTGGAGAAAAACTATCAAGTTTCTTTCTCCCATTTTTTTTTTTTTTTTTTTGTTTTTTTTGTTTTTCTCCGGTACTGGGAATCGAACTCACAGCCTTGTGCTTGCCAGGCAGGCACTGTGCCGCTGAGCTAAATCCCCAGCCCCTCCGTTCTTTGTTCCTGGAGCTCCAGTTCCATATAAACCAGGTGGCTTGATAGGCCCCAGTTAATGAGACTGCAATGTTCTCAGTGTTCTTTCCCCGTCCTACTTTTGGGTAACTTCTACTGCTGTTTCCAAATTTTCTTGGAAATGAGTCTGTTGCCTTCAATCTGCTGTTATTCTGATGCAACAGTAAAATATTCTTTACTGCTGTACTTGTAATCTGTGTGAGTTTAGTGTATCTTGCATGTCCTTTCTCTGTGTTTTCCTCTCAATCCTGGATCATGTTTCCATCTCATATCCCCACAGCACTTTCTCCTTCTCGCTCAGTAATCTACTGCGTGACCTTAATTATTTCTGTACTTTCTGATTGTTAGCACCATGAGGATAGTGACCAAGTCTGTGTGGCTCACCAGCACTCAGAATTTAGCAGAACCTCTAGTACAGCATCAGCCTGATAAACGTGTGTTGGAAGGATGCGTACATTAATGGCCTTAAGAAGTCCTACCTTCTCTTTCTAATGTTCTGCTCCTAAACACCCAGCCCTGTGCTATGGAAATCATGGTGCAAAGCTGCCAAACAGGCCAGGGATGAATAAGTGATTCATCCATATGAGTAAGTAGAGTGAAAAATGTTTTCTGAGCTGGGACAGAAATTGATGCTGCTAGGGCACAGATTGGCAGAGCTGCGAGGGGAAGACAAATTATGTCGTGTAAGGAGGAACTGCCGGCTGTGGGGAACGTGTAGGGGAGGAGGAGAGACAGGAAAACGAGAAGCTCTGCTGGGGCCTGGAGCAACATGGGAACAGGCCGAGAGCTTTCAGAGAATAAATTTCACCCTGTGCGTTTGAGGCTGTATTCTATTAGTCCGTGTTCACAGTACATAACATCACACTCCTCGTGGGGAACGGGTCCACGCGCACAACAGAGCTCGAGCCGCACCCCTCCCCTCCTGTGTGTGCCCCTCTGTCTCGCTTCCCTTCCTGTTGAGGCAGATCTGGCTCCCGTCTTGCTGTTCTCTATCTTTTGATTGGCAAGTTTGCGCCGTGATGTTACAGGATGTACAGAGGCAGTACAGTGTTACTGTAGGGAAGCCGACGAACACTTCCTTGTGACAAGAGCAGCTAAAATCCCTCGACAAAATCCGAGCGCAGCCCACGTTGGTGAGCCTCAGCCCTTGTGTTGCGCATGAGACCTCTGCCTGCGTTCCTTGACCCCTCTGCTCCGTGGGGCCCTTTGACCCTCCTCTCCTGTTTCCTCACTGCACCCCACTCCACTGCCTGCGTAATCGCTACTTCATCCTGTTTCTCTCTGTGTCTGAGCTCCTGTTAGAAAACGGTATTCCACAGTAAGTGAGATTATGTGGTTTGTTTCACGTATCATGGTGTTCTTTAGGCAAAGAACACCATGGTAAGTGAACACTCCCCAGGTGTGGCAAATGGCACGGTCTCCTTTTTTAAAATGAAATTTCATCGAATGCATACCATGTTTTCTGTATGATTTATTCATCAATGTGCAAATCAGACACTTTTCAATAAGGGAAACTGAATTTCCATATGCAAAAGAAAGAAATCTGACCTCGTCTTACAGCATACACGGAAAGTAACTCAAAATGTATAAAAGTTAAGACCTAAAACCGCACAAATCCTAGAAGACAGCAAGTGGAAATTTTCTTGGATGTTTACCTTGGCAGTGATTTTCTGGGTATCACCCCGAAATCTCAGGCTACAAAGACAAAAATATGGAAACGGAGGACATCAAACTAAACGGCTGCACAGCAAAGGAAGCGGCACAACAAAGCAACTGTGGGCTGGGGAGGATGCCGCAAACCACGCACAGGAGACCGTCCCTGCCCGAAGTTTACCACCCAGCAGCAGGGACAACCTGAACAAAGGACCTGAGCAGGACTTTCTCCAAAGAGGGAAAAACTGGCCAACGGCACCTGCACAGGCTCGACATCACTCGTCAGCAGGGAAATGCAGCTAAAACCACCACGAGACTTCGCGGCTGTGAGGCCATGACCTCAGGCGCATCAGACGGCTGTCATAAGAAGGAAGAAATAGCAGCTGTTGCTGAGGGGGTGGAGAAAGGAGCACCCCAGGACCCTGCTGGTGTGAGTGGACTGGGACGGGCACTGTGGGGAATGGTACGGAGGCTCCTGAAGAAATGAAAGCTGGCGTCCCTGTGACCAGGGGTCCCTCTTCTGGGTGTTACCCAGAGAAACTGAAATCCGCCTCATGTGAGAATATCGGCAGCCCTGTGCCCCACAGGGATCCTTAAGAACCAAGAGACTAACAGAGATCTTTATTTAAAGAAAATTTTTTTTGTAGTTCAGGCTGGATTTTATTTCACTATGTAGCTCAGGCTGGCCTCGAACTTGCAGCAATCCTCCTGTCTCAGCCTCCCAAGTGCTGGGATTACAGGTATGCACCACCATGCCCAGCTCTGATAGAGATCTTTAAAAGTTCAGCTTGCTTCAACATGAGCTGCATCTGTTGTTTGCACAGAAAAGATGTGTGCGAAGGGCAGCGTGTGTTCTGGGTGTGCATGGCATAGGGGGAGGGGTGTGCATGAAAGTGAGTGTTGAGCAATTAAAGCTGGCGCTATGGTCTGGGTCAGGAACGTCCCCGAGGCCGTGTGCCTTCCCGGGTGAGTGTGGAAGGTGACTGCTCACGCGGCCCTGTGCTGCCATGGAACGGCCTGGCTCTGCTGAGCTTGCCGTGATTGGCTGTTGGGAGGAAGCACCCGGTGCCTTCCTTTGCTCCGTTTCCTGGCCACGATGTCTTGAGAAGCTCTGCTGTGCCACTCACTCCACCACGCCCTTCTGCCTCGGAGCCCCAGCAGTAGACTACAGCCGTGAGCCGGCACAAACCTCTCCTCCCAGTGTGGTGTCGGGCATTGAGTCCTGGGGATGGGAAGGTGACTGAGACGGTTCCTGCGTTTCACGTCTGGAAGGAGCCCTGGGAACTGGGATCGCAGCCACTGGACAGCAGGGGAAGCTGTGCACGGGGCAGGTTCAGGAGGGCTCAGGCCCAGGGGATGAGAACTCGGGCTTCGCTGCCCTGCGAAGTGTGTGCAGGACCGAGGAGGCCGTGATCTTACAGACAGCTGAGTCAGACGTCCACAGGCAGCCACAGTGGGGTTGGGGAAGTCAGCACAGCAAAAATAAGGCGTCAGAATTGTGGCTGGAGGCGCATCTGAAGAGCCAGCCGCGGGATGGAGGTGCAGTAGCCGGGCCCGAGAGATGAACAGCAGCCTGAGATCCACTGTAATCCACACCACCTGGTCCAGTGGGCCCTGCTAGCTCTGAGACTGTCAGGTCTCGCCTGGACCCCTGCTCCCCGCCCTTTCCAAGGACGCCTTTGTTCTTCCCATGTACCCTGCTGTGCGCCTCGTTTCCCTATTGGATCAATGTTAGCTGAGCAGCTATACTTATAATCCTACAGCAGTCTGACCCACCCTGTGCCCATGTTGTGACTCTGCTGTATGAACTACCCCTGACCAGGGGCCTCAGGGGCCACGCCCGGGAGTCCCTCCCGGAAGTCCAGGAGCTCTTCTTCTCCTTGTTTCCAGTAAAACTCTCCTAACTTCCTCCTTTAGTGCTCTCCTTCTCCACCTGAGACCACGAATCCGGCACATTCGACGGCTCACAGGTTGGGAGTTATACTTCTCCAGATCAGTGGGACTTCCTACTAAAGCAGGAACAAGAGCTGGAACCTGGCTTATCTAGACTGAAGGGGCCCGGTCAGCCCAGGGAGCATCTGGGCTGAAAACAGTAACAGCTGCTGTTGAGAGCTGGCTGCACGCTGGGTTAATTGGCTTCTAAGCACATCATCACCTACCTCTTAGAACGCCAAGAGGAAGATGACCCTGCAGTCCAGAGCCTGTGCTAGTGAAGAGCTGAGGGAGCTAGGGGAGACACCACTGATCCAAGACGCGTAGCTCGCTAAGGTGCTACTGGCAGGAAGTGTCTGGTGGGGGATCAAGGACAGGCAGTCACAGCGATAGAAGAAGGGTTCCATGCAAAACTCCGATTCTTCGTCCTGTCTTGTCTTTGTGGTACAGGGGACTGGAGCCAGGACCCTCATACTGAGCTGCACCCCCAACCCTTTATGTTTTATTTGGAGACAAGGTCTTACTAAATTGCTAAATTGCTCAGGTTGGGCTTGGATTTGTGATCCTCCTGCCTCAGCCTCCCAGAGTGCTGGGGTCACAGATATACCCCCCACAGCTGGCTTCCAGGGGTCAAGTTTGATGGAGGGTGGCAAGACAGTTGCTTTTACAAACACCCACAAGGGAGTCCTAGAGTGGCCATCATACTATGTGTACCCGCCTTGCCCTGCCTGAAGCCACCTTTGGATCCAGAGCACTCTGGATCCTAGCCTTGGGCCTGTTACGGTGTATCTGTGACCTTGTCCTTCTCTCCAGCTTCTGAACTTCTGTCTCCTCATCATAAAACACAGGGAATGGATGCCAGCGCTAGCGGTTCTTGTGAAGAGTGGTAAGATTGTGGGTGCAGAGTCAGCCCCTGATAACTTACAGTTCTGCCTCCCAGCCGCACCCCAGGGGTACTGTTGACCAGGGAGGACGCAGCACTTGCCCGGGCCTGCGGTGAGTCGGGAACCCTTTAAGCCGTTGCTTTCACCCTCTGCCTTGACTTTCAGAGCAGTCATGGGCAAGAGGACACTCCACTTTACAGGAGAGGGAAAACGACTCAGTTACCAAGGCTGGCCATTGACCCACATTTCAGGTGAGAAAACGAAGGTGGAGAGAAGAACATTATTGAAGATGCGATGTCAGGGTGCCAAAGAGGACGCGGGCCTGTGTCCTTGGGACACAGCTCCGCGGACAGTGGCTGTCCTTCCAGAGGATCCTGCCACCACAGCCCCGGCGCCATCTTACCTCGGGGCTTTGTGAGAAGTGAGCCTCAGGCGGAGACCGCAGGCACTGGGCGGAAAGTAGAGCTGCGCCTGGCGGTGAGACACAGCGGTAGGACAGCCCAGCGACGGGAGCGAGGTGCTTGATAGCCGGTCCCGAGCCCGTTCTGCTGAGGCAGCGGTTCCTGCTGCACCGAACCTTAGGTTTTGTAGAAAACTGTGCACGCGGGGCGGCACATGCTAGTTTGAGCTCAGCTGGGCGCCCCCGGGCTTATGAGTTGGACGCGGCTCTTCTAATTTTGTATTTGGGATCCAGGGGTCAGCTGCCGCGTCCACACAAAGACCCAAGAGCAGGAGAAGCAGCTGAAGTATTTTATTAGAGACTGGAATGGGGAACAGAGTAAAGAGAGCTTATTTAGAGGCAGGAGTTCGAAGGGGGAATGACGCTCGAGCTTAAGACAAATCAAGGAGGCGGCTGGCGAGCACAGGGAGCCGGGGTAAATTTTCAGAGGTGAAGAGGGCGGGCACAGGGAGGATCTGGGGAGGATGCTAAATATTTCAGCAGCAGCACCCCGTGGGGAAGGAATCCTAGATCAGTGCGAAGCCCTGGGCATCTCCCGGGAATCCTGATGGCAGCCCATCCGCCGTGATCTCACAGTGTTCCCAGTCAGATGCCAGCTCTGAGCACGGGGGCTCTAGGAGCACATGTCATTCGGAGTGGTCCCGGCTCTTTCTGTCTCCACCAGCTGCTCCAGGTGCAGGGCAGGTTTGGCTCCGGAGACAGCTGCTGTATCCTGTTTGCTGTTTCATCTCCAGCACTGCCTCCACCCTCCTGCTTCTGGCAAGGGGACCTGGCCTCTCCACGAGGGTGCCAGGGGAGAGTGCTGTGTTAGCTGCCTCTCCCAAAGGCCCCGGAGCTGCTCCGGGAGGGTGGCAGCCTCTTGAGGCCCTGCCCCTCCCACCCTCATGGCTGTCTGTGCTGCCTGTCCTTGGTGTCAGCTCTGTGCAGCCCTCAGGGACGAGTGCTGTGAGGAGCTCAGGAACGGTGACCCAACCTGCGCAGCCCTCTCCCTCTCTCCATCCACGGGGCAGGAAGCGGGGCACCCCTGAATCAGAACCAGGGCCAGTGTCACTGCTCCGGTCCCCTCCCCAGTGTGTGTCCAGTGCCCGGGAGCCAGTGAGGCCCAGCTGGCTGGATCCTCACCATGGCCCGTGACAAAGCACATGGAACTCGGGTCACAGCAGGAGGACGGAGACCCTGACCCGAGACTGACCTACATCACAGGGTGCATCCCTGCCTCGGTCACACTAAGTCCCTGCTGTCACAGTGGCCCCCGCTGACGTTATAAACATGGAGAAACTGATTTTCAATGACACTCATGACCTGGGCTCTGCACTGTCCAAATGGATGCAGGATCTATAACCACCTTGCTGGGCCCGTGTCCTTCCTGAAATCCAGATGTTCTTGTGCCCTTGCAGAAGGAGAGATGGCCTATTAATTCATCTTCAAGCCTTACAAAGTCATTGGAGATAAACCTGAAAACCCCGTTGGGAGGAGGTTTCCTTCAGGGAACTCACCCATCTGTGCTCGGTGGCCTCCGGGCTGGGCTGCGGAGAAAGAAGAGTTTAAATTTATCATTTGTTCTTCCTCCCCAAGGCCGGGACGGCATCTCTGGTTTGGTCTGGCTCTACCTTCCATGACAGGGTGATTGATGTGCTTGCTTCTAGGTATGAATTTTTGCAGTTTTTCATTTTTGAGGGAAATTGGACCCGTTCCTCATAATAGGGCGTCTGGCCGATGAAAGACACCCCGTGGCCTTTGCCTGCTCCAGCCAGACCAAGAACTGCTGGCTTCTGGGAGCTCTGAGTTCCAGTGGGTTGACCTCTTCCCCCAGTGGGTCAGCTGGGAATGTGGCCTTGGGGACATCAGGGCCTTCCTGGCCTCGGTTCTTCGTCCTCGGAAACCAGACAAGCCGAGCTGCCTTCCGGCTGCGGAGCAGCAATCCCCGCAGCCTCTCTGCGCCTCGGGTCCACCTGGCTGTCAGCTGGGCTCGGAGGTGAGTCGTGCACAGCCAGAAACTGCACAGCTCTTGTGAAGAGTGGGTGAGATGATGGCTTAGAGCATGGAGCAGAGGACAGGCATCTTCATCGTCTAAGAACTCGCACTGTGTCTTCCAAGTAGCCGGCTGCTTCAGTAGCAGACCCTTTCTAAGAAGAACTGGTCTGAGAACAAATTTCTCCTCTTTAGGGAGGGGTGTATTAGCAAAAGGTTGCATCCCATGTAAAGTCTATCAGACCCTGAATTCTTATTTTATGAAATGATTCAGGACAGAAATGAGCTCCACCATTTGCCCGCGGGGCAGTGTGTTCTGTGGCTGGGGTTTGAGACAGTCCTCCTGGGTCTTGTGGCTTCTGAGAGGGACACGGGGTCACAGGTGTTGGGAGAGGCCCAGGGATGTGTGGGTGAAGCCCAGGCTGAATGACAGATATGGCGGAACGAGCCACACATGGACCGTGTGGGCCAGGGGTCACAAAAATCTCACGTCCCTGGGGCAGGTGGGTGAGTTCGAGGGATGAGGTGGAGGTGTGCTAACGGAGGTCACTTTCCTGCACCTGCGCGTGACTGCGCCATGTTGGGAAGGAGGGGCCACGTGGCTCACGCTTGAAGAAAACCTGAAGGTCTGGGTTTGGGGGGTGAACCTCCCTGGTTTCTAAGTTGAGAAGTGTGCTTGGAGTGGCAGTGGTCCGTGGACTGCTGCTTTGAGAGCTCGGAGCTGAACGACCCATCATTGACAGCTGTTTTATTCACCAACCTGTCAGATGCCTGCCGAGTACTGCTGAGTGTGGGAACTGTCCTTGGGCCAAGCTGGACAGGGCGGAGTCAGGCCAGGTGTGTGGGAGGGAGGTGGGGACATGCAGGAGGTCGCTGTCCTGGGACTCAGTGGGTCAGCTGGCTGGGTGCGTCCAGTGGGGCGGTGAAGCAGATCTGCTCATGGCCCATCCTCACCAGTCCACCTTTGCCTCCCCAAGGCTTCTTGGCCCACGCTGAACTCAGGTTGTATGAAAAGGCACCAGGCCACCTTCCGAGAAGGGGCCCTGATTCTCAGGCAGGGCTGTAGTTACCTCTCTTGCTCGGGAAGAAATAGTTTTGTTGATGGAGAAGCAAGACAGAAGGAGGAACAAGAACACCAAGTCCCTACACCCGGGGAAGACTGCAGCAAAGCCTCAGGCTTCACCTCACCTTGGCTCTCACTCAGACGGAAGCCCGCCCCTCTGTCCCCACGCTGGGCCCTGGCTCCGTGGAGAGTTCTGGTTCTGTCTCCTGCATCTCCCGGGCCTGGTCTGGCCTGCTCTCTCTCATGCACATCCAGTTCCTGGTGACCCCTCCCTGGAGACCGGGCACAATCAGACTGACCCACCCTGCCACCATGGAACCTGTGGACCTGTGTCTGTGGCCCTGAGCCCCATAGGAACCCGAAGGGGTCTCACCCAGGACCCCCGACAGGCTCTGGCCAGCCACCGACACACTCCCTTCTTCCCTATCTCCTGCCTGTGGCTGAGCTCGGGACAACTGCCCCCTCTTGCCCTGGCTGGCATCCTGCCCTCCTCTCCCTGGGCCCGTTAGTAACAAACTTCCCCTCTCACCCCGTGCCTGTGCGCTGCCCCTCTGTGCCCCACCTGGCCCGCCCCAGAGCCTACTCCTCTCCTGCAGTCGACAGGAGTCGGGTGTCTGCTGTGTGCACCAGGCACTTTCTGGAGGGATGCCGGCTCAGGATGCACTTGCAGGCAGCACCGCTGTGCCGGGCCCGGGGAGCCTCCTGAGAGAGGGACCGCACTCAGCGGCACTGAGTCCTCAGGCCCATCAGGGAAGGACGGGAGCCCTCAGCTGTGCCCCCGAGAGAGGCCGCGTGGCCAGATTAGAAGGAAAAAGCACAAGCATCACGGAGTTGGCGTTAACAACACTCTTCACCGTCCACAGACCGCTGCTGTTTGGGCCTCAGCGAGTGGGCGCTGCAGCTGGTCAGGCTGGGAAACTGCTGGCAGCACCGGTGCCAGCTGCTGGTGGTGCCAGGTGCTCAGGTGGTGCCCAAAGCCATCAGAGCACGGGGAGGGGACTTGTCTTTTCTTTTGGCAGAAAGAGAAAGAGGTCATTGTCTCTGGAGAGGATAGGAATAGAGGGCCAGAATGATCAGCTCCCAGCTCGAACCTTTTAGAGATGAGCGCCAGAACCGAACCCAGAGCCTGCTTACTTATCGCAAGGCACCAACACTGCGATGAAACCTGAATGCTTAGGTTTTCGTTTAGGAAAAACAGCCCATACGTTAGCATCTTTTGCCTTAAAAGAAAGACAAACAACCCGTGTGCCGCAGGTTCACCAACCCTGGCCTCGGAGCTGAGAATATTCCGAACTCAGAGGGAGTCAAACCACTCTTCTGCCCTCCGTCCCCTCCCTGCAGCTTTCCTTCCCTTTCTTCTTTTGTGGAAAGGCAAACGAGAGCAAACCCAGGGCAGCAAGCCCTGTACCCCTGAGCTGCACCCAGCCTTGAGCGGCTTCCACAGGAGAGCGGGGGGCAGCACCGCAGAGACCCCCACCCCCAGGACAGCGAGGTCAGCATCGCGGCTGAGCTGCGAGTGGCGGGAGGGAGGGAGGGACTCTGCCGAGGGGGCGTGGAGTCCTCTGTGGTCCTGGCCAAGCTGGGGTGTCAGCACATGCTCCCCACACCCAGGCCCGCCCCAAGCACCCTGACCAAGAAGGGATTTCTGGGCACAGGCGTTTCTCACAGCCCGGCAGACTTGGGTGGGAACTGCTGCTTGTCCTTGTGGCCATCGCCTCATTTGCCCTAACAAATGAAGCACAGCCTAGGGATTTCTGGGCTCCGTTAAATTTCTAGGCTGGTGGTGGGAACCCGGGACCTGCACGGCACGGCGGGTGTCAGAGCCGTGGCTGTCAGCACAGAACAGCCCCAGCAGTGGGCAGACAGCTGTGTTTTCTACACCAGAACCCCGTGTTCAGGCTTCACTGCAGTGTTGGCGCTTTGCGATAAGCTTGTGGGGGCTGGGTGCAGTTTGGGCGCTTGTCTCTGGAAGGCCCGCTGTCGCTGGTCTCGGGGGTGCCATCTGCTGGGTCAGTGCAGCCAGGCGACGCCCATGTATCTTAGGTGAAAATCCAGTTTCCAGATCTTATGTTTTACCTTTCTGGACACACAGAGCAGGACGCCCCCTGCTGTGTGCAACAGTGGGGGTGCTTGCTGCACCTTGTTGGGGCTTCCACAGATGCTGAGAACACCCAGGAAGGGGGCCCCAGGCGGGAACAGAGCATAAGGCCGCCTTGGCACCATCTCTGCATCACCAGGTGCTGTGGGTCATCCGGGGTTTGCAGTGGTGGTTGGCATGGAAACTGTCAGTGGGTCTCTCGGCAGACCAGGGAAGGCTGCTAGATGCTGTGACATCCGCCTGGTCGGAAGAGCAGGTACTGGGGCCGGGGAGCTCATCCAGTGTCCACAGGGCAGCGGCTCACACAGGCATCCAGTCTGCCCCGGGGGGAACAGGTCCCAGGGACACACCTGTTCCTCTCGGCCCGTGTTCCAGGCCGCAGCTCCCACCCCACGGTGTTTCCTGGTTCCTCGGCTCCTGTCCCTTCTCTGCCACTCGCTCAGAAGAGCCCAAGTGCCCTGAGAGGACACGGCCGGCCCCGTCTTGTTCATGGTCCTGTTGCTCTCATCAGCAACGCCTGGCACATACCAAGCACCCAAAACACTTATTAGAAAATTAATTACATACTTAGGCCCATTTAGTATTTTTAATAGAACACTTGATAAACAGAAGTTTCATGTTAGGTTGCAATTCTTCCCCTGTTATTTAAAGAAACAACGTTGAACTAATTCTAAAATTAGCTAAAATGGTGAATACTGGAGTCCTCACAAATGTTTACGCTGTTGTCCCATGTCAGCGTCTTGCACACACAGTGCAGAGGTCAAATCCACACTGTGGTACCCTGGGCACCGACGCCCAGATCTTCTTCCGGTTTTGCCAGTTTTCTCACTGATGTCCTGGACTGGTTCAGGCGCCAGCTCAGAACTGCACATGGCATTTAGTTGTTGGGGGCTCTGATGTTTCCCCAGAACCCTCCTCCTCCCCCTCCTGTTCGTCTTCCTCCTCCTCTCTTCCTTTTCCTCCTCTCTTTTTTTCTTTTTAATATTTCATGACCTTGAACCCTCTGAAGAGTACTGGTTAGTTATTTTGGAGAGTGTCCCCAAACCGGGTTTTCCTGTGTCTTCTCTTGATTACATTGAGGTCGTTCACTTTTGACACCAGGGCTGTGGCAGTGCTGGTGAAGCCTTCTTATGCATTACTGGGCGGTACGTGGTGGTTGCCAGTCCTTTCTCTGGTGCCAGCTTTAGCACCTGTGAGGGGTGTCCCGAACTCCTCGCTTGTGGAGTGGACCACTGTATCTCACAGCTAGTTAGTGTCCAGAAGGAGATACAGAGGCCTTCCCGGTACTGCACGCCTCTGCCACCTGTCCGTCCGTGGTGGTCATGGCTGTGGGGGCAGCCTCGTGGGACTTCCACTGCCCTTGCCCTTGTCAGTGAAGCCCTTCTTGCAGCCCTTGCTCTTCCTCTCCCACTTATTCATCTGTTTATTTATATCAGTATGGCTTGTTTTTTCTATAGGTCATAGATTGGTACTTATTTCTTTGCTAAAATTGTCCCCACAATCGCCAATAGGAAGCCCTTGGAGTCGGTTCCCGGCTCCTACACAGATGGCCCATCGGCTTTTGAGAACCATTTACTTTGTGGCACTACCAGATGTTTTAGGATTGTTTTCTATTATCTCAGCCTTGCATGTGGGTTCAGCTATTTTCCCAAGGACTTCTGCTGGCTTTTAATGGAAAAAGCTGCTTGTAATCCAGTATCTGGGCTATGGCTTTGCTCACTGTGTTGGAGTAACCTTCATTTCTGGGCCTGATCAGCAGGGATAGCCAGGAAATGCATGCACGAATAACAACACAAGAACGTGCGTGCATAATACCTGTGTGGTGTACATGAGAAGGTCGTTAGTGGTTTTTATTGGGTGTATTAAATTTATTAACTCCGGACATTTTGTATACCTATAAAATGCAGTGACAGGCTAATTTCTTTCCATTTGCTCAGCTCTAGTTTTGCATATGTAGCGCGTGTTTAGCAGTTGCCCCACACAGACCCCATGTGTCGTGAAGCATGCAGGTGTAGTCGCTGTCCGCTCTGGCAGGGCTTTCCTCCTCATCGGCCTGTGGGGTCTCGTGTGTGGATGGAGGTCACTTTGCTGCCCTCCTCCTGTGTCCCTGCAGGTTTCCCAGCTGCTGTCACAGTAAGGCGGGAGGCAGCAGGGACCTTACGAGCCGTGTGCTGGACTTGGTGACTTTTCTCTGTTCTGTTAGTTGGTACTGGCTTTCTGTCTTGAAATTATGCTGACTGTGTGGCTTGTGTAGGAGCGTTCTCCCTTTCTTGGGCCGTGCAGTGTCTTCAGGAGGAAATGTCGGGAAACAAGCAGCAAGGGGCTGTCATGTCTCCAGCAGTCTGGAAGGCCTCGGTTGAATTTGTAATTGTACAAGTTTTGATTGACAAATCATAGTTGTTCCCATTTCTGGGGTACAAGGTATGTACACAGTGCGGAGTGGTTCAGCCGAGCTTGTTGCTGCCCCCTCACCCCACTTAGCCATAGATGCTGTGGTGAGGGTTTTGGGATTTGCTCTCTGTTATTCTGAAACGGGCCTCACATTCTTGTAGACGTTGTCACCTGGGACAGGAGGTTTCCCGGCGCGTCCTTCCTGTCCGTCTGAAGGTTCGCCTCCTTGGACCCAGGGCTCACGGCTCCTCCGCCCCCGCAGCCCAGAGGAGCACCAGTCTGTGCTGCTGCTCAGCTCAGCTCTGTCGACCCACGTGCGGACGAGACCCCACGCCGCTGCTTCCTCGTGCCTGGCTGAGTCCACGCAGCGCCACGTCCACGGAGTGGCTCGGCTGTCACCGGTGACCAGGTCCCCTCGAGGCGGAGAGCGCTCTGAATTGTGTGCTCCACCCTTCCTCATGCCCTCGTGCACGCTGCACACCAGGCTGCTTCTGTGTCCTGGCTCTTGTGCTGACGTGCTGCTCTGCTTGCTGTGGATGTGCCCCGCGGCGTGAGGAAAGCCCTGCAGAGGTTCCGTGTGTGATTCTTTTTTTTTTTTTTTTAAATTTATTTTAAAAATAAAAGAAGGAAAACATATTAACAAACAGACATCCATTTACAAAATAGCATAAGAACAATTCAAACAATACAGAGTTACAGACAAAGTGGTAGGAAATTAACAATGGTTTTTGTATTACACATTGATATCTTCAAAGTGGTTTCTCAGGAAAACAAAGAGAGACATGCAAGATTGACCAAATAATTAATCGTTAACTGTTCCTTTCAGTAAAGCGATAGGAGTCAGTAGTACAACTATGTTAGCTAGCCTGAATATACACACATACGTAATTTCCCCTTCTCTCTTTTTTCCCTCACCCTAGTTGCTCTTTACTTTTTTTTTCTGTGCATGATTCTGCGTCCTGCCCTTTTCCACGATGGCTGCACTGTGTACCTCTCACCAAGGAAGCCCGGAGTTCCCTGTGGCCTGTGTTTTGGGGGTCAGAGCCACCTGAAGGTTGGCCAGCCCAGGCCACAGCATTTTCCCCATTTTTTTTACTTTTTACAGTTTCAGGTCTTACGTTTAATAGTTCAAGCAGTTTTGAATGGGTTGCTCTAACTGATGGGAGACAGGAGTCCACACGCTTTGGCACGAGGCACCCGCTTTTCCCAGCACCGTTTGTTGAAGAGCCTGTCCTTCCCTGTTGCGTGTTTTCGGTGCCTTTGCCAAAATCAGTTGACCATAAACTCACTGGTTGATTGCTGGGCTTGTACTGCTGTTCTATGATTCACGTGTCCCTTTAAAGCTAGTACCATGCTGTTTTGATTATACTTTCTTTATATTTTGAAACCACAGTGTGTGGTACTTCCAAATTTGTTCATTTTGCTTCATTTGTTTTACTACTTGCGGCCTTTTGTGGTTGCACAGAGATTTAAGAAATGTGTCTTTTCTGTTTCTGTGAAAAGGGACACTGGAATTTTGCGATGGATTGCACTGAATCTGTAGATTGCTCTCCCAGTATGAAGAGTTTCGCAGTGTTAACTCTCACAGTCTGTGAGCCCAGGTTACCTTTCCGCTCGTGTTGTCTGGGGTGTTTCCCCTCAGGGCTGCGGAAGTTTAGTGCACAGTTCTCTTCACCTTTTCCTTGGTATAAATTTGTCCTTAAGTATTTAACTTTCTGTTACTTTTACATACGATATAAGTTTCTTAATTTCCTTTCCAGATTTCTCCTTACCTCAGTTTCCCTCTGCAGATCGCTCCGTGTTATTACTGCCCCTCCTGCGGCTCGCTTCTGCATTCTGACTTTGCACGTTGGGTTTCAGAGCTCACTTGTCCCTGCACTGTTCTGTGGGGCTTTGGGTTTTCTCTAGGATGCACTCAGCAAATGGAGACGATGCCAGCCCTTCCATTTAGGTGGTGCCCTCTCTCCCCCTCCCCTCCCACCTTTTCTCCTGTTGGCCTGGCAGGACTCCAGTCTACGCCGAGAAGAAGTGTGTGCAGGAGCTCCTCTTCGGCCCTGATGGGAGAGGGAAAGCGTCCTCCTTTCTCCCACTGAGCCAGATGTCAGCCATGGCTGTGTTGGGGTAGATTTCCCCACACACCTAGTCTGAGGAGGGAGCTTTTTTATTTAGACCTCGGAAGGGTGGTGAATTTGGCCTGGTGCTTCTTGTGCATGTGCTGAGATGACTGTGTGGTTTTTCCCCCTGCCTTGTTGTGTGCATATTGTACCTGCAGGTCTGCATGTGTCCAGCAGTCCTGGTGACCCAGGTTGGATCCCACCTGACTGACGGTGGTGAGCGATTCTCCCAGTGTGTTGTTGAGTAGCTCCCGAGTGTTTCCTTGAAGAGTTTCCCTCTGTGTTCATCGAGGGATGGGTCGGTAGCGTGCTCTTCCTGGTGCCCTTTCTTGGCTCTGGAATCGGATGCTGGTGGCCTCATAAAGGCCTTGTGGAGAATCTTCTCCACTCAGGGTTTTGGAGGAGGCTGCCAGGAGTTGGTGTCAGTCCTTTTTAATGAGTGCTGTGACTCAGCAATGAAGCTTTTTGGCCCTGGTCTTTTCTTTGATGGTAGACGTCTTATTACCTGTCAGGTTTTCTGTTTTCATGATTCGGCCTTCGTATTTGACTGTTCCTCTGCATTTCTGTGTTATTACCTGTTATTACCTCTGTTTCTGATCTTATTTTCTTGGAGTTCTAGGTTTAATTTTTAGTTTTTAAAAAGTTTTGAATATTAGGCCCTGCAAGATTGTGTAACTTGCACTTTTCCTATGTGTCTTTTTTGCCTTCGTTCCCCTTATGTAGGTGTAGTAAAATAAAAATAGAATTTAGAGTGGCACAAAAAACTTAGCATTTAGAGGCTGATGGCCGGAGAGCAGTGATCAGAAGCTGAGCTGGGAGAAGGAGCGGTTTGGACAGACTGAGGAGATTATGAAGTGAGGGCTCAGGTGGGCAGAGGCTCCGGGGACTGCAAGGGGGTGGGGAGCGGCTGCTGGCGTGTGCCGCCTGCTCCTCCTCGTCATGGCTTCGGGCCGAATATCCATCGGTACAGCGGCCAGGCTGCCCCCGCAACACCAGGCCCCGCTTGGCCTTGGGGACCCTGTGTCTCCGTGCAGACGCACCCTTCCTAGCAGCCCTGTAAGTGGGGGTGTGCCGACCCTGTCCCGATAGCTCGCTGTCCTTGCTATGGCCGCCGTCTGTCCTTCTGTCTATCCATCCATATGTCTGTGGCTGTGCTGCATTTCCTTCTGATCCACGTGTTCCTGATGTCTTTCTTGTGTCCCCAGCATTGTTTCACCTGCTCTAATTTGTGAATAATTAATGGGATTCCTATAAGGTCACCAAGTAACCATCAGGCTCTGTGATGAATATAAACAGGAATTATGCATTTTTTACCTTCACATTTAGTGTAAAATGTAAATTAAAAAAAATAGTGCAGGGCTGGGCAGAACTCAGCAGTGCAGGCTCACCTGGCATGTGGGAGGCTCTGGTGACATGTGGGAGGCTCTGGGTTCCAGCCCCAGCATCCCTAAAATCCAGAATACAAAGCTGGGCATGGTGGCATATGCCTGTTTGGGAGGCAGAGGCAGGAGGATCGTTGTGAATTTGAGGCCAGCCTGGGCTATACAGTGAGCTCAAGGCCAGCTTGGACTATATAGTGAGACCCTGTCTCAAGAAAACTCAACAAACAAAACAAAAAAACCAAAAACAAAAAATGCAGGATACAGAAGAAAGTAACAAAAGATCATTGAGTCCTTCCTCGTTTGTGTTTGCTGTGTGTCCCGTTTGGGGGCGTGTGGAGATTTAGCACGGTTTGGGGAAGGAGGTGCCGGCTTTCCCTTCTCCCTTCTCCCACCCCAGTAGTCTTGGTGATTAGAGAAGGAATCTCATGAAGTCAAATATCGCTGTCGTGTGTGGGACTTCACAGTGCAGGGTTTCTAGCGAGTGGAGGCTGCAGCAGGCCAGGCTGCGGTCTCTCTCGGTCCCTCTCACTGCATACCAGCCTGGAGTGCAGGGGCTGTGTGAACACAGGGGGAGCAGGGGCAGCAGGACAGCCAGTCCTCCAGCACGGCCGCCCTGCTGCCTGGACAGTGAGGCCCTCACCGCCTGGGTGCGGTTCCTCGTCCCTCTGCAGGGCCTCTCCAGTGCTGCCCTTCCTGGGGAGCAGGTGGGGAAGATGAGGAGGTTCACACGCCCGTCCACTGTCTTCCCAGCCTGTGCCTCTTTTCCCAAAGATAACGACCCCTTCTTTGAACTTAGCTCAGTCCCTGGTGG
>NW_004955409.1:792889-823533 GCF_000276665.1 Chinchilla lanigera
CTTCTGCACACCGGGCCGAGGGTCCCCACAGACGGACACACCCCAGATGCTGCCCTTGTTGCCTCTTCCGGGGCCAGCCTGTGGCTTCCTTCTGCTGCACTGTAACTCAGCAGCTCTTGGCAGTGGCCGACCAGGAAGATAGTTATGGGCCTAAGTATGGCCAGGTTGATCATGAAACCGGCAGAACGTGTGTTCTACTGCGTTCCAGAGGGCGACACGTAGGTGCCTACCTGCCTTCCAGCCACATCGGCCTGGCCCAGAGCTTCCTGCCAGAGCTTGGTGACCCGCGTGTGTGCGATCGCTTGTGTCTATGGTCCTGGCCTGGACCTCCTGAGGAGCAAGGGGTCATCGCTTCTTGTGTCCCGGGGTCATTTCCGGGCCAAGCCCTCTGGCTAGACGCCTCTTTCCTTCCAGCTCAGTGTCTTTGTCTGTTTCAATTTTCTCTGTCTTCCTGATTCCACATTGTCTTTTCTGCAGTCACCCACCCCTACTTTCAGACCGGATCTCCTCACATTTCTTCATGGAAACCCGTGCCTGAGGCTCGGGTCCATCCTCTTCCTCTCCTTGTGCCCTTGCAGTGGGTGTTACAGAGGCCTCCGTTCCCAGCTTCTGGCGCTTCCCACATTGTCCTCTAAACTATGAAGAAATGACAGATTCTTGAACTCTGGTCAGTCCCTGGTTGTGTCCCGAGGCTGCTTTGCTTGTGAATATGTGGAAAAGGCACACACCTCGCTGCCACGCTTGCTCCCCAGCCCTCCCTGAGCACTGGGTATTTCCCTCCTGAGCACACTCCCTGCCGCACGCTCAGGTAGGGTTGATAAAGTTTCAAGCTTTCTAAGGCAAGCGGCTTAACCCCAAATAGATTTCAGCTCCCTAAGTTTCTTTCTTGTTTGAAGGTGTGTGTGTGCTTGTGTGGTGTGTGTTTAGGTGTGGGTGGCCACCTGCATTTGTAAGTTACCACCATCGGAGCTACAAATAGGAGGCGTTGGTTGGAAGAGCGACTCTCCCCCTCTCAAGCCTCATGGTTTGACAGGACATATATAATAACAAGGACCCGGTACCTGCCACATGAGGGTGATAATCATGTTTCAGAAGAATTGAATTACACCTGTGAAAGAAAATTGCTGCAGACAATTCCATGTAAATTATGTAGGAAAGCAGTCTTGCTGGGGGCTGAGACTCATATCCTCAGGTTGCTTTCCTAGGAACCATTATAATTTATTGTTCGAAGTCATTCTTTCGGTAGGCAATCCTTTCAATGGGCACTTTGGCATCAAGGGATTTAAATTAATATATCCAATCTCTCGCCTATAGAGATGATTCCTGGCTCCTGTGGGAGCAGTTTGAGTGGCGGCTGAAACACGAGGCAGCTTTCAGCATGATTAATTCTCCCTGTGCTGCCAGGGACCTGCACTCCGACGAGCAGGAGGCAGAAGGAAGCTCGCTCTACTCCTCGCTGACCAGCCGAGCCGTGAGACCGTAATTCAGGGGAGCATCGTGTCCTGGCTTGTGGTGAAAGGACTGTTCACATATTTGATACTGCAGACTGCTGACTGTTTCCACCCCCGTTCTCTGTCTGAAGAGGAGAGGTTCATATTTAGAAGTTAACATATCTACCTGTATGGTGTTCATGAAAGTTAAAGTGGAGAACGTCCTGTGCACTGAGAGCTGGAAGGCTTGGGGCTCCGAGTCACTGGTCCACGCCGAGGAAAGTGGGGCAGGCTTTTCTGGTGGGTTTGTAAGGACGGTTGCTAGGCAGACGCAGGGTAAGAAGCAGGCCAGTGGTGTGGGTGACACTGCTCGCCCTTTAGATGAGGAACCAGGATCAGCCGGATGCGAGTGCAGTGGACAGACAGGATACGCAGAGGAAAAGCACGGCCTCTGCAGACGCTCTTCCCTGCTGCGCTCCAACAGGCAGAAGCCTGGGGGGCCCAGCCGGCGCCCGCTCTCAGACCGGTCTGCACAAGTTACCCCA
The DNA here is from genome assembly GCF_000276665.1 of Chinchilla lanigera. Lineage (NCBI taxonomy): Eukaryota > Metazoa > Chordata > Mammalia > Rodentia > Chinchillidae > Chinchilla > Chinchilla lanigera. The sequence continues at coordinate 794,865 of NW_004955409.1, forward strand.
GCACTCCGGGGCTGGATACTTTGCTGAAGACGAGTCTGAGCTAATTTAATGGTTCTAAAATGCAGACGATATCAAGGATGAAATTTTCATGGGTGGAAAAAGGAAATGAAAGACATTGGGAAACTTTTTATTTTAAAAATTATTTGAGCCAGGTGTGGTGGTGCGTGAGACCAGCCTGGGCTATATAGCAAGACTGTCTCAAAAAAAGAAGAATTATTTGATAGTTTTGCTTTTTTGCAAATTAAAGGTTTGGTGATTGCAATTATTTAAAATATTACAATGCTCAAACACTACAACATTAATAACATAATGTTGCTGGTTCAATGCTTATGCCAAAGTTGTTTTCATTTGCTTTTAAATTTCCTTGTTTCAATAAATAAAAAACTTAGATTACAGGATTTCTACGAGCTGTCCTGTAATCTCTTTGCATGACCGTCGGATCTCATGAACCCAGTTGCCGCGGGTGATCACCTGCGATCCCTGCGCGTGTCTTTGGAGCAGTGTCCCATTGTCAGTGTGGGGACAGCGGCTCCATGTCTGACTGACTCCGCCCCACTTCTCTATGGACAGGGCTCCACACTGGGAATTTAGCACGTCTAGATTACCCCCCACCTGCTCGGTCTAGCTCGTGGTCAGGGTGGTGGTCAGAAATGTGAGCGTCAGCAGTGCCTCGCTCCCCTCCGGGGACTTCACGGTCTCTGCTCCGGAGAGCAGGTCACGCGTGTTCTGGCCACAGCTCTTTTCTCTTTGAAGTGAAGTCATTCTGCAGTTGTTCTGTGGCTCAGGGTTGAACAACCCTTCCCTGAATGGCTCCTGAGGAAACCCTTTCCAGTACGGCGGGTGCTGCACTGGACTCGTTCTCCAACAATAGCCTGCCGTGAAGCAGTCGCTTTTGGGGTGAAACTCCACACTGTTTGTAGTTACACAGTGGGGCCATCACCAGGCAATGGTCAATAGACGTGGCCAAGAGAAGGCCAACAGGTGTGGCCTTTACTTGCGGTTAGCACAGCTGGTCCAGTCCTTAATTTCTCCCTGGTGAGAGGCCATGGCCAAGGTGCAGAATTCATGGAGTTGGTTGAGGGCGAACGTGCACTGCTCCATTGTTTGTGGGGGTGCAAAATTGTGCGCATTCCTTTAGGTACCAGGGATGTCTTCAGAAATGAAAGCACGGTGCAGCCATCACATTTTGAACAGGTGGCACGCAGCGCCAAAACAACTCAGAAGGGAGCAGCTGGTGGCTCTACGACCCGCAGCAGGAAAACCCAGGGAAGAAGATCCTGTTGAAGATAAAAATTGCACAGCCCCAAGCAATGGGGCTTTTGCTTTCAGTACTTGCTAGTTCTAGAATCTCAGCTGCTGCATTTGAACATTTTGTTGCTAAGGAAGACACCATTTTCTTTCATTTCCGCAGGTTTGACACGGAAGTGAGGACAGAGTTAATCCTGCGGTGGTGGGGCCCGTCTGGCCTCTTCCACGTTTCTTCTTGGGCACTGCGCGTGTGTCGCTCTTTGCCAAGTCCCAGGCTTGAGGCAGCGTTGGTGCGCCTGGCTGTGGGTCCAGCGAGCAAGGCTGTGGCTTGGTGAGGGTCCTGCTGTGTACACGTGGGCCCCCGGAGGTTCCCCCAGCACGAAAAGCCCAGTCTTCGCCCTGCTTCTCCTCAGTGGCTCTTCTAAGCGTGCGCCGTCTCTCCGGCCTGTGGTTGTTGAGTCGGCCTCACTGGAAGGGGCCGCGTCTGCAGACCTGAGACATGGCCCTCATGCAGCCTCCGGGCTGGAGGCGCTGTGCTGACCTGGGCTACGGCACAGCCCCGGGGCCGGGGGTGACTCCTCTCAGTCCCAGCCTCACATCGGCCACACAATACTGAGTGCTAAGCACTGCGCTCACTGAGTCATCACTGCGGTCGGGGCGGGCCTGCCTCCTCCTCAGGCCGGGCACCGCCCTGGGCTTCTAGGTCTGGCCCCTCCTCCTTCGAGGGTGTCTGCTCCCCTCAGCGGGTGGGGGTCCGTGCCTGTGAGCTGCGGCTGTCTCTGTTTCGGTGCAGTGGAGCTCTCCGCCTCCTTTTCTCTGGGTGGCGTTCCAGACTCCCTCTTGCACACCCTGAAGACTTCAGCGGCTGAACAGGTGAGACTTTCTGCCCTTCCTGGCACAGCTCCGACCAAAGCGTCTTCTCCAGTGAACACAGCCAGAGAAAGCCCTGCTGCCGCCCGACTCTCACCCAGACAGCTATCTGAGTGCTCCGCGTAGACGGCCAAGCACGAGGCGACTTGGCATTTCAGATGCTGGTCCACTTAAGTCTTTTGAACCCTTCCGTGTGAAAGACAACACGTGCTGAGAAGTGCACAGTTAAAAGAACTCTCACATAGTGGACATCTGTGCAGGCGCAGATTTCTGTCCGGGGAGATGGAAAGCAGCGTGAGCTACCCGGGGTACAACCCCAAGCACTGCTCACCGGCTTTGTCCACTTGGAACCCGACGTGAATAGAGTCATGGAGTGTACTTCCTTTAAATGGCTTTTGTGCTCAACTTAATTTTTTTTTTTTTTTTTTTTGCTCAACTTAATTTTTATGAGACACATCCATGTTGTCACCTGCAGCTACATCTTGTGTGTATTCTCAACTGTATAGTAGTCTCGTGTGAATATTCTAGTTTATCCATTTTGCTAGAAAGGCATAGCATGATTCCTGGAGCCAAATGAATTATTAACACTTCTTCTGGAATGTATGTGGGCATTATTATTATTATTACTATCATTATTATTATTTTTTATACGTTGCCATTCATCCAACTGTCTCTGTGAGCTAATGGGAAATTCGGAGAAGGTACTGCCTGGATATTTTCCCCAGTTCATATTAATCAGGCATGAAATATAATTCTGAAAGTGTCAGGTCTAGTTTCCCTTGTGGTTATTCACCCTGAAGTCAGTGTTTACTGGGGGTGTCCCAGGAAGTGGGAATGAAATTACAGGGCAGAAGAATGGCTCTCCCAGCTCTGAAGACACACACCAACCGGGACCGAGCCACGTAGCGGAGTCGCGAGCACACACAGTCACAGCTGCGAGCAGGGCAGTAAGGAGCAGGCTGTGCTCTGAGCACTTGTCACCAAGGGCGAGCTGTGGGGTCACGGAGGGGAGCGAGGGCAGGCGTGGGTGAGCACAGCGGGCACTGCTGAGGAGACGTCTCAGGTGGGGGTGGTGGGCACAGCCCTGGCCCAGGCGGGAAGGGATGTGCAGCAAGGAGGTTGGCGTGGGGCAGTCGCAGAGCACAGCGTGGTGGCACGGTGGTGGCATGGTGGCAGCATGCAGGTGGGGTGGGCAGGCTTCAGGGGCCACGATGCCCTCCACCTGGCAGCAAGCGGGAGCTGGCCAGGGCCATGGACTGCAGAGAAGAGGTGGGGGTGGGGATTTTAGGTCAGATCTCTGTTAGGAGGACAGTTTCTGTTCTGTGCAAATGTTAAAACTCTGCACTGTGGAGACAGGTGAGATTTTGGCCAGTGTTTGCGGGAACATCAGATGGTATTTCAGTAGAGCCCCTATAGAACACTTACAAGAGCAAGCAGTAAACTATTCCACCAAAAAAGTTCCCATCCATCACTCCTGGATCAATGCAATGCAGATTATCTTGTGTGGTTATAATGCAATGTAATTAGAAATCATTCTTAAATTATTTTTTTAAGAGCAGAATATATTTATTGAAGGAAAGAAAACTTCTGTCTGAGAGAGAGAGAGAGAGAGAGAGAGAGAGAGAGAGAGAGAGAGAGAGAGAAAGAGAGAGAGAGACAGAAGGGGGCTCAAGTAGGTTGCCCCTAGAGATCATTTTAAAGAGAGCTTCCAATGCCCACATGTTTTTAAATTAAATCACATTTTACAAGATAATTTGGGGTATAAGAAAATAATGCATGAAAATTGAATATTACTTATACTTGACAATGATCTAAATATTAATGATAGTGGATGTGTAATAATAATATGAATTAGCCGGGCATGGTGGTGCACGCCTGTAATCCCAGCACTCGGGAAGCTGAGGCAGGAGGATTGTTGCAAGTTTGAGACCAGCCTGGGCTACAATGTGAGCTCACAGCTGGCCTGAACTGCACAACAAGACCCTGTCTCAAAAAGACAGAAAAAAAATAATAATATCAGTTAAACATCTATCCAATAAGTTAGAAGAAAGTAACAGAATTGAAAGAAAGTGGAAATACAGAAATAAAAATGAAACTGGCAGAAATCTATAAATTAAGAATAGTAACAATAAGCACGAGAGAAGATTAATAAACCCCAAAACTGATGATTTGAAAGAATTAATGTTGTAGACAGGCATCTGGAAAAACTGAACAAGCTAAAAACCTGTAAAATATAAATAAAATAAAGAGAAATATATACGCTATCTAAAATAAAGTTGTAATAATTTTGAAAAATTACATAAATTGACAAACTCAAGAAAAACATTTTTAGTGTGTGCAAAGGAAACATAGAACTTGAAATGACCAGTAAATATTGGAGCAGTTAATAGGTCTTGAAGCCCATGTGGTTTTCTAGAAGATGTGACCTTGACTTTCAGGGCCAACAAATTCTTCATTTATTGAAGTTGTTCTAGAATACCAAAAAAAGAGAAAAGGCACTAAAGCTACTCAAAATGATGTGGAGAAGCAGCGTTCCAGTAAGAGCTACTGCTGCCCTTTGGGTTGTTTCAGGTGCCAAGTATGACAGGAATTATGCAGTACTTGTCCCGGGAAGGTCTCACGTGTCTGACTTGATTTGTATGAAGTCCCGGATGTGGGAGATCAGGAGGGCTGTTTCCCACACAGCACCGGTGTGGAGGGAGGAGAGATTCCACACACAGCTAGAGCAAGGCCCGGCTCTGGTTCTTCATGGACTGATTTTAGAAACCTTGAACCTTTGACTGCTCCTCTTATAAAGTGAGAGGGAAGATAAGGTTCTGGGCTGCAAGTTTTCTTTCTCTGAACGATTCAGTTCAGCTCCTTCCACCTCGGAAGCACTCTCACATTGTGGGTGACTGCTATGGTTGATACACTGTGTCAGCTTGGGGAGTTTAGAGGCTTGACTAAGTGACTCAGCAGTTCTTCATCCTGGGGTGAGGAGGACATGCCCTTCCTGCTCTAGGATGCTATTCATGGTGTCAGTGTGAGAAGGTTAGAAGGTTAGTTCTGTGATTCAGCAGGGAGCCAGGGTGCCTACTTTGTGTCACCCTGAGCCTGTGCAGGAGGAGGGCACAGAGATTATGTGAGTGCTGCACGCCCCTGGGTGGGGGAGCCTGCTTACAATGTAACGGAGGGAAAGAGGCTTGCTCCTCTCTGCCGCTCCTCCTTTTTGCTCTTGCTGCTTTTGCTGTGTTCTGCCGCCATGAACGGTTGCCCTCTGCCATGTGCCACTCTGCCTAAGAACCAGCCAAGTATGGACTGAAACCTCCACAAACTGTAAGCTAAATAAACCTTTCCTTCCTTAATTTTTGGCGTTGGGTATTTTGTCTCAGCAACGAGAGAAAAGTAACCAAGGCAGCGACACATTTGCCTTTTCAGAGACAAGAAAGATGCAAAGGACTAAAAGCGTGTTTTCTTACCCTAAGACAGTTACTCGGTACAGGGTGCTAGGTTTGAGCTCAGGTAATCTGTATTTCTCTCCTGTATGTTTAGGGGTGGTTTTTTCTCATGGCACTTTATGCTAATTCCTCAGCAGTGGGGTGAGTGGAAAGATCTCCCACACCTTCTCTCTCTTTTTTTTTCTATTCCTCTCCAGGAGTACAGTCGTTAAGCCACCAAATCTTGGTCTCCATTTGGGTTGGTCTCACTGTGTCATCTGTTGAATCTGTCCCCCCAAAGTCCTATGCTGAAGTCCTTACCCTCAGGACTTGGAGTGAGAGCACCTGTGGAGACTGTCCCCGCCACAGCAGCAGACTGAGGTGGTGTCCTTGGGGTGGGCTCTACCCCTAAGAGAAATAGGAGCAGAGTTAAGGTGACACTTCTGGGAACCGAGGGATGTCCAGGTGGCTGGAGATCAGGGAGGCAGAGCGGCTCCCCTTACAGCGGTGGGTGGCACTGGCCCTGCAGCCACCTGGCTTGGGGCTCCTGCTTCCCATGTGGCCCTCTGGCAGTGACATCGTGGCAGGAGGTCCATGTGGCTTTCAGTCCCACTTAGCTATGCTAAGCTGTGCCACCTGGATGACTGTGAGTCAGCTCCTGACTCAGTTGGCGGCCTGAATAGCAGTCTCCACCCACACTGTGTCTTCTTTTCCCTTGGCAGCAAGAATCACAGGAGGCTGAGGAGCTGGGACCCCTGTCCTGGCCTCCCTGATGTCCACGGGAAATGGAGAGCTCACTGGGGTGGTGAGCAAGGAGGAGCTCTCCTTCCACAGTGATGCCTCACACGCTTCTTGGCCAGAGAGGTTCTTTCTGCACACGAGTCCTATTTGAAAACCTTTTAAAAGGAGCACAGCAGGGCAGAGGCACTGTCTTCCTGTCCCAGAATCCACTGGGCTTGGGGTCACCAGCTGGATTTTAAAGTGAGGGTGCTGCCAAGCTCCAGGGTCAGAACAAAGGAGCAGGCGCAGGGGCGGCCTGACCACACAGCGGGGCAGGGGCTGGGATGGAGGACGAGGCAGGCCTGGGGCGCAGAGGGGACCCTGGACGGCCCTGCCGGGGGGACCCAGCCCTGCCTCAGTGGGAATCGATCTGGAGGTGCACTTAGCCCGCGTGTGCAAACCCTCTTCAGAGCGGCCCTGGGCCAGCTTTCGGCTGAGACGGTTCACAGGTGTGAGGCAGTCCTGTCGAGAACGGGTCTTGGGAATGTGTGTGTGGAAGGCCTCCCCGCCCTTGTGTCCTGTTGAAATTCGAGTCCCTTCCCAGTGGACAGCTTGGAAAAGCCAAGGTTGTGCCATTATTCTGCAGATTCCACTTCCTGCCTCCTCCAGCTTCTGAGCCCACGGAAGGCCCTTCCTCGTCCCAGAAGATGTTCGCAGCACACCTGGCTGGTGGGCACAGGGAGACTCAGGAGGAGCCTGCACCAGGCGCTGGTCTCTCACTTTCCCCCTCATCTCTGTCCTTTCTTCCTGGTTCCCTCCTGCCATCCACCGGAGCTCTGCTTTGGTCTCACGCCAGCTCTGCTGTCCTGGGACCAGCTGCCACCTATAGCTGCTAGTGGCTGACCCATCCCTGGGGGCAGTTTGAAGCTGTCTCTTTCCAAGCGGAGCCCTCACAGTCACTCAGACACACGTAGGAGTCGATGCCATGGTACTCAACGTGGAAGTGGAGTCCTCGTGCTGCATAATTCAAGGGACTAGAGAGACTGCGGGAGAAACAGGAGGATTTATCGTCAGTGGACACTGACTCAGCATACTTGTGTCAAAGGAGTGAGACCCGAATAGAGGAAGGGGCCGCGGGGGCTGGGCGCTTTAACAGTGGAACTTAGGGGAGGAGAGCAAAGGCGGCTTGTCAAGCTGTGTCAGGTTTGCCACTTGGCGTATGTTGGTGGTGCTTGGGGCTAGCAGGATGTTATGAGCACGGGCGGTTACAAAACCTCATGCTGGACATTGAACCTGACATCGGGCCCAGTGCGTTTCTGATAGGACAGTCGGCCAAATGCCTTGTTCGCATGGTGGAGAAGCAGCTTAAGAATTCCACACACATGAGAGCCCGGTAGCGATCCTCTCCCTCTGTGAGCCCTTACAGCCCACTCTCACCCTGCAGAGCGTCCTTCTGTTCCACCTTCAACAGTGCAAACCCTTGCTGCACTTTCTGCGGGTCTCGTCCAGTTCTTGGGAGACCAAGCATCTGGAAGACTCCTAGGGCCCAAAGCCAGTAACATTTTCCATCCATCTGGGTCATTTGGGCGCTGAGTTTCCTGTTTTCACGCGGGGTCGAGTTTTATATTTGGTTAGTGTCTGTTCTTTAGTTCGCACAGTTTTTTAATTCTATTTTATGTTATTTTATTTTATTTTTTTTGTACCGGGAATCGAACTCACTACCTTGTGCTTGCTAGGCAGGCCCCGTGCTGCTGAGCTATATCCCCGGCCCTTAGTTTGCACAGTTTTACAGAAATGTTTATTTTTGATGCAGGTAATTAACTAATGATGCTGTGAAATTTTTTCTCCAACTGATCACTTCCTTTCCACTTTGCTTATAACTTAGATATGGTAAAAGACACCGATGTCCCATGGCTTTGTGATCTGGAATGTGTTTAAGAACCCCCCAGCCCCATATGCATTCACTGAGATGACCAAAATCCTCATCTCAACAGTGAACTGGAAGCTAATATGGATACTTCAACGCACTTTCAAAACTAGAGAATTCTTGTAAATTCTACTAATGCGTATAAAAATAAAGTGGAGTATGAGGGAAGCGGACAGAAGGAAAGTGAATAACTCTCATTATCCATCTGTTTCTAAGGTCTAATTAAGTGTCTTTGACTAGAGAGCTGAACAGATGAATCTCAATAATGATCTGACCTACTTTTATAAACCTCTCAGCGGGGAGAGAATTCAAGTCGGGTGTGGTGGCATGCACCTGTAATCCCAGCACTCTGGCAAGCAGAGGCAGGAGGGTTGCAAGTGTGAGCCCAGCCTTTGCAACCTGGCAGTTTAGCAAAACCCTGTCTCAAAGCTAAAAACAAATAAGGGGCCGGGGAGGTAGCTCAGTGGGTTCAATCCTCAGTACTGGAAAATCAATTCCAGAGAGAAGCTGAAGCATTTTGTATTATCCTCAGGGTTGCCACCTCACAAATAGAGGGGAGACTGGGTCACAACTTCTGGGGGCGATGCAGGACCAGCCCTCAGCCCCAGAGACAGTTGTCTAATCACAGGCAATAAAGTGAATTTCACTTCCTACCTCATCTTCTCATTATGAGAACAAAGCTGAACTAGACTCGAGCTAAAGTTTCTAAAAAATGAATTAAAAGACCAAGTCATCCAAGCCATACATAAATAAATATACAGAGCAATCTTAGGATGCTAAAGATACCAGCACTTTCAAGTGCTGCACTTGAAAGAGACAACTTCCCAGAGAGGCCCCTCTAAGCTTCCTGTCCCCAAATCTCAGGTACAGATGTGAGTGGAATGGATTTCCTCCGGTGTTTGTGGCTGTGCTTTTTGCCTTCGGAACTTCCCAGGGCTCTCTGAGAGCGCTGTCATCTCTCTCCAGCCTGCTCAGGTCTGGGGAGGGGCTCAGTGTTTGTGCAAACTTTCCGGCCCCAGGCACGGTGTGAGTTCACGGAATTTTCATGTCCTGGGCTTCGGTATGTTTGTATTTAATACTAGAAAACGTAGAAGCATTTGGGGAAGTTTGAGAACTTGCTTGAATTCACATAGTATATAATAGACTGGGTAGGAGACTCGAGCTCGGACCACCAGACTCCAGCTCTTTCCACCACATCCCTTCACTAGCGGAGATTCCTCTGGGCTTGCACTCAGGAAGAGCGGTGGGGGCCGACAGCACGCTGGGTTGAGCACGTTTTCTGAAACCAGCGGTCCCTCGGCTCACGACCTTGATGCTCTCCACGGTTCTGGCCGCAAACCGAGTTGGAGGAGAACCGGATCAAATTCAGTGGTTCAGTGTTGGCCACGTGGGGGAAATTTGGTCCGGTTCTTGTCCAGTTTGGTCTGTGACCAGAATTGTGCGACCAGAGAACTGAGCTTGTGAACAGAGGCACTGCTGAATTACTAGAAATGATTTATAAATAACATTCCTCGAGTGCCCTGGTGAAAGTACTGTGTCTGTAGAGTTAAAATGAATGTTTAAAATTAATCTAAAACCTAAAATAAATACTTGACCCACGCGGGCTTTGTTAGGGTTTACTTCACCATCTCCTGAGTGATGTCTGTCCTGCCTCGCCCCCGCAGGTCCTTCACAAAACCCTTTTCTCGGTGGGTGCAGCTGGAGAGAGACCCCGAAGGAACTGGGAAAGCGAGGCCAGGGCACGGGAGACGCGGCAGCCCCTTCTCAGTGTGCTGTGTGCTCCACTATCGAGCGCAGGGATTGGGTGACAGTGATGTTCCCGCATTGTAGCTCAGGGTCGCGGCTGACGGCAGGTGCATTCCTCCCACTCTTCCTGGCCTGCTGGAAGCCTTTGGCTTCAGAATTCATTCACAAACTCACTTAGCGCCGCTGTGCTCGGCCTCCACCCCAGCGTTTCCACGTGGGTGTGTTTTATCCGTCACAGGCCATGCTGTCCTGTGGCCAAGCTGCTGACCTGGGTCTCACAGGCTCCATTGGTGATGTTTGGACTGGGACAGCTGTGGGTGTCCAGCTATTGTCAGAGATGAGTCGCTCTCATTCTTTTTTTAAAATGAAAACCCTACAATGCATTTATTCCACTTACCATGCCCCGTGCAGTCTTCTAGCACATTACCTGCGTCAACACACAGGGCAACCTTTTGGGCCCGCGGTCATGGCCGCTTGTAGCCAGCAATCAGGCCCAGAGAGGTTAAGTTCTCAGTGTAGCACCATGCCGCAGCAGGAAGCCAGGTGTGCTCCCCCTCAGCTGGAGTCCTCCTCCCTGCTCCTTCCTCCCTGCTCCTTCCTCCCCACTCTTCCTCCTTCCCTGCTCCTTCATTGCTTCCTCCCCCCACCCCACTTCTCCCCAGCCCTCTTCTCCCCTGCCGCAGCATCCCGGGACTCTCCCATCCGCCCTGGCTGTCTGGGCTGCTCTTCAGTTCCGCTGCAGACGTTTTCCCGCTGGTTCTCGTCCAGCCCGTGCTCCAGCTTACTGCTTGCCTGCCTCCCTGTCCATTGCTCCCAGCACAGAAACGGCTCTGAGAGCCCACATTCCAGTGTTGGGTTGCATTTCAGAACAAGCGTTGGAGGTAAAACTGCTGCGTTATGTAAATTGATGTATGAAATATTTGTTTGAAATACTTGAAATGAATGGGAGATTACTGGCTCTGTCTTTTCTCACTCAGGTTCAACTCTAAAAGTGCTTTCATTCTCAAAAAACTTAATCTTTAAGTCAATAGAAATGGCTTTTTTTTTCTAAGTATAAGAATAACAGGCGCAGGCGCCCCACCCTGGGTGGCCACGCAGCTGGTGCCCAGAAAGACAGAGAGCAAGCACCCGGAAGTGGCACGGAGATGCACGTGGTCCCTCTGGCCGGATGACGCCGCGCGGTGGAGAACCGCCATGCCGCAGAGAAGCACCGACACAACAGGCCCACCCGGAGACTTGTGTGAACCATCCCAGCATGGAGAAACCTCTGGGAAAACATGCCACATGGCGGGGCGCTCTTGGCTGGGTCCTTGAGAGCCAGAAAGGTCCGGAGTCAGAGGAGGAGCAGCTGCTGAACAAGGACTTGGAAAACACGAGGGTACCAATGCCTGACAGCTCAGAAGTCGAGCTGACTGGGGATGCGAGAGCCATTCTGGAGCTGGAGACCAGGAGGACCTTGTGCAACAGCCGGGGAGATGCCCTGGAGGTCATTCTTCCCCTAACTGCACAGGCTGCGGTGGAAGAGTAAGTGGAGCTCTGGAGAGGTCTGCACCGAGACTTCATGGATAACATGGGTGCCCAGTATTCAGATTCTGTAGAACCGCCTTCATGGAGAAGGAGGGGCCCTGCGAAATCATGAGTATAGAGGAGAAAGTGGACGGCCCATGGCTGGACACTGGTGCTGGTCTCGCGGTCCTTCTTTTTAGCCCTGGCCTTCCTTCCAGTCCTCACACCTCAGTGAGGGAGTCACTGATGAGGTAATCCACTATTTTTCACAACCCTTGGACTGTAACTACCTGCTGGATATCTTTCTTGCATATCTTTGTTTTCCTGAGAAACCACTTTGAGGATGCCAACATGAATGGCAGCAGCCATTGATGATTTCCCACCAATCTGTCCATAACTCTGCAATGTTTGTATTGCTCCTATGCTATTTCGTAAATGGATGTATGTTTGTTACTGTGTGTTTGCAGCAACAACCATTAAGAATAGTCAATGATTATTTGATTGTTCAATCAAAAAAAAAAAAAAAAAAAGAATAACATATGCCCATACTGTAGAAATCTAAGCCACTGGTGCAGAGCGATTGTCCTGGGTGCCTGGTGCTTGCTCTCCTGACGCGAGCTGCTGTGTCTGCCTGGGCTCTCAGGGCCAAGCAGGCTGGTGGCCGACGGAGACGACGGCTGCTGTGTCCTCCATGCCCTGCCAGAGCAGCTCTGTGTCAGAGGTCTCTCTGGAAGACAGATGTGGCCACGTTCACTGTCTGAACAGACTCCATGTGAAATGGACAGAGGTTTGCAGGGCAGACTCACAGCAGCCACTGCCAAGCCAGGCGAAGAAGGTGCATCCGGACCGTCCGTGTGCTGCAGAGCCAAGGCCCAGTCGAGGTGCAAGGCCCGGAGCTCCCCCCAGAGGACCCTACAAGTGGGCATCAAGGAGCTGGCGAAGAGCCTGCACTGGCAGCAAGGAGATGGGTCCAAAGGTGGAGGTGAACACTGGCTGTTATGGTTTGTGTCTGGATGTCCCCCAAAGCCTCTGGCCGTCATGGGTGGCTTCTAGTTTATGACTGATCCATGGTCCAATGCTGGGGTTATGGGTGTGAGTGCTGCACCCGCCATGGGACCGATAGTTTGCATACAATAGAAGGGAGGGAAAGAGGCTTGCTTGCTGCTCCTCCCCTTTGCTCTTGCTGCTTTTGCCGTTTTCCACCACCATGAACGGTTGCCCTGTGCCCTGTGCCATGTGCCACCCTGCTTGGAGCCAGCTGAATGTGGACTGAAACCTCCACAAGCTGTGAGCTAAATAAACCTTTCCTTCCTTAATTTGGATGTCAGGTATTTTGTCTCAGCAATGAGAGAAAAGTAAACAAGACCCTGGTGGCTCCTCCAGCGCCGCAGCAGGAGCCTTCTTCCTCCTCTCCTTTTCCCCATCAGCGCCCGGCCCGGCCTGGGTCTCCCCTCTTCAGAGCTGTTCGTCACAGCCACGGCTGACACGGCTACTCCTGGCTCACCTTGGCACCTAGAGTGAGGCTGTATCTTTCCTCCCCAGGAGGAGTGAGAGACACAGGCGTGCAGGGCCAGCACTTTAACCTTCAGAGCAGAGAAAATAGGACTACGATCGTCTCACGTCAGTGACCTCTGACTCTGTGCTCAAAGCCTTTTGGAACCCTGCTCGCGGGGACTTCCTACAGGTGGACGCAGTGTGGGCCCTGCGCTCTGATGCTCTGAGCAGACTCACTGTCTTCTGAGTCACCGTAACAGAGCAGCCTCTGTTTTTGTATGTTGTGGATTTCTAGAAACTTCTCGAGCTCCTGAGAATTGAACAACAGAGTTCACACCGTAAGAGGATTTCTGTTCACAGAATGCTAAAAATATAAGGTGCCTACTTGTGTTTTGACTTTTAGACGTTTTAGACATCATGTGGAGGATTAATTATAATAATTTTGTTTTTAATATCCGCAGGTTTGTTTTTTCTCTTCACAGCGAACGCATAATTAACAGCTTAAGTCTGGCGAGCCTCCTGTTGAGAGTAAATGTCCTGTTCTGGGCCCCTCACACTTGGTCACATCCTCAGCTAATGTGTACACCACCCGTTTCCTTCAAGATGACTGTGAAGTTGGCCAGCACACGGACACGCCGTGCGAATCCTCGTGACAGCCGCAGTGTGCAAGCCTGGCCCTGCTCCTGGCCATATGGCAATCTGCTCCTGAGCGTGGCCGCGGCTTCCCGGGACAGGAGCCTCCGTGCTCCTCCAGCCCCTCCTCTCTCCCGGTCTCCGGCCGCTGTCCAGCAGAGGGCTCCTCCCTGCTCCGGGGCTCCCCTCGTCCCCTCCGTCCCCTCCTCCCTTTCTTACCCCGCCCCACTCCTTGTTCTCCAGGAGGAGACTGCGTCCTTGCCGCTCGGCATGCCCCAGCCACAGGGTTCTGAAGCCGTGTTCTGACCTGGTCCACAGTGGCTGTGTGTGTGACTGAGTTCAGCTCACCTGGAAAGGCTGGGGCGATGCGTCCTAGTCCCTCTCCCCTCCCGGGAAGGCTTGGGGTGGGGTCGCTCTGCAGGGCCGGCTTTGCCGACCTGCAGGGTCTTCCAGTCTTTCTGAGACAGTGCAAGGCCAGCTCTGCCTGTGCGTGGGGCAGCGAATTGCTCGGCCAAACCTCTGTGTCCTTCCCGCTTCTTGGGGCGGTGGCTTCGCTGCTGGTGACTGAGCAGCGTCTCTGTGTGGTTACATAGGAAGGAGGGGTGCCTCTTTCCCTGAAAACGTCCGTCCTTGCCCTTCCCGCTGGGGCCAGCAGAGCCTCGGGAGGAAGCAGTGTGCGCAGCGTGGTCCCAGGTGTCCCGCTGGCAGAGCTGAGAGGCACTCCAGAGGAAACACTCGGTGGTGACACGGAGACTCGTCCTGGTGACCTGCAGGGTGGCCGCGACCTTGGGGAGTGGGTGCGGGGGACGTGCCGGTGGGCCTCAGCTGCTCGAAGCATGGCAGCTTGGCTCCTTCATGGCCTGGCGTCTGGTGGAGACAGGCGAGGGAAGATTCAGGACTTCACAGGACTTCTGAGGAGATGTGGCCATGGGGAAGGCCAGCCTGCACTGCCTGCCTGCCCGCCGCCTGCCTCCCTCCCTCCCTGCCACTTTTGTTTTAGAAATGAGAAGTAGGACAGGGATCAGCAAATCCCCTCAGGACGCACAGCCACAGCTCCTTGTCTAGGTGGGGACTTGAGAGCCAGCCCTGCCCCTCGATTTTCAGGCAGGGCCTGCAGACCCAGCACAGCATGGCCTCTGCGGCCGGAGAACCAGGATTGAGGGCCTGTTGGGTCGCGAAGGAAGCCATACCTATGGCAGTGATGTTTCCGTTTTTCTTTAATGTGTTCTTTCTTGGAGCACCTCCTCCGCTGTGTGAGCAATCCCCAAGCTCGGTTTAACCCTCTGCCTATAACAGAGATGCTTCTTTCATTTTCCACACCGTTCCATGTTCGACTTTTGGAAAGGCAGCCTCGACCCACCAACGATCTACTAGCAAATTTGCTCAAAAGAACCCTGCAACGGAGGTTTTAGGATGAAATGTGAACATGGAGAAGGCGCTGTGGGGAGCCCAGCACATTGGGTTCCAAAGGCCCTGGGTCCCCTGGGCTGCCCTGCAGCTGTGGGGGGAGCAGAGGGGGAGGTGACCACACAGCTGGGCGGGCAGTGGTCGGACTCCAGCCGGAAGGCCTTGCTGTCCTGGGGCCTGCACTGCCTTGGGAAAAGGAGGGCAGAGTAAGGCCAGCCTTTACCCTGGAGATTATGTCCTTGAACCGAAGAAAACAAGAAAGGTTCTGTGGTCATAGCCGGCTCTGTTCACAGCCTGGAAAGCTTTAGGTTCATTTCTCCAGATAACCTTGACCTGAATCTTCCTGCTAATTTGTAAACACCCTGGCTGTTTTACAACCCATTTTTCCATCAAACCCCTGGGTTAGGGCCAGGGAGAGTGACTAATGTTACCTGGTTTGCCAAAGGAAAAGTCACTTTGCAGCTTTCTCTTTGCCTGCATTGCCCTTGGCTTCTGCTGTGGATCGTAGCACGCGTGTTGTCAGACAACGGCTTAGGGAGGCTGGGTCAGGCATTGCCGTGGGCCACCAGCCGCCAGCTGGGGCATCCTTTTAGCCCTTAGGGCGTGTTTAGTTCTCGACCTCTACTGGTCAGGAGCTCTACAAGCAGCAGCCGCCTGCTGACTGGCCTGCAGGATCCAGGTAGTGAAATGTGTTTCTGGGCCCCAGAGCCCCAAGACCCATCACATCTGACCTTGGAAGAGGTGAAGCATTCCAGGCCTGGGAAGGGCACCTCTCCACTGGGGGCGTGCAGGGCGCGTTCAGGGACCTGAGCGAAAGGCCACAGGCCGGATGAAGGGTTTTGTTTGAGAGCTGCCATGCACACACATTCGTGAAAGAGCACAGAAAATGGAAGATGGCAGAAAACGGGGCTCAAGGGAAACTGCAGTGGCCGGGGTGAGGAGGGAGTGGAGGGTGACGGTGCAGAGGGCCAGGACGAGGCCAGGAGCCCGGGCAACCTGGGGATGGCACGGCAGCCACGCGTGGCTGGCGGGAAGGACGCGGCTGGGCAGGTGGATGGTGGGAGGTGGGGTCCAGGCTGGGTGAGGGGCGCCCAGCTTACTGGGCAATGGGATTTGGCCTTGGGGTTGAAATCTGTGGTATAAAATTATAATGATTCACAGCAAAACCTCATTTTACCTGGCCTGCACTGTCCTCGTGTGTGAGATGCATGGGTGATTCTTGGCCGTTCAGCTCCAGCAAGGCCGTTGGGAAGTTACTGTGAGCTGGCAGCAAATCCACCCTGAGGTGGGACGCGGCCGCGAGGCGGGGTCTGCCCCAGGCCTTCGCTAATCTGAGAATCGCTGCAAAATGTCTTATATTCACTTTATCCCTGAAAGCAAGACCTTGGCAAACGGTGACAGGCTGAACAGCAGAATCTTCCAATTTCTTGGTGCAGAACCCTCATCACACCTCAGAGCACAGGTAGGATTTATGGCCCATGCATTTTTTATAGACTCATTTGGGGAGTGTCACAGCTTATCAGAGCCCCAAAGCTGAGAGTGTGCGGGACTGAATCCAGTCTTCAAATGTCACCTGGCGGTTGCGGGGAGTACTGTGTTGGCAGCAGGTGGGGAGAGGGAAGCAAGTAGAGAAGTCACCTAGAATGTAAAAGGTGCGCGGGCTAGGAAGGGCTATCCCTGGGTGGGGAGATCCAGGTCTCCTTGCAGTGCGGGCCCTGACCCTCAGGCTTGTGCTCTTCCTTACACACACTTTGAGAGCTTCGGGGTTGGGCTGTTGCTCTCCACAAAGGTCCCCAGACTCCAGACTGTCCCCACGACCTGCAGCTTCCTGGCTGTCCCCTCACACCTCCGTGTCAGCCGGGACAGGCCTGGCGATGCTGCAGTCCTCGAAACTCCAGCTGGCAGGGCTGTGGGCCGCACGGCCGGGTCCAACCTGGGCTCAGCACGGCTTCTCTCAGAGAGGGGGCGTTCCACGGCTGCAGGGTGCAGAGGTCCCATGAGGCTGCACTCTTTGGGCCACACTGATGGGCCTCGGGACGATCTCTTCTGGGGCGGTGGCCTCCAGGGGGCAAGAAAGCTGCCACGGGAGGGAGAGGCCTTGGTGGCCTCTGCTGGGACAGGCACAGTGGCACAGTGGAGCGGGCAGGCAGCCGCCCGCACGGGTCCACTTGGTGGCCAGAGGAAGTCTCAAGAGTGAGTCTGTGTGTGAGGGACATGTTGTCCGCTGCAGTGCGGGCCTCGGTGTGGCTGTGGGTTTTACGACTGTGAACAGCACCCCCTCCCTCAAGCCGCGTCCCATAGCCACGGAAGGGGCCCTGGGCCCGTGGATGTCCTCCCTCACGTGGCCCGGTTGTGTCCAGTAAGCAACTATCTGTGGCCGTGGTGGTGGGGTGTCAGCCACCCCCTTCACATGCTGAAATTCTGAAGCCCGAGGACGGTGTTAGGAGCTAGGGCCGTGGCCAGCGCCCTCGTGAGCAGGATTAGCGCCGTGAGGAGGCCCCAGGGAGGGCTTCCTCCCGCTGCACGGTGTCTGTTCCCACAAACTTCGGTCTGCGTGTCCCCACAGCCTCCTCTGGGCGTGGAGAGCCCGATCGGTGCTCAGGGTGCTTTGGGGGTGAGGTCAGAGGTCACTCGCTGGCCCACATCTAGCAGTGTGCTCTGTGCTAGGGATAGAGTCACACTCCAGGCTTTCAGTGAGCTCAGGGGCCTGAATTTTGATGAGTTAATTCTTTTGGTAAAGTTTGAAGGAAAGACTGTCCCTGCACAGGGTACCTGGCATCCGTGGGTGTCGCCAGCTGTGTGAAGAGACGGTGGTCTCATCGTGGTTGGTGTCCCCCCTCTACTTCTCCTTGAGTGGCAGCCGCGCAGGGATGCGCTTCCCCTGGGAGGAGGCTGAGGTGCTCCACGTCCTGGCTGCCTGGCTGTGGGTTGTGCGGGTGCCCGCAACTCTGAGGAGACCCCAGCTGGGGATCTCCCCCACTCAGGCCTCCTCACCTGTGGGTGCCGCTTTGTTCGCGCGGCCTAGGTGCGGCTGGCACATCAGAGGGCAGAGCCAGTCTTCAGGCTCAGAGGAGCTTCGGTTCTCACGCAACGCTGCACAGAGCGAGGCTGTGGGTATTTTGGTGTTAAAAGGGGCTGTTAGGGACTTTTGCAGGAAAGGTCTAGGAAGCTCTCAGCAGGGAAGGCATCCAAGTGAGGGCGTCGGCGGGGACAGTCAGAGGATTGGGCTGAAGGTGGAGAGGGCCAAGACAGAGAGGAGCTCCAGGTGGGGACGGGAGGCAGGGCCACAGCCTGAGAAGGACAGCTTGGCAGGCTGTCTTGATGACCTTGGTTTGACCCTGTCCCTGACTCTGGGCTTCCGTCCCCAGAGAGGAAAATACTTCTAACTCGCTCTGGGACTGTTGCTGTGGGCTTTCTCCTAGTCCTTGCGGCCGGATGTATTTGGTTCAGTCTTCGGTTCAAAGCGTCCACACCTCTCGCCCAAGGTGACCTGCTCTGCGGCAGCAGCGGGAGGAAGTTCAGACTCCTGGGCCCGGGAGGCCGGTGTGGGAGCAAACCGCTCAGCGAGCAGCTCACGCGTCTGCACTGTGGCAGAAGGACCCTGGCGGGAGGAGGTTTGCAGGAATTCTGGAGCGAGCGAGGGGGCCAGCGGGGAGTGAATTCAGTCGGAGGAAGCTGTCCAAGGGCCTCAAGCCCAGCACAGGTCACTGGGGTGGCGGACACCGGCTGTGGCGGGCAGAGTGTGCCGTCTCAGGAGCAGGCATCGTGCCCCGAGGCTGCAGGCCAGAACGGGTCCTGTGTCCAAGCACCATGCACGTTCTAGGAGATGTGCACCTTGGAACCCTGATGGGTTTATGAGCATTTCCTGGTGGTCTCCCCGGATTGTGTACTGATGTGCTTTACGCATCAGGTGCAGCGCCTTCCAGCAGGACACCGGCTCCACGGACCGGACAGCAGGGCCTAGAACAGAAACGAACGTGTCCTGCAGCACAGGCTTAGCAAAGCATGGGGCCAAGGTTCAGCTCAGGACTCTGCTCCCTGAGGCTTGGCTCTCCCCTCTTTTTTTTTTTTTTTTTTTTTGGTCTTTTTGAGACAGGATCTCGCTATGCAGTTCAGGCTGCGCTTGAGCTCACTTTGTAGCACAGGCTGGCCTTGAACTTGCAACGATCCTTCTGCCTCAGCCTCCCGAGTGCTGGGATTACAGGCGTGCACCACCATGCCTGGCTCCCCTCTTGTCTCTTTGTCTGCTGCCACGGGCTGGGCCTGGGAGTTTCCCAAGCTCAGTCACCCGTTGTGGCAGACTCACTGCTTCCCTGGTGGAGCAGAGTTTTCAGCACCCACCAGAAAGAGGCAGGAGGGGCTTACCAGGTGAAGGCAGAGCACGGAGCGCACTTGGGGAGTGCAGCATTCAGAGAAGGGTCGCAGGGTCTCCCTTGGGTGACTCCAGGTAAGTCCTGAAAGGCGGAGTCTTCTTACAAAGTACAATTTTTAGTTAGGATTTCCCTGTCTCCTTTCCACCTGTATTGTATTTCTTCTGTGCTGCCTCATCTTTCCCCATTTATCATGGTCAGTTCCAATGAAAGGATGTCATTTATTTGCATATCAGACACAATGAGTCTGTGGACATGTTAAATTATTTCAAGGACTTCACATACCTCTAGACAGCATTAGTCAGATGTGGCCATCAGCAAGGCCATTTAGGGAATGTGATCAGCGTGAGCGTGGCCATTTACCGCCACACATCTACGTTTCTGTGTCTCTCCCTACCTACGTGCTTCTCGGTCTGTCCGCGGGCCGGCACCCATCAACCCTCTGGTCACAGGAGGACTGGCGGAGGCCACAGAGGAGGTCGCTGGGCTCGGGAGGAGCCCCTGACAGCAGTGTCACAGCCCCACCGGAGCTCCAGGAAAGCAGTTAGTATTCCAGGACGAGGTGAATTTCTGAGGGTTCTGGCCTCTGAGGAAATGCCTTGGCAAAATGGACGCCCAAAGGGAATTTCTGAGGAACAGACATGGTTTATTGATGAAGGTACTCGGACCCATTCGGAAGAGGTGGAGACACTGATAAAGTCATAAGAAACGCGGCACAAAGAAATGAAAACGGCGATGGTGCTTGTTTTGGGGGCCAAGAGCTGCTACCCTAAGTGGCATGGGGCTTCCTCAGGAGCTCTTCTCCACGCGGCACCGGGACGCTGCAAGCCCACAGTGGCTCTGGCACTGTCGGAACTGTCTTGCGAAGGAGCTGGGTTTGGATGTAGAGGGGAAACTGAGTCAGTCCTGGAGCCGGTGGTGGGAGACCCCGCCCTTACCGTTATATTGTGGTAAAATGTTAACATTTTGTTAAATACTGTTTCCTATTCTTTTTGGATTATATTCTTGTGGTCCTTATAACAAAAGGGTTGGCACTTCCTTGAGGTACCAGTTGCACGTTTGCCTTGTTCTGTTTTGTTTGCCTTAGCTTTTATATTCTTACGGTTTCCAGAACTGTTAGCGGGATATTTTTTAACTTCAGAAGAGTTGAGACAATCAGGCCTGTATATGCTACAGAAAAATAATTTACAAACACAAGGCTAAGAAGAATACGTGGTCGTGGGCAGCGATTATTAAGGTTTTCGTTTGTTTATTCCACAGATGAAGAGAGGAGCCGCTGTGACAGGTCAGCCAGTGAGGAGGCAGGGGCCGTGTGTGGCGGGGTCAGAGGAGCTCGGGAGGACCTGGGGGCAGGCGATTGCCTGCGTTGGGCTCAGCGTTGAGTGATTCAGCTTCAAAGAGTGGCGTCAGCTTGTTTCTGCTCCGCTTTTTTCTTGAAAATCATCCCAAAGTAACAAGCAGAATGGGAGAGAAGCCCTGCTGGGAAGGGTTCCTCTGTCTGTCTGTCTGGGCCCTCAGGTGCCCAGAGCGGCTCTTCCCCACATGCCTGTGGTCCTCTGGGGAGACCAGGGGGTCCAGCCCAGGCCTTGGAGCCAGCACCAGCGAGGGGCCCGCCCACTCAGCGATTTAGTCCACACAATAGTGACATTGGAAAAGTGTTTAACAGCATGGGAAGAGATCAGAGAGAAAAGCATGGAAGGAAAAAGGCAGAGGATATAACTTCACATTGCATAATCAGTGTTTACTGAAGGAGAATAGGGTTTGTTCCTCTGACACATGAACAACCTTCTTATATAAAGACTAGAGAATCCTCCAGATGTCTGGAGGCTGCGGCAGGAGGACTGTAAGCTTGAACACAGCTTGTGTAACTGAGTGACTTAGCAAGAGCCTGTCTAAAATAAAGACATGAAAAGCAGGTGAGGGCTGGAGCTCTGCATGCAGCCTGGGTTTATCCCTGGCACCACACACACACACACACACACACACACACACACACACACACATGTGCACACATGCAGAAAGAGAAGCCAAGTGCTCCTGAGAATGCAAGGGAAGCTCCAAAATATAAAAATAGAACAGGTATTTCAGAAGAAAATACTTAGACTATCTACCAGCCAGAGGGACAAAAGAAGATCTGGTTGATGGGGTGTTAAGTAAGATGTCCAAGGAGTGTGCATCCAGGAAGGAGATGCAAGGGGCGCTGGGAGGGGCTCACCCAGAAGAAAAGTCTGGCATTTCCCTAGAACCTGGTGCGAGTCCTTGGTGTGCCGAGGCTGTGTGAACCCCCACTCTGTGACCAGCCACAGGCTCTACGGTAGGGAGCATTTGGAGGCAACTCCCCCAGGTCCCAGAGGGACTTGGGGTGGTGACCTCCACTGGCCACTGCCAAGGACACACTCTGTTACCTGTAGTTCCGTACACCTGTCAGCTCACCAGGAGAAACAAGTACGCCCAAAACAGCTTCCCCAGGACCACGCATGTGCGGCTCCCACAGGTGAATGCCCAGCTCTGTGGCTCAGTGTGGGGCCCGCGGGGCATCGCTCAGGGTGCCTGGTGTTCATGCGTCAGAACTTCATCTAGTGCCCCGAAAACCTGTAATTTTTATTTTCCTGTGTCAGTTTAAAATAAGTATAATTAAAATGTAGATTTAGATATCAGAAAGAAACTAAATGAGTTGAAGGTAGCTCTGTTATAGACATGTTTGGCTGACTTTTGTAAAGGAAACATAATTCTCTTGCAAATATGATTTCATTTTGTAAATGTTTTGTTTTGTATGAGACAGAGACAGAGACAGAGACAGATTCTGCCGGTGTGAAATCCTCTCTGAGTGCCAGTTACCTGGTCTGCAGGCAACACGGGTGCTGTGTGACGTGGAGTCTCCCGGGACCCTGTCCTGAGTCACGGCTGCGAAGGGCTTCGGGAAGTGACTGGGTCGAGAGTGCCTGAAGGTGTCAACTGTCAGAACCCAGTGACGTCCTGATGGACGGTGGTGCTGTCCTCAGGTGTTGTCAGGTGTCACTGATGGGGCAGGAGCTGGCCTCCAGACCACGTCTGTCCTGGACCCTCCTCCTGGCTCCCTTCCACCACCCCCCTACCACGGTGCCCCCCCATGTGCCCCAGGTCCAGAAGCAACAGAGCTGGCTGAGTGGGTACTAACACTTCTGAAACCATGAGCTAGAACAAACCCTCCCTTCTTCGAGCTGTTTATAGCAGCTGTCCCAGTACAGAGAGCTGGCCAGCACATGTGGTCCTCAGCTCACCTTAGGGAGAGGAGTGGGAGCCCTGGGGACAGAGGTTACTGGGAGAGGAGTGGGAGCCCTGGAGACAGAGGTTACTGTCTCTGCTGAGGGCCTGGATCCCATGGTAATGTCCTGCATAAGTCCAGCTGGAGGCCTAGAGTCCACGACCACGTCTCATGCAAGTCTGTATCAAGGATCTGCACTGGGAAGACCTAAAGATCAGTGGTAGAAGTAAGAAAGTCTGTGCCAGGGGCATGAAAGATCTGTGCCAGCAGGCTGAGGGATCTGCACTGGAACCAGGAAGTGATGCTTAACATAAGGACCAGAGCTCCCACAATGAGAAGCACAGTCATCCTCAGCAACAGTGAGGACCTGAGCTCTCACGATGAAAACAGCCAAGTTCATAACAGGAAAACCATCCTGACAGGCTTCTCCAGGAGAATCAACAGCACAACATCTTCCCCTCTAGTTCTCCTTTTATGCTGTTGGCAACAATCCTCAGGTGGGCCCTCCACAACCGGTACCATGCTGAGTCAGTTCAGCTGGGTCCTCCAAGTTGACCAGTAGTTAATCCACCACACCTTTCTTTTGGAAGAATGGAAGCAGGAATGAACAGATACATCTGTACCCTCAACTCCCCATGAAGCATTTAGATAACCAGTGTTTTGTGTCAGCTGAGTGTGTACTGTGTATACCTTGAGAGCTCTGAATTTTAGGGACTCAGGAATGCCTGATTCTTGGTCCCTGAATTCTAGATGTCTTAGCCCATGATAGAGACACATAGATAAATATGCTGGGTGGCTGGTTACCTTTCCAGAAGGTAC
Source organism: Chinchilla lanigera (assembly GCF_000276665.1). Lineage (NCBI taxonomy): Eukaryota > Metazoa > Chordata > Mammalia > Rodentia > Chinchillidae > Chinchilla > Chinchilla lanigera. The sequence goes on from NW_004955409.1 coordinate 818,265, forward strand.
AGCGTTCAAGCTGAGTCAAGAACACGGAGCTCTGATTTGCCAAGAGAAAGTGAGACAGGTCAGGTAAGAGGAAGAAGGAGTGAAAACAGTACTCACATGGGTAAGGTGAGGAGCTGGAGCTTCCTAGGGGTCGGGAGAGACAGTATTGGCAGGAATCTTGTAGGTACGCATCCTTTTGGGGAGTTAATGTTGGTGATTCTGCTCTCTATGCTAAAGGTAATGGAGAAAGTTTTAGCCTGGTCATCAGTGTATGCACATGTGGAGACAACTCAAAATTGATTAATAACATGCCTCCAACTTCCTGCTGGAAACACCGAGGGGAGATGATAGAACTACGAAAGTATTGAAAGAACTTTTATAATTTGATATATCTTTGAATACCAACAAAATTATGCACTCATTTTCTCTTCTTCTAATTTCCATTTTAATATCTAAATCATAAAAATAATTCTGCCTGAAAGAAATCTTAGCTGTGTCAATTAACACCTTAAACTGTGATTAAGCATTTGCAAATTAAATCTCTCTTCAGGGAGCCTGTGTCTAGGGGATGTAACTCTTCCACAGATGTCTGCTGCCAGGTAAACACATCTCACTTAATTATTCAGAGAGAAGGTATTTTTAAACGTAATTCTCAAAGAGAAAAAAGTAGAAACTTGGCATATGAGATCTATTCACTTTTTATTATGTATTTTAAATTGCTGAGCTGAAAAGCATATTAACAATATAAAGATCTGATTCTTTCTACTACCATAATTAATAATACCAAAGCTTAGCTTGTTATATAAATCTGAAAAAAAAAAAAACCAGTCTAGAGCAAACAATGACAATAGGAAATTCATCAGAAAAATTACCATTATATAACTATCTAGGTTAAAAGAGTTAACAAAGTACTTAGAATATTGTAAAGCATATACTGTTTTAAATGAACTTCAGGTTTTAAACTATTATACAAATTATCTTTAATGTTTTTCCTTTATAGAATATGGTTTTATTTGAACTTCAAAGCTCAGACTTTTGGCTACAAGGACATGATGTGAGTAGATTAAATAGGTAAAAATGATTTGCAAACTCTCAGATAGTATGTTAATCAAATTATTTTTGACCAAAAATACCATCAGAGGCAAATTTCAGCCTTAGAAATAGAAAGGTCAGAGCTGGTCATGGTGTGGCACCACCTATAATCTTAATAGTCTGGAAGGCTGAGGCAGGAGGATTGCAAATTTGAGCTCAGTCTGGGCCAGTAACTTCGTGAGATTATCTTTTTTAAAAAAAGGAAAAAAAGGGCTGGGGTGTAGCTCAGTGTGAGGATCCCAGTTTCAATCTTGGGGTGGGAGATGGAAAGAAAATAGGTCAGAACAAAAGCTGAATAAAATGACCCCTTACAGGTCACTTTTAGGGTTAATTATCTGTTCTCAAAAATGTGAAAACATCAAAGTCACAAGCATCAATGATAATTAAATGATATTATATATAAAAATTTAAAAATTATAATATTTTAGCACAGGCAAAAGTCCTTTTTTCTATCAATAATGAATATTTATTATGTGAAATGTATTGGTTTTTTATTGCTGCCATTAAAAATTACCACAAACTCAGTGGCTTCAAACCACAGAAATGTGTCATCTTACAGTTTGGAAGCTCAGGACCCTATGCTCATGGGTTAACATCGAGATGTTAGGGAGAATGCGTTTCCTGCTTCTTTCGGTTGTTGGAACAAGTCATTTTCTTGTGATTATACATCTGAGGTCCCACTTTCTGCTGGTTTTATATAGTTTCTAGTGGCCACTTACACCATCGGCTCCATCACTACATCTAGCAAAGGCATCCTTTAGAAATGAAGGAGAAATAAAAACTTTTCAAGACGAGTGAAATCTAAGGGTATTCATTACCATTGGACTGGTTTCCAAAGATGCTTAAGGGTCTTCTGTTCAGAGGCAAAAGAAAGATAAACTGCTACCTTGAAAGCATATCAAAGTAGACATGTAAAAGAGAAAAAGAAAAAAGTCACCCTTTTCAATACCCCCAACCACCAAGCTATAAAAATGACCAACAAAAGAGCAATAATAGAAAAATCAATTTTCAAAACAAATAAAATGAATTTTAAAGAATGACATAAGTCCTTACAGAGCTATAACCTTGGATGTAAATGGGCTAAATTGCTTAATTAAAATATGCAGACTGGCCAAATAGATACAAAAACAAGACCCAACAATATACTGCCTACAAGAAACTTACTTCACCAGTAAAGAGATACACAAACTGAGTAAGGAAAGGATGGAAAAATATATTCAAAGCAAAGGAAATCAAAATGTCTGTTTTTGTGCTGGTCCCATGCTGTTTTTATCACTGTAGCTTTGTTACATAACTTGAAATCTGGGATTGTGATGCCTTCTGCTTTACTCTTATTACCCAGAACTGCTCTTGCTATTCTGATTGCTACTTGTTCTATACGAATTTTAGGATTGTTTTCTCTAGTTCTGTGAGGAATGCTGTTGGTGTATTGATTGAATTGTGTTAAATCTATGTATCAGTCTTAGAAGTATAGCCATTTTGACAGTATTGGTTCTGCCTATTCAGGAATGGGATGTGTTCATTTCCTGACATCCCCTTCAGTCTCCTTTTACAGAGTACTGTGGTTTTCATCATGGAGATCTTTTACTTCCTTGGTTAGGTTAATCTGTAAGTGTCTAATTTTTATGGATGCTATTGAATGATATTGAATGGTATTGTTTTCCTGATTTCTTTTTTGGTGGGCTAATTATTTGTGTACAGGCACATTATTGATTTTTGTGTGTTGATTTTGTATCCAGCTGCTTTACTGAATTTGGTTATTCTAGAATTCTTTTGGTGAAATCTTTTGGATCTTCTATGTAAAGGATCGTGTCATTTGCAAATAATAACAATTTGACTTCCTTTCCTATACATATCCCTTTTATTTCCTTGTCTTGTCAGATTGCCCAGGCTAATGTTTTAAGTACTCTATTGAACAGGTGTGGTGATCATGGACATTCTTGTCTTGTTGCTAATGTTAGAGGGAAAGCTGTCAGCTCTTCGATTTTTTACTTATTCTTCTTGTAAAGACTCCAGTGATTTTGTTGGGCATCTACTAAAAACCCCCAGTAATCTCATCTGAAGAGCTGCAAACTTAGTCATACCTGCAGTGCCCCTTCTGCCGTGTAAGGTAAATTTTCCAGGTTCCTGGGCTTGGGGCCATTATGCATCATCTGTCACAACTCAGGACTGTGCTAAGCACTGTGGTGAATAACAGTTGTGATGGTAATAATAATATTAGTAGTTAACAGACCCTGCATTGTGTATCTACCTTAATCATGACATAGGTACTAGGAAGGTCTTATTTTACCTGTAAGTGGACTGGGCAGGACAGGATAAATGACCTGCCCCCGTCACCACACCAGCAAGGTAGGGCTTGCACCCAGACAGTCTGGTTTGGAGAGTGAAGTGCACCCCCCGCCCCCTGCAGAGTTCCTAGGCCGATGGATGTGGGGAGGTGCAGAACACAGTGGTGAAGTCACAGCCGTACCTGCCGTGCGTCGTGCGAGCTCTGGGAAGGAGGAGGTGGTATTGAGAAAGTGCAAGGTTGCGAGGTTTGCCCTGGCACGACCAGGCTGAGGACTGGGAGAATGCACAGGCGCCGGCGAGGTGCAGTCAGGGTGCGCAGGGATTTTAGGCAGAGAACTTGCACGTGCCAAGGGCCCCAGGTCAGTGTGTAAGCTGGGGAGAAGTGGCTGTGGCCAGCTAGGAGGGAAAGGGGAGCGGAAGCCTAACCACAGCTGCAAAGGCGGGGGCCACACCAGGACGGGCGCTGTGTTTACGGAGGGGCCGTGGGCGCCACCATCCGACTGATGTCGTACAGGTACAGGTGAGTCTGCAACCCTGGGCGAAGCTGGCTGAAGGAAGGGGGAGGGAGCCAAGCCAAGCCCGGGAGGGCGGTGTGGGGGAGCATGAGGGCTTAGAGGAGAGGCTAGGGGCCAGGGAGGGCCGAAGAGGTAAATCGAGGCACTGGGGAGGTGTCTAGGAGGCAAAACTGGAAAAAGCCAGGGGGCGTGGATGCGCAGGCCCCGCAGGGTGTTTGTCCCGTCTCCTTCCCTTCCTCTCAGGGGTCCCTGGGCTCTGTGACACCGGGTCCTAAACTGGACCTGATTCGCCTACTTGCCACAGAGAACCTGATCCAGGAGTCTGGCCTGAGGCTCTGCATGCAGGATTTGAGCGTTCTCACGCTCACGAAGTTTGGGGAAGCTGGAGACACAGTGAGAAGGAGCAGTGGTTCCCGACACTGGCTGCACATGGGCGTCACCCTGGATGTGGCTGGAACTGCCTGCCAGGGCCGTGCTGGGGACGGGCGGCTGAGACACTCGCCGCGTCAGGCCTGGGTGTTGGTGTCTTAATAGGTGATTACAGTGTGCAGCCGCGTGAACCTTCGGGTTAAATCACCACCCAGAGTGGGAGCCAAACCTCAGAGATCTGGGGTGAAGACAGAGCCAGCCAGGCAGGCAGGAAGGAAAAGCAACTTCTCAAAATGAGTGGACGGGGCGGTACAGGGCCGGATGCGGCTTCCCCAGAGCTGTTTCCAGCCCCTGCCTTGCTCTTCCAGCAGCCTGGTCAAGTCGTGCAGAGTTCATCAAGCTGTGTTTTCCTTAAGCACACAGAAAAGAAATACAGTAAATTTTAAGAGCGTCTTCATCAAAGGACCCAAAGCCTTCAAATGAAAGCAAAGCAACTGTGGACACAGTCATTAGCATTATCTGAAGTTATTCACACAATAAATTAAGGCAAAACCTGTCGTTTCTATACTTGTAAATTTTATATTTTGACATCTCAAAAATTTTATATTAAGGGACATTAAGACTTGCAGTTTGTTATTGGATATCTGTGTCCGTTGTTGAGGAAGTTTTGCAGTTAAAGCAAAGTGTAAATAAGAACAGAACTACAAAAACGAATTCTGTAATATTAAACTTAAAAATGACAATGTTAAAGAACTAGAGATTATTCTTGTTTATTAATGACTTATACACAAAGAATTTGTAACTCAAAATATGAACGCAAACCTTAAACACAGGGAGGTCTAGGGGATCCCTGATCTGTCCTGACCTAACTGTGAATCTGTTTGTCTATCATCTTGTCCATCTGTCTATCCATCCTGAATTATACATGCTATACAAAATCTGTATCTATTTAAAATGTATAGTAAATGTCTATATTCAAAATTTAAAATTTAGTGTTTTGACACATTTGCTTTTTTTTTTTTTTT